>NC_051275.1:28278632-28620632 GCF_015220745.1 Sebastes umbrosus
TGTAGTCATTTTTTTTTCCTGTTCTCTCTATTGAGGTTGGTCCTGAAAATCAAGTAATTGTGGAGCGTAAAAAAACTACATGTCCTGATTCTCCACACCCAGGATGTACGAGGTGAAGTCACGTTTAAATAGTAAATGGACTTGCATTTATATAGCCTTTCTAGTCTTCCGACCACACAGCTATTGACCCATTCATACACAAATCAAATTTACTATGGGTATAAAGACCATAGATTTACATGAACTCATAGTACAGGCCGGGCCCGGTGCCTTAGTGAGTCTTAAGGAGGCTTAACCCCATGAGTTGTATTTTTCCCCCCCTCTGTTTAAGCTATAGGAAAAAAAGCAAAAGCATCAAAGTTATTGGCCGAGATACAAGATGTGTCTATCACTTAGCTGTTTTTTCATAACCATGGACAGCACTGTTTGTTGCGTTTACAGGGTGTGGCGCTGTCCACGACTGAAACGGAGTGGAGGAGATCGATAAACAGACAGACAGAGCACGTCACTTAGTTTGCTGTTTGCTTTCTGTGGTTGTAAATATAACTTTTGGCCCTAATTCCTCAGAGAGAGAGACAGAGAGAGAGATGCCGCTGGGCACTTGCCCGCTGCCATATATGGGTAATCCGCCCCAGACTGTCAAACAGTGTGAAGAGTTTGGAGTTGCATTTCTCAAAGATGTGGAGGTGTGACTCCTGGGATGTGAATGCATTTGTTAAAGGGGCATGTTCAAGCTAAAACCGGCTGTTGAGTTGCTTTTTAAGGTACAAACAGATGTTTCCTGTGTCCCTGTCACATGTTTTATTCACTCATCCATCCATCCCAACCTGAAAATGTTCTGTAGTCGTATTAAGGATGTCAAGCTACTTCTGTCTTTGGTCCTGTCAGACAAGAGTCATAATTTACATGACCACAAGACACAAACATAGGTCTTTTTTAAGCATTTGAACAAATGAGTGATGCTGTCGTTCTTCTTATAAAGATACTTATCAGTGTGGATGCTGGTGACAAAATAATTGAAACGTCCTGATTACAGTTTCAGACATCAGCAAGTACGTGCAGCAGCAAGTTAAGAAGCCAGCTTTGTGTTGCGTCCGTCTGTGATTGCTGCTGTCACTGACATATCTTTTTGTTGTGCCTTTTATAGAATAGAATAATGACTTTATCTGTAGTCTAAATGCGGCAGACCAAGACATAAATTAGGCATGGTTAAGAGGTAACACTCAATTCACAATTCCATTCTTTTCATAATAGTCATCTGACAGTAAAATTTTCCACATTTTTCTGAGACATGAGCAGCATTTTAAAATGCGCCTGCATTAGTGTGAACATGGTTTTAATGGCAGCAAATGCAAAACAGGGATTTTGTGTGTATTCTCAGTCTTTTGTGGTTTGATATCGAAATGCAAAAGCCTCCTTTTCAAGGAATAGAAAAGAAACTAAAATATTTATTTGAACAAGAGTGGAATTACATCCTGAAGATCACATATTTGCGGTGAGTAATGCACTACAATCAAACCATAATTCTGAGAAGAAAAAAAAATTGATGTAATTCTGTGCAAATGCTTCCTTTAAATCTGCCAACGAGATGACACAGAAGATGACACAGTTGTTGGCGTCAGCGGCTTTGAGGTCTTTTGAAATGATACACAGCCTCGCTGATATGAGACCTGTAATAGCGTTGTCAAATACATGCAATTATGGGTGCAGATGAAAGCCTCACACACACACACACTGTTTTTCTACTGTGAAAAACTGGTTGCCAGTCTGTGTCTCACTCTGACATTATGAGAACACCAGGTGCTCTGAGCAATAGTTCTTCCTCCCTAATGTTCCACCCTTGAAGTGTGTTGGTTTATGACTGTGTGTGTTTGAATTGGAGGAGGGACAGCAGGGTTATGGGGCTGTTCCCAGAACAGTGGCAGCTCCCTGCGCTGTGGCATCGCTGCTTCTGGGTAGTGATGATATAATACAGGTCAGGCTAATCAAGGCAGAGAGAGTAGGGTTGTGTGTTTATGTGGGTTGCACATGTGCTAATGTGTAAGTGGCTCATATATGTGTATATATGTTTGCATGTGTACTATGTGTACCTGTACGTATTGTAGGACTTTGTGTAGAAAAATATATCAGCCACCTTTGTTTGGATAATTCCCCAAGGCTTTCTCCCTCTTTCTGCCTTTGTCTCTCACTCTCTCTCTCTCTCTCTCTCTACATCGCAGCCCAACCAACCACTTTGAAATGCAGAGAGCGTCGGCGAAGGGGCTGTTGCTAAGCCAGGGCTTGATGCTGTCTTTCAGATAGGGTAAACTATTAAAGAGCTGGGGAAATAGCTGCGTGCTGATGGCTGAGGAAGTAAGGGGCGGTGGCAAGCAGTTGGGATCACACCAGTGCAGAGCCGGATCTCGAGGGCGAGCCATAAATAAATGAGGCCGGGCCACTGGACCGGCTGAGGTCCGGCTTTTTTGGCTGCAGCGTGGGAGGAGTTGAGAGGGTGGCTGCGAGGGAAGCTGTGAAGCTAAACAGCTCTTAAGCTGATGGGAAGTAGAATGAAAGGACAGTTTAAGATTTGTGGAAGTGCGAGATAAGGTAAACTGCTTCAGTATCCGGATGGTGGAGTTTCTTGGTCTCAGCGGTCACTTGGCTATTTAATATTTATGGGTGAACGGAAGCATTGATTGTTGCTTCAGTATTCAAATCACCACAATCTGATGTGTCCACGGCTAATGATGTGTCTCGCTTTGGGAGAACACAGATTTGGTTTGTAAACAAGGCAGCATGCCTGCCTTCCTCTCAACTTCCCCTCTCTTCCAATGTGATTAGGAGTGTAATGGGGACATAATAGCACGGCAGACAGAAATGGTTCTCGAATTTACCCATCTACCCCCCCCCCTTCGCTCTGCCCTGTCTCAGCCCCCCCACCCTACTATTGCTCTGACTCTAATTCCATCTGTCTCCGCTTCTGCTCTGGGAAATACAATCAGAGCATAAGCCATTGACAAATTCCCATTATATGCAATTTCATGGGCGATAAACCCATTTGAAATCAGAATGATCCCCTGAATGTATGCATGCAGCTCCCCCAATGAGCTAATTATGATTTTTTTTTTTTTATTTATTTACTCTCATGGAACCCAGCAGACAGTTTTCTTTTTCTTGAAATGGAACTAAACAGAGAAATGAGAGAAAAATGCCAGTGATTGAGAAAGCAACAATGAGAGGCAGAAGTTTTTGACATGCATCTTATTCTGCAGTTCAAATTTGCCCAAACATCCAGTGTTTCCAACTGTTCTCCTATTGACCCCCCAATTTACACCCCCACTTTACGCCCCTGGTCCGATTTAGCGTCACAAAAATTTACAAGTGTGTAGTTGAGGTCAAAATGAAGGCTGAGTTCGAAGATGGGTGTGGTCTGAGCAAGGGTGCTGGAAGTAGGGGGTAGAAAGTGGGGAAGGCCCCCCACACACTCTTTACGCCCCTGGCCAGATTTGATGTTGCATCTGGCCCAGCACAATATCCAATAATTGGCTGTAACTCACTGAGTGAACTGTCAAGAACTAAACTAAATACCTTTTCACATTGAAACAAATAAAGATTCCCAGACTATTCAGTAAAACACAAGTTATTTTTCACTGGTAGTTTTTTCTTTTTATGTCAAATATGGTATGGTAAAAAAATGCTTTTCCAATTTTGTTTGTTTTCCAACGAATGTGCATTACAATTTCCACTTGTTACAAAAAATAAACGTCCATCTTCACAGGAAACATCTTTCTTATATATAGGCAAGAAAACTACTTGGTTAGGCTTAGGAAAAAATGGACTTCTCAGTTAGGTTTAGGTCACAAAACTACTTAGTTAGGTTTAGGAAAAGATCGTGGTTTGGCTTAAAATAACTCCGCAAGTGGTATTGTTTAACATACTTGACAATTTAATCAACTTTGACTTCTGGTTTCACAAGGAACGCAAACACCGGTCTCCTCCGGTCCGGCATTTTTTTGACCCATCTATCCACCTGACTTCCTCCCTGCACGGCGTTTGTCGCTCTTTATGTTTCCTGGTTCACAATTACGTGAATTACAAACTAATCCATTCCGTGGGTTTTATACAAATTACAGTGCATTACCTTTCTTAGGTATAGCTACGTGTATGAGACCAGACAGAGAAAGTGTAGGTTCCTCTGAATCATATGATGTATACCACTTGATACTGACCAGAAGAATGATCTCAGAATTGGCAAAAATAAAAAACTATGTCCAGGGGTTTCTTAGTCTATGTAGGCTTTACAGGGTTACCTGTAATTTAGCTTTGAACCCAGTACCATTTTCAGTCATGCAGGAAGAAGTTCTGTTCCAAGTGTGATTTGTGTTGAAGAAAAAACACTTAGTAGATGACATTTAAGGGTTTCATTCACTCAGCACCTCCCAAGGGTGAACAGTGTAAGCCATGAACTTAAGTAGCTTCATATCTTCTATGAAGAAACAGAGCTTTCTCAGCTCCAAATTGTACCCTATGAATCATAAGCAGCATTTCTTTTGTCAAATGCTGAAGCTCTTTTTAGAACCGCATTCAGTCCTGTTCTATGTTCCATTGACGTAACAAGTCCCATGTGACCGGTTCTTCCGAGCCTTTACTCTGCTGCGATCAGTAGATTAAAGCAGCAGAGCCCTTAGACTCATACATGGGTGCGTACATACTTGGATGCACCCACCCACACTCACTCCACACTAGCAGAAATAGTGACACAGGCGTCATGGTAAGCTTTTTTTTTGTCCTCTAATTTGACAAGGACAGCTGTTTCCCATCAATCTTATAAATCTGCACATCTGTGAATGTACACCTTATGTTACACATTTGTTGCTACAGCAACAAGTGTGGTTTAAAGTAGTAGAAAATGTCACAGTGACAGTTTTTGTGATATTCAAGATTGGGAAAGTGTCAAGTGTAAAATTGTCAAGATTGGAAAGATGATTCAAAGGTAATGGCCCACTGCGGTTTCTCTCTTTTCCTCCCTCAGCAGCCCTTTTGCACAAACACCATCACAACCCAAAAAAGTCACACAGTCTCATTCTTTACCCTGGGATTCTGTGAGATGATGTCTTTTTTGTAATTCACCCCGTAATGCACAACATACATCACTTTACCTCGGGTATAAACACTATAAATCTTCTGATAGTTGCAACAGAACTAAGTGGCCTTCCCTCCAACTTCACAACCCCTAATGTAGCACTTTGAAAATGTTTTTACTGAACTGAATGCATGGCACAGTGCGTACATATGTTTCTATTTTGATGTGCATTTCCATTAGAGATATGAACCAAGAATCGCATCAACCAAGCCACTCAGGGCCAATTCCATCTTTGATATGCTGCACTGACGATAAATAAATCCTCATGTCGGTTGCAGTGGGACTTTGAATCAGACTAGAGAGCCAAAGGAATCAAAACAATTCCATAATTCATACAGTTCTAGAGGTGGAGGCCCCATGCATGAAACACATCCTGCCCCAAAGATTATTTACTGCTTTATTTGCATCTGTGGCTTGCGTTTGCTGTGCAACACTGCACTTAAGTTAATGAAATTTTTGCAAAAGATTAGTGGGCAGTTCTGAGTAGCCCCCGGCCTCTTCCGCAATAGGTTATTATGTTACTCATTCTTCATCCATTCTTTCACTGTAAACTTTCAGGCCTTCTTCTCAGAAATACTGTAATTGTGGCATCATCAATCGTTGCTGCAATAAACTAATTAAGTACATCCAGATACGATTATGCGTCTGCGCATCATGACAGTAAGGGCCACTTTTGACATAATGGTCCTTCTCCCTAGAGAACAGTCTGATGATATTGGCTCTCTGATCTATAACTTAGCTCGATTACAGCATCATTCCAACGAGACGGCTAATGTCCCCAAGGCAGTTCCCAGGCCTGTCTGGTTCGGCGCAACAGTTGAGATTCATTGGAGAGAGAGTAGCACTCCCAGCAGATCAGCGCTCGCTTTTATGGAGAAGGTGGAAATGGTGATTACATGCGAGTCATTTTTAGAGAGACCTTTACCAAATTGACACTGACATTTCTGGTAAGACCAGCTACTGTGGGAAATGAATCTTTAACCACTGAGTGTGCTGGATGGCACCATATGCCACACTTTTTACACTCAATCCTTCACATTCCTCCAATTCAGCTTCACCTCACATCATCTCTGGACTTGAGCTGATACACACAAGACTAATGGCCTCTTTGAATCACTGTTTCACAGGTTATATATATATATTGTTTTAAGAAGGGCTGTCAACGTTAACGCGATAATAACACGTTAACGCAAAATCGTTTTAACGCCACTAATTTATGTAACGCATTAACGCAATCGATGTTTCGGAAGTTGTGGCGGGCACAGTTTTGAAGCTTGAAGTGTTGAAGGTGTTGATAAGAGTGTTAAATACTTGACAAAACTCCCTTTTAAGGTACATTTTGAATGGAAAAAATTAGATTAATTTGCGATTAATCGCGATTAATCATGGACAATCATGTGATTAATTGTGATTAGATATTTTAATCGATTGACAGCCCTAATTTTAAATTGTGTCAACCATAATGGCATAACAGTTTTTATGACCGACTTAAAACTATAATTTTAATGAGAAACACTTACACAGGTACAAATCTAACATGTGGTATATTTCCAATCCTGCACACAATGACTTTGAAGTTATTTCCAATTAGATCTATGTATAGTATGTTGAAGGATAAAAGCAGTTCATAACTTTCATCTTTAAAAGGATTATGTATGTAGATCCCTGTAAGGATGAGGCTGGCTGTCTTGAAGACTGAGCCACATTGACAGTTAATTCTGTTGTTTCGCATTCTTGTAAATAATTGGCAGTGCATTAAATGCTGTTTATGTAACCCTGTAATGAGCATTCCAGCCCTCAGTGTGAATGATGTAAGTAATTCCCTTTTATGGTGAATATTTTATTTTTTTTTGTACTGTGTGACGTCTCTGCTCTGAAAGGTAGTGCTTGAAGTGGAAAAAAAATAATTGCCAGTACTCTCACATTCACATGTTGTAGTGTGTGTCGGCCGGTATCAGCAATCTCTCGCGACTTATTCCTGTTTAATCATTATTTCTTTAAGCATGTTATACTGTGTCAGTCATAATCAGCTGTGGTTTTATTGCTATAATTATACTTGGGCTGTGCATCTTCTATAGTAGGCTTATAATACTCCAATAATATTCCAACTGGAGCATTATAGGGTCTAGGTGTTGTGTTGTATATTTACCCATAGTGTTAATAGTAAAAGTGCTTTCCTGTGTTATTTGTAGCCTATAGTAGGGTATCATTCAGGTTTTAGGAGCAGTGTTCCAGTCAGGATGCTCCTACATATTATACAGCGGGATAAAGAAATACATTTTGAATTTGGACAGCGATAAAAAGATACTTATTGATATTGGGTTTGGGGGTCCTCTCCAAGAAAATTTGAAGGTTTTTGATTTAAAACTATGCAATTTTACATCATTTTGGACCATTTTTCGGATAATGTATCATAACGTATATTTGCTCACAAATGAAAAACGTTATGAAGAACAGTTAACTAATTATTTTACAAAAAGACATGAACATTATATTGATAAATCACAGAACGCTTGTCCTCACCCGCTGCGCCGGTGCGCAAGAAAAAGTCACGGTATGCCAAGGAGTAAAATGAAGAAGTGCCGGTACTGCGTACTAGTGAGTACCGGCCCACTTCCAGCACTGTTGAAAGGTGTTATATAAATAAAGTAACTTACTTACTTTTTATGGTAAACTTGTATAGTATCAGATCTCACATCAGTGAGTTTCAACCTTGGTACATGGAGACATACTCAGACATTCTGTTCTGTTTCTTTTTTTCTGTTCTCCATTTCATTTTCAATCTGCAACATTTTCTGAATTATATTGCATCCCTCAGTACAAATCTCTAAAGAAAGGGAACAAAAGGAAGAACTTACATTGTCAAGAAAAATATGAAATAAATGGGTATCTGCACTTTGTAAGGCATTGAAAATAATTGAAGAATGCCATCTGAGTTTGAGCCCTAAACAGTTTCCTCTCCTTGGATAACAGCCTTTTATCACTGGGTAATCTTGACCTGGAGCTGCACAAATCGGCATCACAAAAGACTCAGAGCTATAGCTTATTTTCTGCTCCTGAAAATTATGTGAAAATCTAAAATACTGAAAGAGCAACACACAAATGCGTCCCTGTTCCTGTGTGCATAGAAACAAACTGTAGGGTTGAAAATAGCAATGGTGATGATCGCCGAAACGTGAGTAGTCGTTAAGATGTTCAGTCTTGCAGTTGGAAGGTAAAATAGAAACCGATGATTTGTTGGTACTCAACTGTAAAAAAAAAAATCAAACAGCTCCCAATCAAGCAAAATGTAATGGTCACCATGGGTTCACAGAAAGCTAATTTAGAACAGAAAATTTCAACTTTTTAAAGAAGCATACACACACACAACCAAAAACAGACTCTGCAGACACATGGACATTGTGTTGGCCAGCCATGAGATGAAGAATTGTGTCTTCGATATGTTTCACTCCAGTGGTCTGTGATTGGGCCTCACGTGTGGCTAGAAGTGAGTGCAGGTCACTGTCAGGGCACTGTCACTTCTGAATCATCAGAGCTCCACAGAGAGGCCAGATTCAGGTTTCTACACAATGTTAATTTGGTCCCTAGAGAGTCAGGGCCTGACTACAGTACGAGTGTGGTTGTTAACAGTTACGTCCCAGCAGGACAACTAAACTGGCCTCCTTATTAACCCAGTTAAAGTAGTGTAGAGTCTCCTTGTTCCACTTGGAGTATCTCATTTGGTAATATTGTCAAATAATAAGACAGTGTTTGAGCCATTATCTGGCAGAGGGTCAAATAGGCTCATTAGTTCTTTTCTACGGGATCGCTTAGAGATGCACCGATCCGACTTTTCCAGTCCTATTACCTATAGCGATACTCGAGCTTTGGGTATCGGCCGATACCGAGTACCGATCCGATACCAGTGTTTAATTAATAAGCTGTATGTCTCACTGTGTGGAAGTGACTGAGATCATTATTTTATATATCAGACAACATTAGGCTTGACTTCAATATTGCTTTCCTAACTTTGTAAAACAAAATGTAACAAATAAAAACATAGATATAAATTTACTGAATTGTTATTTATTGGACGCTGGGAGGTTATTATGGCGGGGCATTGTATGTTTTATAAGGGTCACAATGCGCTTAAACCCTGATAATTATTTTGTAATTACTCTTAAATTATAATATACTATTATTATATGTGTACAGTAAATGCCTAGATAATATTTTTTTTTATTTTGAGTTGAATTGCATCCATTGTAAATGTTTTGAAATCACATTTCTTAATCAATTTATAGCTTGTATAATTCAGCATCATTACAGTATGTGTTGATTCATGTGGGCTTTGTGGCAAATCTCATTTCAGTCAGAATCTCACCACTGAACTGGGTCTTTTGGGCAACTTCAGTCACAGAATGTGCCTAGAAAGCAATCAAAGTGGCAGATTATGCAATCAGCCTCTGCTTTAGTAAACCAGACCCAGAGATTCACACAGGCGACAAGCGTAGAAAAATGAAATATTGTCATGTATTTACATAAATCTAATCATGTGTTTATTTTGAGTTGTATGTCACATCATTCTGTATTTAGCCCTTTGTAGAATCACCATCAAAATGTCCTGACTTTGAACAGTCTTCCTCAACTTTCAATCCTGACGTCAAGCCATCTGGTCTTCATGAGAAATGAGAGAACCAACACGCACTCAGCGACGCAGGCTTGTAAATTCCAGTTGTGTGAGACAAGAGGCTCTTGTTTCCATCTGTTCCATCGAGGAGGGTCAATACTTCGGCTAATGATGACGGGAAAAAGATGATGAAGCACAGATAGACTGACAAGCAAGAACACTCTGTTCAGTTTCTCAAGTGCAGCTGCATGGGTGCGGTCAGCTGTAATCAAATGCTTGTGATTACAGTGTGTTGTATTCACAGTGTGCAGGATGATACAAATTTTGTAATTTTTAGGTTGTAGCAGGCTCAGTTTTAAAGCTAGAGTGAAGATATTTCAGCATCATATGAAACTAGAAAACCTAAAGATTGGTACTAACCATGTCATATAACTTGTTGAGAAGGAGGTTAAATAACGCTGCAAACTTGCGCAAAATGTTGGCGAGGAAAAACTGTCATGGTCATTTTCAAAGGGGTCCCTTGACCTCTGACCTCAAGATATGTGAATGAAAATGGGTTCTATGGGTACCCACGAGTCTCCCCTTTTCAGACATGCCCACTTTATGATAATCACATGCAGTTTGGGCAATTAATCAAGTCAGCACACTGACAGCTGTTGTTGCCTCTTGGGCTTGAGTTTGCCATGTTATGATTTGATCATATTTTTTTTATGGTTAATGCAGTACCATTGACGGTTTCTGGACAACCTCATTTGGTTGTTTGGTGTTGTGAATTGATTTCCAATCATAAATAATTACACACATTTGCATAAAGTAGCATATTTGCCCACTCCCATGTTGATAAGAGTATTGAATACTTGACAAATCTCCCTTTAAGGTACATTTTGTACAGATAAAAAATGTGTGATTAATTTGCGATTAATTGCGGACATCATGGACAATCATACGATTAATCGTGATTAAATGTTTTAATCGATTGACAGCCCTATTAAGTACACATGCTTGCTATAACAAAATAATGCAAAGTAAATGTTTGGTCACACAAAATAAAAGACATACAGTTTGTAGACAGAAAAATAATGTGAAGAACAAACTTGGTCGACTGCAGTTGGTATCATAAACAGCCATAATTTGCATAAACGGAGCACTTGAACCAGCGTTTGCAATGCTGATTTATTTATTTTAAACTTGAAGTACTTTACATCATTTTGTGGTTCAAGAGCTAAAACTTCCCTTTTTCTGAAGTTTGCACAACTGTCAGCCATACTTCAGGAAAGTTCAGCCTTGTGTAAACTTAAAAACTGTCCTGGGAGCAGCGCAGTAACTTTCACTGATATTATTTTTGGACCAGCAAGTGCCTTTGTTCTCTTGTGTTCCCTTTTCCCTTTTCTCTCCAGAATAGTTATGATGACTGTAACAAAGAGAATTAAATATGAGTGGCATGTTGGCCAAATATGAAGAGAACAAAGTGGGACAAAGGAATGCCATACAAACCATTAATTAAATTACCGTGAAGCTTGTTTCATACTGTATTTAGTAGGAACATTTTCTCTTCCTTTTTTAACCAATTTAATAATTGAGCTCCCTTTGTTAATTCAACCATGTTTACTATAGAGGGGATAAAAAGTAAAAAAGAATAAAATAAAACATTTCTTCCGTACCTCACTTTGAGCATCCTTAACTGTGTCCACTCTGGGTGTTCATCAAAGTGTTCACTCTGTTTGAAAAGAAGTGGATTTGCTAACTTGTGAGGGGATTAAGTCTCTTTTGCTCCGAGTAGATTGGCAATCTGGAGAGGAAGTGAAGCTTGAGGAGAAAATAACTTGGCTTTCTAAAGTTAAGACTGTAACAGCAAATGTATACACCCTTTATGTACTTGTTTGTTTGTCCCCAAACATCAGGCATTATTTACCATATATCCATCTATATTTATCTGCTATATCGGTCTTCGTTTCATCTTTTCTTGACTTTCTGCTCCCTCTTTTTGTTATCATTGCTCTCTTTTGTCCTAAACTATTTTTCCCCCTCTGGGATGAGAAGGGAAGCCGAACCATTAATCAGTACTTTTTTCTCGAGTTACTGCTTGGGTTATTTGAGCCCCAAACACAATTTCTTTTGCATAGCCCTATTTTGAATATCGCCAAAGGCAAGAAATAATGATAATGGAGTTAGATCATTTTGTTTCATGCATTTTAGCTGTTTCAGCCAACCTGGAGATTCTTGTTTACTTCCATAGCATATTAAAGAGAATAGTTTGCTATTTTGGGAAATATGCTTGTTCACTTTCTGACAGAGACTGAGATGAAAAGATGGAGACCACTCATCAATATGCTAAACACCACCAGCAGCCGGTTAGGTTTGGCTGGCACAGAGACTGGAAGCAGTGGGTGAGCAGCTAGCCTGGCTCGGTCCGTCAGCAACAAAATCCACCTACCTCTAAAGCTCACCAATTACATTATATCCTGACTGTTTCATTCGCACAAAAAGTTTGAAAACGTCAATTTGTGGAGTAACTTCCTAGAGTCTCCGCTGGTTTCCTGACAACTGAGACACAGTTTGGCACACAACCCCGGTAAAATGATGAATTATCTTTTTTATACTTCAGTTTTTGTAGAGATTAAATAAATTAAAGGTGCAATATGAGTTCTGACCTCATGCTCCAAAAAAAATAATGGGCAGCATTTCACTATTGGGTCCATACAATCTAAATTTACAGTCGTCAATAATAATTACTAACTAACAGCAGGGCAAGAATTTGCAAAATGAAATCAAACTGCTGAAACTTTGAGAGCCGGTAAAAATAGTACAGTTTTTTTTATAACCTTCTGTGTGGCATCAGCCTAAAGTTTACGTCAGCCATCTTTGTGTTTACTCTGTCACTAATTGTAGTCTCTTGATGGCGGCAAGGATGAAACGAAAATACTGGTCACTTTCTCGTTTCTGCCACTTTGGATTTAATCCAATAAACAAACTGGAAAGGGAGGAGTGAGCAGATGGGTATTCAGTTGGTTGCAATCTGCAACCACACCACTATATGTCACTATATCCTACTGTCTCTTTAATTGTGAACTTTAGATGTTGGTGACTAGATTTTGTGAACTTTGATCAGAGCCAGACTAGCTCTTTTCCCCTGTTTCCAGATTGTATGCTAAACTAAGTTAAGCTAACCATGCTGGCCATAGCTACATATTTACCATACATGAAATTGGTATAAATGTTATCATCTCTGCCAGAGAGCAAATAAGCATATTTCCCAATATGTCAAGCTATTCTTTTGAGGTGTTTGGATATATAAATATTTTTTTTTCTCGCTAAATTAATGATGTGCGGTTTGAGAGGAATGTTCAACAGAGCTATGTTTATCGTGGTTTTGTTATTTTTCCATTCAGTATTTGAATAACTGGTGGAGGGAGGTAATTGGTGAGCCATTGGATGAAATGTTTGGAGCTAGAAAGTCTCGCTGGTGAATGCAGCGCTGATTCAGTTAAGTGTTCACTCCTTCATAATTGCAAAGTCCTTGTACTGTGCCGTGCTATGTGGGATGAAATTAGTTATTTTCAAGTGTTTCGCCAGAGCCATTATTACCAGTGAAAGCCCAATAATGTGGGACTGTTGCACATCTATCTTTGGGTTTTTATTATTAATTTCTGTCTTTTACTACGAGCAAATTCCAACCAAACAGAGATGCTGGCAAAGTTAGACAACTCACAGCTCTGCGGAAGAAAAGCAATCAATCAGCCGGCCATCAAAAGCACAAAGCCAGCATCTAATGAATCACTACACTGGAAGATGTCTCAGTCGCAGTGTAGCAGAGTACAAGATGCACTAATGATGGATGGCTATATTATGGGTTTTTGTTGGATTCACGGTCAGTAAATTAGTCAAAGAGTGTTTTTAACTGTAATGCAACATCAGTGATTTCAACAACAGAGCAGTGTAGAATGGCAATGTCTTATATTTCAGGTGTTGTTTTACTGTACAGTATTTCCATATGCATCATTACTGTCCCAGTTAAACCTCTGTGGTTGTATGCCTATATCTTTTTTTTTATTTATCTCCCGACCTTGTTTTGACTTGAGATCTTGACAGTTCCGTGTCATGCTTTTGAAAATGCTTCTCTCTTTTTGAGCAGTGTGTCATAATTTGTCTTATCTGAGGAAAGAATCTGCTTCACAAGACTTCCCGCATCACACCCCCTGAAAAACAAAAAAAAAGACTTAAGAGGACTCTTGGCAATCAAAATGTCACTGATATAAAAATAGATCCAAAGATGTGGCTTGTTTTCAGGTCTTTTGTGACATCTCAAAGCTAATCCTTTTAGAATATCAAAGTTTATGTCTTTTGTAGCCTAACAATATCATCATTTTTTAACAAACCAATACTGATCATTCAAGTCTAGAACAGTTTGTTTCATGGCGTTACAATAAAGTGGAAGTCTGAGACATTCATTTTGATTTCACATGCTTTTCAGCCTATTGCTTAAGCCCTGTCATTTTGATGAGAGACAGCCAGAGCTTTATTAAAATGGTAGAAACAGAGAACTGGGCTGAGGATGTGGTAAAAAGCACAGACTGTACCTCTTGCCGACTTGTGATGATTTTTTTTTTGTGAAACAGGACCAATATGGAACGTTGTGAATTCATGTTGGAGACTGCAGTGTCAGCCGCCATCTCAAAGCTAGATCCCTATATTGAAACACTCTCGGCTTGTTCTGAAACAAGCTAGATATTCAAAAGTTTACATTTTGGGATCAATTATTGTACCATAAGAGAAAATAACACAGGCTGTACAGTGTTTGATATTCTTTCTCATAACGCCTACAGAAGATTTAGCCACAAGAGGCTGGAACAGTTATTATAGAAGCAAAAATGGACCTATGGAGCATAGTAACATAATGTCCATTCTTGTAATAGATGATATAAACCTCATAAATTACGTGATTATATCCTAAGGGAATTTCATGTTCCTTTTGAATGAAATAACTGGCTTGAAGTAGGACATTTACTATAGAATATTCATCCACAGCCCTCATTTATTTGCATTGTGCTGTTAAAGGAATCCTCTCCAGCTCTCACTGAGTGGGCTGTTTTCTGCATAATAGCGGTCCAAAATGTTCCCCATCACATTTTTAAGATCTCATTTTTCCAACTTCCAACTGTGCTGATGATGACATGCAGAATCTGAATGACTTTCAGACATTGCTGGTTTTGTTTGATCTATTCCTTTTGTCCTCAAAAAAGTTTTTTTTTGAAGAGCCGCCTATCTGTCCCTCTGTGCAACAGACAGGCAGACAGAACTGAACAATCAAGTCTGCCTTTTCAGCCAGCTTTATAATTAGTCCTCCATGAATAGGGGCGAAACATGAAATCTCTACCTCTCAGGACAGTCTCACACTTTGCACATTTGAAAATTGGCTTAATTGGGGTCAAACTCTGTTGCTATGAGATGTAGAGGAGGACATAAAGGAACACAGCAAAAACAGACATTTCCACATAAAAGCAAAGCGGTTTGCTTTGATTTTCAGACTAACTATAGTAGCAAACAAAGGGACCCCCTGAAAACACTGCTTATACTGTTTAAAAGAACAGTGTGCAGCATTTAGGGGAATGGAATGTTTTCTTTGGTGTATAATCACCTGAAAATGAGAGCCGTGTTTTCGTTACTTCAGAATGAGCCGTTCATATCTACATACAGAGCAGGTCCTCTTCATGTCTGCCACCATGTTTCTACAGTAGGCCAGAACGGACAAACCAAACACTGACTCTAGCTAGGATCATTCACGTTCTCACGTCGGCCACCATAGTTCTCCAACACGCTTGGCACACGGGAGAAGTTTCAGTTGGTTGCAATCTGAAACCTCACTCCTAGATGCCGCCAAATCCTACACACTGCACCTTTAAACAGTGTTTGATATGAACATGTCTTGGTTGTCCTTCACATTGAGTGTGTCCTATTTTAAAACGCTCCAAAGAGTATTTCAAAAAATTGGAATAAACAAACTCCATTGTTTAGAACAGTATTGTGCATATACCAATTTTTTTGTAAACTGGAGACATTATATTATGCAGCTGAAATCACACAAATAATAAGTCATATCATTATATACTGTATGTATAAAAAGGAGAAGTGTTGTACCACTGAGAGAATAATGCTTGGGGAAAATGGTAACAGTGGTAAGCCTGTTCTCATTCCCAGGGCGTCAAATACCAACACTTAGTTGCAATACCGCCACACAAGACACCCTTTAGCACCTGTACGAGACACACCAGGCTTTCAAATAACTACAATTTAAACCCATCCGCGTCAATGTTAAACATTTAGAGTAAGTGGTCGGGGAGTCTGGTGACGTATAAAGAGCAAAAAAACACACAGAGCGGGTGGAATTGTGGTGGATGGGTCCAATAAACACAGGGCTTTCAATCAGGAGACCGCTGTTTGTATCCCATGTGTTAAGTGTCTTGTTTGAGTTCACAACGTTAAGCACTTGTTGACTGTAACCGTAAAGTGATGCCGGGGGGTTTGACAAAGCGTCCGTATGTAGCGTACCAGTTAGGATGAGAACAAGTTGCAATGGCGTGGATGGCGTTACGTTACCATTCCGGAATGTTAAGTTCAGATTTTAGAATGTGTTAAGTTACAATTCCGGAATGTTAAGTTCAGATTTTACAACGTGTTACGTTAAAATTCCAGAATGTTCAGTTCAGATTTTAGAACGTGTTACGTTAAAATTACGGAATGTTCAGTTTGGATTTTAGAACGTGTTACGTTAAAATTACGGAATGTTCAGTTCAGATTTTAGAATGCAATACGTTAAAATTACGGAATGTTCAGTTTGGATTTTAGCACGTGTTACGTTAAAATTCCGGAATGTTCAGTTTGGATTTTAGAACGTGTTACGTTACAATTCTGAAATGTTCAGTTCAGATTTTGGAAAGCGCTACGTTACAATTGCAGAATGTTCAGTTTGGATTTTAGAACGCATTACGTTTCCTGAATGAATCATATATTGCATGATACTGTAACATCATGCTTTAATGTGTCTTTTTTATCAAGAGTTTGTAATCCTTTATGGGGTGCATCGGCCTTTGTAGGTCCTTGTGTCTGTAATGTGAATTGTGAATGATTTAGAGTTGTTTTTGCTTCTGAATGTACTTATTGCACAATGCAGTATCATGTGAAGGGACCTAAGAGTGTGACCATGCCTGCTGCAGTCTCAAACATAGATATTCTGTGAAAATGTGTGCAATTAGGTGACTCATGACATGTTCTGATACCTTTACTGTCAACTTTCAGGGCTTATAATCACAGTTGTATTAGCACAATTACTGTAATTCAGTTTAACCTTTTTTGTTTCAAACATTAAAGTCGGTGGCTTTCATTAGATGATAGGCAGTCGCTTACTGTAGTTTGGCAGCTGGCTAGGGGCAGCAGAGCACCACTTATGTATTATTAATTTTAAAGCAGTTACAGTCCATCAGCCGTACCGTCCTTCTCCTCCCACAGTGCACGAGCCCTCTGGGCACAGTGCTCAGAAGCAACGAACGCTACCCCACAGAAGCACAGCTCCGCCTTTTCTCATGTCCCCTCGATGTCGCCGTCAGTCTGTCAAAGAGCCGAGGATATAAGATGATGGTGTGTCAGACAGAGTTAACCTACACTAATGCTGAAGTCTTGCCTTCAGGAGGCTTAATATTTAAATATCTGGCTGCACAATTTACAACCACATGAAACAGAATGCCTGTTCTGTAAATTGTGCTAGTTTATTCAGTTTTACCGCAGTATGTGACTTGAAGACAAACCTATTTTTATTCATTTTGTTTCAACAATATGCACAAAAAGCTAACCAAAGTGAGCCTAAAGTGTCCTAAAGCAACAACTCCACTAAAAATCAATCTTTTCAGCATCAAATATCTGAAGGTATGAAAGATGGCCCTGAAAAGTTTGTAGGTTGTTCCTTCTCGGAGGACAGCAGCTGGTTGCATTCACAGTAGTAACACTGCATTGTGATCGCAAACAAAAGTGAGTATTTGATACTTACAAATGTCAATTTTCAGAGACATATTCCTCTTTTAAGAGAAAGAATCCTGTTAAGACCTTGTTGTGATGCTTGTGATGCACCTGTCAATAGAATATGTTGCATAAGTTTTCTGCCAACAAATCAGATGTTCTCATATAAAACTGATTTTTTGCATCCAAAATGTCTTTGTCAATAGAAGTCTGAGCTCTCTGTTTGCTTGAAGTCTGGGTGACCCTGATTGAATCATGAAATATTAATTGCATCAATCTCAAACAGAAACAGCATCAGGGGCCAGTTGTTGTCTGTGTGGGTGTGGGCGTGTAGGTGTGTAGGTGTGTATATGTGTATGTGTGTGTCCTTCAGTTTTGGATGCTAAAGCTTTTGTTTGAAACAAGGTAGAGATGTCTACTGAAAGTGCAGTGACAGTTAACTGTCATGAAAGTGCTGAAAAGACTGTAGAGAATCAATGTTACAGGGGAAACTATGTCTCTCTCAAAGTTTTTTTTTCTCATCTAAATAAAAAACATAGACAAACAAAATGCAGCAAAGGAACCGATGAGGGAAATAAACCTGTACTTGTACAATCCACAGTTTGTAAAATGAAAACTAGAGTGATGTACAGCAGAGTCACCATCACATTTGTACATACAGTGTAGTTACTGCAATGGCTGTGTCATCCCAACAATACTGAGCATAAAGAAATCATAGTTACAATATAAAAGTAATAAAATATTTAACAATGATTTTACTACACTATAGGCACTGTCCACAAACACATCCCCCTCTATTAAAAACACACTGTCATACTGCTAGCTTATTAACACTTGTTAGAGACAGACTTCACAACTCAGTACAGGCCAAATGTGTGAGGACAGTCTTGCCTCCTCTACTCCAGCAAATTTGAATTGCAACAAAACTATGATATTGTAAAGTGCTGACTGTAAGGTTAAGTTTGTGGGTGTTAGCATCCACGTCCAATGAACCATGTAAAAATCACAGCCCTTTTTATGCATACCACCCAAGGCTGAAATGACTGAGCCCTACACTGTTCATCCAAAAAGTGGATGCAAACACCTCCAAACATCCTTAAAGCTGAACGTCAGAAATTAAACCTTATAATTATTCATCCTTTTGTGCTGGAGTAAAACCAAAATAATGAAAAACACATTACTATCCTAATACTTGTGGATTACAGTGTGTATGATGTCATATCAGTAGGGGTGGGAAAAAAATCGATTCACCTATGTATCGTGATTTTGAAATAGATGTTTTAATGGCAGAATCGATATAATTGCTTCATTTGAGTCTATGCAGAGGTAGGAGGAAGTTACCGCTTTTATTGTTGTAGTCAGAGTAACGTGACGGTACTGTATATACAAAATGTATATACACATATAGAAATAAGAATGATTGAATTATATTCACCAGAAGTATAAAACAGTACATGTCCCTTATATATTAAAAAGAAAATACCACTAATTTCTGAGGGAAATATTCTTTGATTTTTAGGTTGCTAGAAAAAAATAAATTGATAATTCCTGACAATAACTGATATATTTGACTTCAGGACATCTCTGACTACATACAGACACAAAATCAAGCATTTTTACTGTATTAATTTAGATATTTTCCAAAGTAAAAGTCCCTAGAAGTGTACGATTTAACTTTACCCCATGGTCTAGTTTTAAAATCACAATAAATCATAATATTGAATCGCAATACTTGTAGAATCGCAATACTTAAAAAACGCAATACATATTGAATTGGCACCTAATTATAGTGATAGTATCGAATCAGGAGATAGGCGTACCATTCCAGTCCTACATATCAGTACTTAAATGTCCTTCTCTCTGTGAGGGCTGAAGTGGTAAATATGCTCAGCCTTCTTCAGACAGAATACTGGCTTGCTTGTGTATAGGAGCGCATCATTTCCTGCCAGTGATTTCACCTGACAAAACAACAACAAACAGGGCAGCTCTGCATTCTCTCCGTTTGGGATGACTGGATTCGTGATCTCTGTTGCATCACCACTTTGTGATTTAGATGAGTGTGTTTTGATATGAAATCCTTTGCCAGAGTAGCTGTCAAATGTAAGAAGACCCACATTTTTCCTGGAATTGTCATGGACAGACACTGTCAAGCACGACCTCCACCAGGCAGCATCTAGCTGACACAGCCCCTATTTATGCAAGCTAAACTAGCTCACAGCTTAATTCAATCTCAGTTTCAGTAAACTTGCATCAGTCCAGTCAGGTGACAAGAGCTCATGAATATATTTCTCTAAGGTTGCTTGTTTCGTCTTCTATACCTGAAGCTGGTGAAATTGCAGATGATGTTCACCGGAGTCATGGGTGGAGATTGGTTGGAGGTAAAGTTTTGTACTAAAGTGCAGCAGTTGATGGAGCTGCAATGCTGCTCTGCACCACAAGGATGGATGTGTGTGTGTGTGTGTGTGTCAATGTGTGTGTGTTACTAGGACTCACCTCTGACTTCTACCATAACAGACGGCTGTGGGTCATTATGGCAAGTCCAGGAATGACGAGCAATGCAGTGATGGATTATAGTTGGTGTGAATGCTCCTTTGTGTGTGTGTGTGTGTGTGTGTGTGTGTGTGCGTGCTCGTGCCTGTGTGAATCAGGTCACCTCCACTCCCTCCTGACCTTCCCCAGTTTCCTCCACACCTCCTCTCTCCTTCTATCTATCCCTCCTTCCCTCCTTCTCAGCAGCGTTTCTCTGCAAAGGTTATTATCACAGTGAGAGAAGCCACAACCCTTTTAAAGTCAGGAAACACACACTCAGCAGGCGTGAACATTTGTGTCGAATGAGTGTAAAACATGTTTCCCTATCTTAGCTCACTTGTGCCACACTATTTTTTGTAGATGATATCAAAATAAATTAGAAAGATACCTCCTCCAGAGAGACCAGGACTGCACTACACTGTTATTTACTTTTTTTTTTCAATTACAGTGTACCTGACACAACCGTTGTGCTTTGTAATAACAGGAGCTGTACTGCAGTCTGCTGTTATCTTTTCCGTTTTTTTTTCTTCATTGATAAGCAGTGTCTACCAAAGCTGTGTGGGTGGATTTATTTTTCACACTACTGGTCTAAATCTGCCTTTGTTTTCATCTGTTGTTGGAAGTGTAAGCAGGTCATGGGTCACTGCAGTCAATCTTATGAGTTAAACTAAGAGCAGTCTGTGAGCAGACCACAGCTTTGATGACAATAGATTACTTTATTACATATTATTAATTTAGATAACATTCTTATTTTGGGTGATTTAGAATAGAATCGCTAAAAAGACCTAGATTATTAACACCAATAATAAAGGCAATCTGCCTCTATTACATTACATTGCATTTCATGTGGTGTCCCCCAAGGCTCTATACTTGGCCCAATCGTTTTCTCCATTTATATGCTCCCATTAAGTAACATCACCCAAAAATGAAATCTCTCATTTTGCATCGCATTGTAATGCACTAACCCAATAATCACCCAAAATTGTCTTGACAGAAACCTTTTGATAAAGTTCTTTGATACACCTTGTGGTGCAACCTGGACACATCGTCATTGACCCAGGGCAATCAGTTGTTTCGGGTCTTGACATCAGACACACTCACCCGGGCTACAACCATTTACAATATCAACAAACTAAAGAATTTTTTTCTACATATCTTTACTACAGAGATCTTTGCATTTTGCTGCATTATCGTTCATTGGTGAGCAGTTCTACTGTGTCTTTTTAGGACATTTACTGTATCTGTAAATAAAAACAGCTAAATAATTTTTTCACCGAAATGTAGAGAAGTTGACTTTTTTCAGAGTACTGTCAGCGTACAGCACCAACAACCTCCACCAAGAAAGGCAGCCTGTATGTTGCTTGAGAGGCAAAATCCATAAAAAAGTCTGCCAATCACTCACTAGTCGCTTGTCAAGCTTAACTGCTGTAAGTGCACGGTAAAAACAGAAAGGATGACGATTTTCTCTTTTTGATCAACTCAGAGCTCTAGATTTTGGTGGTTGGACAAGAGGCCACGGTTGAGTGGTATTTAAGTGAATGAATCAAACTGAAACTATAAAAGTGATGGAGCCAAAAATAGGATTTTGAAAAATGAGGGGGGGGAGTTTCCCCCATTCCCAGTGGAAATGATGTCATTGCAACAAACTAACTGACCTCAATATGTGTCTTTAGGACATTGATTCCTGGATGGCTGAAAACTTTCTCCAGCACAGTGACAATAAATCATATTATTTGGACCACAGTATATAGCCTCCCCACTTTCTCCTCATCTATGTCCATTGTCCCGTTTTTGTGAAATCCCATTCAAATGATCATGAAGTCATATTTGATTCAACATTGAAGTTCAACAAACAGAGAAATTGTCTAGTTAAATCAAGTTTCAATCAACTCGGCATTGGCTCCAAATTCCGATCAATTCCCTGTACCTCTGACCTGGAGGAAGTCTTCAATTATCTATTTCTCTTTCGAGCATCTTTCAGTCTATTTCATCCCATCTCCAGCTAGTTAAAAAAATGCTGCAGCAAGAGTCTTAACAATGTCAAAAAGAGGGACCATATTATTTCCGTGCTTGCCTCCCTACACTGGCTCCCTGTTAGCTAGAGAATTACATTTAAAAAATCGTACTGTTTGTTAAAAGTGTCGTGTCTCCACACCACACTGCCAGAGACCTGCTGAGATCCTGACGTGTTTCTCCCATTATATTAGTTTTCTCCAGTCAGTTTAAATTGTACTTATATTTGTGTGCCTCTAACTTCGCCTAACCTAACCTGTTCATGTATTTCTTCTGAAGCCTTTGTTGTTGTTTGTTGTCTTTGTCTTTATGATCGTCTACTGCCTTTTGTTCAGTTTTCTTCTCTGTGCTCAAAGCACCTGGATCGACTGTGTTAAAGTTCCATATGAAGTAAGTTGTGCTGTAATAGAGCAGGTTAAGGTAGTGGGGTACCTCGAGATGTCAGCAAAGGGAGCAGATTTGCTTTTGAAATGTCAAAAATAGTGAAGAACTTTTGTTAGAAATTTAGAGGGACAACATGTGATCAATGTATGTAATGTAAAAAGACAGGAAAAGGGAGCTTTAGGGTCCTGTGTGGTTAGAGCAGTGGTAGAAGAAGTACTCTTCCTACTTAAATAAACATACCAATACAAAGATGTAAAAATGCATTACCAGTAAAAGTTTTAAGCTCAAAATCTAGCTTAAGTAAAAGTAGAAGTATTATCAGCTACTTGTACTTAAAGTACCAAAAGTGAAAGTAATCATCTGACAGAAAAAAATGCCCCCTATAATATATGACATCATTAGATTCTTAATACTGATGCATCAATGTGTAAGCAGTATTTTACTTTTAAAGTTGTTCCAAGTGGAACTACTTTAAATACAGTTCGGTCCAGTGGTTCCCAGTCTAGGGGTCCTGCCCCTCCAAAGGGTCAAAAGATAAATCAGAGGGGTCGTGAGATGACTAATGGGTGAGGAAAGAACAAAAAACAAAGTTCTCATACATAAATCTGCATTCATTACTCAGACCTTTCTCTGAATTTAGTTTTTTGTGAAATGTGGGATACCTTTAGGGCCCTTTTAAATGAAACAATTTGAGGAGTTAAGAGGGGAACTGTCTCTTGGTGGAACTACTAACAACTTATAAACATCTGGAACATGACAAGGAGCCTCAACTACACTAATGTATCCTCATACAAGGGTTCGTATGATATCTTATGAAAAAGTTAGTCCTCCTTTTTTGTTAATTTCTTCACAGAAAACAACTTCCTTAGGTTTAGGCAACAAAGCTACGTAGTTAGGTTTAGGAAAATTCTTTATATTCTTTATAAGCTCATAATTTGTGTTTTATGCAAAATCTTAAATTAAAAAGTAACCAATGACTGCAGCCTGTCAGTGTAAAGTAGCATTCAATGGATGTACTTATGTATAGTACTTGAATAAATGCGCTTATTTACTTTCAAGACATATAAACTGTTCATGTTACCTGGTTAAGTGCAGTCAGGCAGACTGGATGATAATCATGAGCATGCAGGTCAGGACTGAGCAGAGAGATGAGGGATTTCTTGGGCCACCTTGAAACTGCATTATGTGACAAAATATTGAGAGTTGAGAAAGCAGATAGAAGAATGCACTATAGGAAATGTTACCATATCTTTTGTCATCTATATTTATGTAAAAAACAGCAGTAATGTATGCATGGCTAAATCGGGCACCAGGGGCACACCGGCCAACTGGAAGAGTGGGCGGGTGCCTGCTGGGCTTGTCAGCACTGATATGAAAAGTAAAACTCCATGCTGTTTTGTATTTCTGCTGTTGACTGGTCGGCCGGCTCCTTAATAGGTGTGTGTATGTGTGTATGTGTGTATGTGTGCATTATGTATGAAGTCATAAATTTGTCACATCCCATCTCTCATCTCAACTCACCACTTTTTACTTTTCTGCTCTTCACAATGAATGCTGAGCTGACAGTGGTCTGTATAAATTTGTGAAAATGTGAACGTACTGTAACAAGTGACCAGCGTGCTGCCTTCAAGGATCTGGTTGAAGAATCAGACTTTCGAGTTGAGCACACATACAGTTTGACAAAAGAAGGTAAATATTCATGGCTTTAACACTTGCATGTAAAATAACATGTCACTATGTTTTGGTGGTGTGGACTTGTGTTGCATGAAGTAGCTACATTGCATTCTATTCCATTGAGGCTATTTCCATGTTATTGGTTCTTTCATCTACAATGGTGGAAATGAGTTTAAGCATCTGTTCAAGTAATTTATTTTAATTTGTCTAAGAAATTGCATTTGGGTTGCAGAAGCTACTCATAATCCCATTACAAACTCATTGGGTAAAGTGTGTAACAACAACATTAATAATTTGTACCTACCTAAGGACTGAATAATGTGTAAATCTGGGTTCAATCCCACCTGTGGCGATTCTGTGTAGTTTCTATCTATTTAACCTAATTTAGCGAATCCCTGGCTGGTAAAAAATACAGAGCACATGGAAGAGAATTTGTGGATTACTCTGCAGGAGTGGTTTTGCAAGGTTTCGTTGTACGTTGTTGACATAATCAAAACTTACCACCACTGGAATCTATTGTGACCAACATGAATTCAAGTTGACTGCAGCTGCTGTTCTTTGCGTGGGTCCTTCAGGCCTAAAGATGGATATTTGATACTAAGAGGGTGGATTTCTTTTGGGTGGACAAATGTGTGCATAATGGATTATGGGATACGGATGGCCACAAATGACAAACCGGCTGTGTCCTCCAGATCTTGGCTAAAGGCCACATTACTTGCATTGGGAGGAGCCGCCGTAGGGGAACTGTCTTGTCATCCAATTAAGTTGTATTTCATCTTGAAATGTGAACTTTGAAGGACGCAGACTGTGAACTGGGACATAACTCTTGTCTATTAGAGGGAGGGAGGGAGCGGCAGCTGAAGTTAATTATGATGTAATGCTGTTTAATGTCAAAGCACCGGTTTTCTCGTCAATAATGGTGATAACATAACAATACACCCGGTTTATTAAGGTTATTATTATATATTCTTAACAAGAGTCGATACTGTAATTCACACCATTTACACCATTATTACACAGCCTTTTGATCAGCATTGGATCCTCTCCAGCTATGCAGAAGTTGAGCTAAATGCCCTTTTTGAAATAACAAACGTTAAACTTATTCAAGCTGCAGTTGGTTACCTTGAGCAAATATTATAAAAAAAGTGATGTTCATAAAAAACAGTCACTAAATCCTGACAGTATTGCATGAGGAAGATAATATGTGACCAAGTAATATTCTTCTGCTTCCTACTAAGGCTCTTAATGGCAATTTGCAAGTGTCTACCATCTCTGAACAAAAACAACCAATCAGAGCCGAGCAGTCTCTGAGCAGCTGTCAATCACTGCTAGCGAAACTTGCGAACTCCAATCAAACTGTCAAACTAGGCAGCTCTGATCAAAGTTTGCTCCGGCCGGTGGAAGGTGCTTGGTTTTGGCTCTACTGTTCTAAACATGGCGGCCAGATCACAAACCTTTTTTTTCATTTTACTGCTAAACAGTTACACTGAAATATGTTTCTAAAAACATTTGAGGTAAGAAATAGGCATGACAGTAACAGAATCATATTTGATCAGTGCTGCCTAATTTGACAGTTTGATCAGAGTTCACGAGTTTCACGAGCAGTGATTGACAGCTACTGTAGAGACTCCTCTTCATTGATTGGTTGTTTTCCTTCCGCTCTCTGAAATCTTGCAAATGCCATTAGGAGCACCGGAGGACACAGAGGAACATGATTATTTTAGATTACCTGTCTTAATTTGCTCAAAGTTACCAACTTCAGCTTTAACATATTGTTAGGAAATCAAAAAATAATGTAAAGATAGACGTCTTACCCTGGCATTCAGACTGAAATTTGTGTATAAAAAAAGAGTCTTTTTTTTTACGCTTGGTGGAAAGGTTGGTGTATCGATGAAAGCAAAATGTGACAAAGTGCAATGGAAAAAAAAAGGCTTAGTGAAGTGATCATGACGCACATGAAGCGTGTAATTTAAACTTCCGTTGTAGCTTCCGCTCCACTGAAGAGAGGAGGAATGACAGCATAAGAAAACATCACATGTGTAGGGAGCTGTAACGTTCCTCAAATAATATAAAACAGACATAAATGTCATATTTCCATCATGTTTTACACACCTCATTCACATTTTCTATTGCAGAATTTCTGAAATGTTGCATGTTACAGTAATTGACCAGGAGTGTGCGCTTGCACAGATTTTACTTTGCAGGCTGCAGGTGTAGTTATATGTCTGAACACATGTGTGCAAAGGATTATAATGATGCTAGGATGGTACAGTGAGTTGGTTTCTGTGAGAGGATTACCCTAATGTCTCCTGAGGCCTGAATATAAACCCACAAGAGAGTACTGTTTCAGGTTCTTGCATTATAACGCTGTCTTATTGCTGGTACATGAAGGTGTTTAAGATCCCTTGGGTGCTGTATGATGTCGTACCCAGAGGCCGCAGACTTGTCATCCCTTTGCTGTACACATTTACCCTGCAACTCACCAGAGAGAGATATTAATTTCTGTCAGGGAAGGTTTAGAGAGCAGATTCTAGTTTAGTCGATATTATTAGATATGAAATAAGGTTATTATCCCAAGAAATGAAGCCCCTGCAGTTTCCCTTCAACACCTAATAAGCAATGACTCATTCAAGGTTTTTCTGTTGGGTTGTTATTGACTTGTGTGGTTTGGGGCAATTATTTTTTTTCCCTCAATTATTTACTTTGCCCTTTAGCCTCCCTTCAATGCCTCTGTTTCTGAATATAAACTATGCGGATAAAAACATGTGTTTATGATGATGATGAAGACGATGAGAGCGAAAAGGGAAAAAAAAAAGACAAAGATGAAAAGAAATATGACTTGGGGAGAAAAAGAGTGGGGAAGAAGAAGATAAGGATGTGTCACAAGGGAGGGATAAAATAAGAAATCTGCAACAACTGCCTGCAATTACTGTGCCTTCTTGTCCGTGGCCTCCTAATTAAGAGAACAGAGGGAGAATGCAGATTAGAGGGGAGGGCCGGGAGATAGGCCTGTGGCTCTCCAGTCCTCAGAGAGAATCTCATCCAGGGATTCACTCTCCTCTGTTCATACAAAACAATGAGGGGGTCTACATTATTCATCTCCGGGAGTGAGAAACACAGAGGCAGCGAGAGAGAAAAAAGGATGGAGCAAAACTTGAGTGGGGGTGGAGAGATAAGATGCGGATGCTTGGTAAAAGAACATTTCAGTGCATGTATGTGTGTGTGTTTACTCTCTTCCTGAGGGCCCTTTTACATTTGTGGTTTTGGTAAAGCTTATTGAGAAATTCTTTTGTGGGTTTTCAGCAATTTTACCCACTTACTCATGGGTTAAATCCTTCTCAGCATAGGCTCTCAGCCTTTCCAATTGCCAATCACATGCAATTTTAGTTAGTCTTTTAGCTTCTAATGGTGCTGTGCCGCTGTAACAGCTTGGCAAGAAATAACAGTGCTGTAAGAAGATGCTTGCTGTGTCTGCTTCCGCAAGGTGTTACATCTTTAGAGGTTGGTAAAAATAGGTTTCCTCACTTCAGACGTTTCTCTTTGCCACATAACAGGTGTTAATGATTTGAAATAAATGAATGGATTTTTCACATAACTGGGTCTGACCATAGACATCATTATCAGTGAATATGATAAATAAATCGTTGTCTCAGTAAAGACAACAATCAGATGTTAAAGCCTGGCAGGTATTTGACCTACTTGTTAGATGTCCCTCCTACCGTAAAGGAACTGCTAAGCAATGTAAAAGAATCAGTTGCGTTTTCAAAGCTGTGCCTCTGGCTGCCGCGGGATCGATACATAAACCAGTCTCAGCAGGGGGTTCCTGTAAGAGGGAAGTATAATTTAGTGAGATTTGCACTATTAATTAGTTCACATGGAGTTCCCAAGGAATGTTTGAGGGTTTACTGTGCATGCTGCGCAGGAATACATGAAGGGGACGCAAGGGTGCTGTATTCTTGGGGTTCTTGTCAGCCTTTTGTTTCACATGTTGGTCTGTGTTTAATTTAGACTCTGAGTAAATGGAACTGGATGATAGGATCTGTTAGGAATGTATTTATAATTGGCTGCTTGCTTGATAGCAAGGCTTGCGTAATACACTGTGACTTACACTCAGTGATGGAAGATAAACATGTTAAACATCACTGTCTGAAATTACAGAGGCCAAAAATGTCACACTGTTTTGTTTGTTAAATTGTTCATTACGCAGCAAAGTCTGACAGTTAAGTATCATAAATACACTGAGATGTTGTAAGTTCCATCATTTTTTAAATCTGCCAAAGAGATTTTGTGTTAGGTATTGTCTGACTGTGTGTCTGTTAGTTACATCATATAAACAATAAAAGGGGAGAAGGCAACAAACTTCAAATACACTTGAAGTTAATTAAGTTCACAATGTCTGTCTGTCTCTTGGTCTATTAATGTTAAAGTAACTTGTCACTATGAAAGGAGCAACAAAGCGGGTACCTCGTGATCTATATCTCTTTTAAATCTGGAACAGTGACGCCTTATATGGGAACAATGATATACGCTGCTGATGCAGTACGACTATGGGGGCTGGTTTAAGTGGATTAAAGGAACAGTGTATTGAATCTGGCAGTATCCAGCGATGAGGTTGCAGATTACAACTTCTCCCGTGTGCCAAGCGTGTAGGATTGCTACTGTGGCTGACGTGAAAACGCAAATAGCCCTCTTTAGAGACAGTTGTTGTAAGAGTAGAGTGCTTAGAGTGTGTGTGTGTGTGTGTGTGTGTTTATGTGGGAAGTGAGTGGTGAAGCAAGAGAGAGAGCACGGTGGCGACAGGAGCGAGTAACGTCATCGACTCCAGCCCAAGCAGTAAAACTTAACAGAGTTTGGATTGTCCATTCTGGGCTACTGTTGAAACATGGAGGTGCAACATGGTGGACTCCGTGATTCAGTTCCCTATGTAAGTATAAACGGCTCATTCTAAGATAACGAAAACACAATTCTTATTAGCAGGTAATTTATACACAAAGAAAACATACTTATTAATATTATATTCCATTTCTGCCAATAGTTCCCCCTAATTGTTACCCACTGGTCCTTTAAGTGGATGGTTTTCATTTTGTTCAGAGAGAAAGACTGTGGCTCATCTACACATGTTAAAAAACATGTAAAAATGATCCATAGTGTACAAAAAATACAAACGTTTTGGTATGCACAGTGCCTGTTTTGTCACATATAAAACACTTAGCAATTTTGGCATAAAAGCGAAGTTCACCCGAAAAATAAAGGCAATGCCATTTTGAATTTCTTTTTAAAAAAAAACAACTTAAAAACGTGTTCACCCTCCTCCTACATATCTGTTAACCTTGACCATGGATGATCCTGAAAAATGCTTTGCAAAATCCACACTTGTTCAAAGTAATGATATTCCAAGGTTTTACCTCAAGTACTCTCCTTAAACCAGAACGTCTTAAAACCATTATGGGTTTGAGGTAAAAATCATTTAATAATTTCATATTATCAAAGAAAAAACATTTAAAGGATGGTGCGGCTTTGACGGAGTTCTGCTCGCTAGGCGCTCTCTAGAATGTGTACGCTTTGGCTGCGTTATAGTTAAAGTGTTTGTTAAAATTGGCCACATCTACTGCTGTTCATCTCTGTCCAACTAGCAGCCATCTCAGTTGGATAACTGTGAAATGGTAATTTATGTATCAGTATCACTACCATCAAGTATCTCACATTACTTTATATAAAAATCTCTGAAAATAGACCTTGGAGTTTACAAAATGTAATTAAAAAGAATAAATATGTGCATGAATGAGACAATTTCACACCATTGCTTTTAATTCATGTAGACAGTCCTCAGAGTCATTTGGTGTGTGCGCATACTCTGAAAGTCTTAATTTGTCATCCATCACTACTTGAAAGGCATCCCATAATTTATCAGATGAGTTAAACAGAGAAACAGCAACTTCAGTGAAGAGTGTTTATGTGATGGTTTGTATGGACTTACTCTCCCGTACACTGGTACAGTTCTTGTGCTCACAAGGACAAGCTCTTTCGATCTATCAGGCTGCACATCTTTGTACTTCTGCGAGGAATTCATCTTGTTCCCCTGTAGGTTTTCACCTTGAACATTACTGCTGCAGCCAAACCAATCCGCCTCGGCATGGCCTGAACTCTCTAATAGAACTGAATAGCAAGAGGAGGGATGACCCTCAGGGGCCAACTCAAAGCAATTCTTTCGCAAGAAGATTGAGGAGATGTTTAGTGGTGTATAGAAAGCCGAGGTCAAACGTTTGGCAATGTACACATGTGGTGTGACTCATAGTATGATTGGCTTTCCTATACGCTGGGGAATTTGCATTTCCAGTTGACCCATAAATGCTCTCCCTTTAATCATGCACATGTTGTGAGAGCTAAGGAGTGTTGACACCGTCAGAGGCTGACGTGTGAATATCTTTTCACATCAAATGACGATGCTATTTTCCTGCTAATTCCTTTTGACATGCACTTATTCATAATACTATTTCTGCTGTAAGCACTCTAAATCTATAGCATGGAATGCGGCCTTGTGTAGGAATGATACCTAGAGCTTTTTATCTTTTCGCAGATCGTTGCGTTTTGTATTTCGACTCTGAATGAAATGAGCTAACTCAAAGTCAGAAGCTATCGCTCGGCACGAATGAGCCGGAAACAAACTGAAATGGAACTCGGATGACTCACCATGCTGCTCAATATACCTCGGGGTAATGGTGTTGTTCGGAGAGTTGTGTGCAATTACACCTTGGCCAGGTCACTCATGGGCTAAGCACACATTATTGAGCGTCCCACTCGTCTTAAAAACACAATACTAAAGAAAAAAGTCCTGTTCCCACAAAAACAAAAATGCTCTTGCTCATTAAGGAAATGGCTTTACCTCTGCAGATCCAAGTTTGTGGTCCGTGCTGTTTGTGAGGCAGCGTGAAATATTTGAAGTGCGGCTCGGGACCATAACAGCTTTTGGCAAAGCACACATTGACGAAAAGTTTGGGTCAAAGAGGGAAACCAAATGGAAAACATTAACACTGTTTGTGAGAACATCCACACACCATGCACACACTAACAGCTTATTATGCTTATCTCAAAGAACATATAAATCTTGAGAGAAAACAAGCATTTAGATATGATCACCGAGGTATACGTTGGCATATAGATCTTAGGAACACACAGAACACACTATCTAACATCAGGGGTAAGGGAATTCACTCTTCAGCAGCCAGCTGCGTTCACTTCACACATAAACCAGCTCGCAGGTTTGCACAAAGAAAACATTAGAACTGCAGTTCAATTAGACGTCTGCTCACACACAGAACCACTCACAGGCCGGCTTAAACTTTGTCAAGGTTAGGCGTTTATGCAAAGGAGCCCCCGAAAGGTGACTTTTGGAGTGTTTTTTTCATGCTTAATGTGTCTTTTTGAAGTGTGTGTGTGTTGTCTTATGCAATTCAGTGTTGGCAGCCTCTGCAGGTAGGCGTTACGCCAGTATAAAGAGGCTTCTTTGGAAAGCAGAACACATTACTCTGATGATAATCTAACCAAAAGCAGAGAAGTAATAAAAAAAAAACATAGGTGATCATTTGTCACTTTCATCTTTGAAATTATTATAAATGCAGTATTCATCTGCCGCCGCATAGAATAAATGTTCAGCCAGAGATTGGTCATTCATTTATTAGCTGATGTGCTGGGAAGTTTATGCTTTTAGCAAATATATACAGTATATATTGCAGTTGAATTAAAGCAGCAGTAGGTAGGATTGGAGCAAATATGGTTAAAAAAAAGTTATTTTTACAAAACGGTCACTAGTATATCCTGACAGTAGTGCATGAGACAGGTAATCTGAAAATAATCATGTAACTCTGTGTCCTCCGGCATTTGCAGGTTTTCACAGACCAGAGGAAAACAACCAATCAGCACTGATCTGGAGTCTGCCGTCTCTGAGCAGCTCAGAGAAGCAGCTCCAGCTCAATATTCTGTTACTGTAATGCCTATTTCACGCCTCAAATGTTTTCAAAAACATCTTGTATTGTACTGTTTAGCTGTAAAATTAGAAAGTTTGTGACCTGGCAGCTATGTTGAGATTAGTTGAGGAAATACCAAGCACCGCCCACCAGCTGGAGCAAACCCTCACATTTTACTTTGCCAGTGATTAACAGCCGGCTATGTTGAATGAACAGCAAATAGGAGCTCTCTCTATGAAATGACCTGTGATTGGTTAAAGTCTCCCGTCACGAGCTATATATTTTCAAAGCCTTGAAACAGAGCCAAGGGGAGGTGCAGAAGTCTAGTTATCTCTCAGAACACTTGAATTACAATATGCTGAAAGGTTATTATGGAGTTTTTGCCCAATGATGCCAAACACATTCTGCCTGCTGCCACTTTGAATAGAAACTCAAATTCACTGAACTTCCCCTCTAAATTTAGAACTATCACTTTAGCACGTTGTCTACAACGTACCAAGCTTTGTGCCAAAGTTTTGCGTTATTTTATTTTTCTGCTGACAGAGTGAAAGACTGGTGGAGAGCAAGAGGCTTCAGGCCAAGGTGCGTGCATGTGTATGAGTGTGTGTGTTGTGTGGCGATAGAGTATACTGCTGAGTATGTTGCTGGGTCTCCTTTTTCCTGCGTATCATGCATTTTGCTGCCAAGACTCTGGTTTTGATAGGAATGCCAGGGCAAATTATGCATGCACTCCTTTTTTATAAAGAGAAGAAAACTTGTTCTCTTTTTAGCTCTTGTCTCAGTGTTTTTGTGCCATACACACATACTTAAAGTAACTGTGTGTGTATGTGTGCGTGGGCATGTTTTGCTAATGCAGCCCACTCTGGTTTGACACAGAGAATATTTGGCTTGGGAAAAAATAAATAAAATAAAGGGATCCGAGTGGCGAGCCTGACTCATTGATCTTCTATAGCTCGGGACAGAACCGAATGCCATTTGTTTTCATGCAGAGGTTATATAGTGCACAATGATGAGGTGGATGAAGAATCAGAATCCCATTATAGAACCTCCTCTCGTTGAAACTTTTCTGGCGTTTGTGTTTCACAGGCAAGTATTGATCCGAGACCCAAAGACGGAGAAAACAAAATCCAAACTGAAGCACAATATTAAGAAACACAAAACAACACAAATAGAAATATAACTTTCAAATTGTGTTTTTGAATGAATCGCTCATTTGTAACATACCTGCAAATGCTTCCGGCTATAGCAGTTTATTTTCATCAGGTAGAAGAACCACAGGGAGAATTTCACTAAACACAATTTTGTTTTCTCCTCTGAGTCTCCGGGGGACTTCAGCAGCAGCTCAGTCAGCTAATGGAGCTGAAAACTTAATTTCAGTCCGCCAAAATTACTTCTCAATATAAACCCACAGAGGACTTTATTGATTACTTCACATTCTCTAACATGTTGAAGCATACTGAGGTGCTGCTGCTGCTGCGGCCGGGCAGCTGGTAGATTGTGCTCCGCTTTCCTTTTGCTACTGTGAGGTTTGCTGTTGACCTTTATACACTGGCACAATACAATCACAACATTTTTGGTTTGCAACCAAAAATTAAGTGAAACATTTGGCTTCGATGCAGCAGCCAAAGTGGTGCAGATTTTAGCGCAGCCCCGTTACAGCGGGTCAATCATATCATGTGACTGATTGTGGGGTGTTTTTGTACATGATTAGACTGTATGTTAATATCTCAGTCTTCCATCTCTTCCACTCTGTCTCCTCCTACTGTGACTTCCATCTGTGGACATTATTAAGAGAACAGACTTTGAGACACTGCAATTTGCACTCGGTGTGATATCTGACAGCAGTTTAACAGCGTATGTGATATTTCACATTTGAAATATTTACTATCAGCCTAACCTTTTTATGAATTATGTTGCCTGCTTCTGTGCACAGGTGGTGTGTGTGTGTGTGTGTGACTTAATAAATGCTCCTCATAGATGTGCCAAAAAAAAATAAAAGTCTAAGACAAACATGCAACATTCTGGCCAGCAATGCCAATAGATCACAATATATCATTTTCTGTGGTTACAGCAACTAAAAGTGACAAGTTTTGCTGCTAACGAGTAGCACATTCCTGCTTCCTCCCCTTCGTTTGTTGTTTATTTGCAACACATATCTTCTTTGTATACTTGTCAAACAAGCTGTAATACTTCACCTTGAGGGTTAGTTTGCCATTTTGAACCCGAGCAATGCATGCTGGTACTGTGGGTGGAGGCACAATGGACCAGTCACTGTGAGAAATGCAACTTCAATTTATCTTTCTGTATGAATGTGTCAATGTTGTTATTCTGTGTTAGTATTGCACTTTCATAAAGTTGGGGGACTAGCGAGAGGCAAATTTAAATGGCATGGTCAAAAAAATGATGGTCCCAATTATAGTCAAATAGACCATAAAGCAGGGGGTGCTTTAGGGCGTGGCTACTTTATGATTGACAGGTCGCTGCCACGGCATTGTCCATGTTTTTGTCTGCAACTTTAACCCTTTCACATTGTGTTTTCAGTTCATGAAACTTAATTGTAACATTTTGATCACATAAAAATGGCTTATTCAGCGTTCAATTGTACTTAGCTCCACTCTCTCGCGTCACTTCTGGTTGCAAAAAACCAAGATGGTGACGACCACAAACCAGTGGGTGACGTCACAATGATTACGTCCACTTCTTATATACAGTCTATGGTCGGGACCCACAGGTGGGTCGCAGGAGATTTTATTAAGGTCGCCAAATAAATTTGCTGAATTTCTCCAATTGTCTTTTACCATTTATATGTGCAGTACACCTTTGAGCCACATGAGGGAGCCTAAATGTTCGTATTGTTCTGATAATTGTAGCCTACTTATAACATTCAATCTAATATGAATTATATTTTAATGTGACAGTATGTTTGTTTTACTGATGAGAGGAAACAAAACTGTTAACGCGGCGTAAATGCTTTTAATTGGTCTCATTTATAAAGTATTTATATACACCCTGTGCACTGCCTGTTGGCACCTGTGTCCGATCAGACTTGAAGCTGTTGTTGGCACTTACTCACTTTGTTCCCTCCTATCAAGATCCTTGCTTGTGTTGTACGAATTCTCAGATGTACATTGCTTTGGAAAAAAAAGCGTCTGCTAAATGAAATTGTAGCATTGTAGAATTTAACATATATCTGTTTTCAATAACATGTACATGAACAAAGTTGTGATTCATCAAATGTATAGCTGTTCAAAATGGCTGGTTTGCCTGTTCAACATAATAAAGGGTGATTCGGAAATGGTAGTAAAGATGGAAGGCCAGGTATGTTCATTTATGCACAAATTCACTCTTTTCACGATTTATGGATCTGGCCTTTTGTGAATTGGGTCACAACGGTTTGTCATTTAAAAAAGTTCCTAGAAAAAATGTTTGGAAAACGCTGCTCTATTGTATCGAGACTATTCTCCACACATCACTCAGAGAACCAAGGCTACAAGGTAACAAAGCGTTATACAACTGTTTTCACAGGCTGAGTAAAACTAAGTAAACGGGCGTATAAAATCAATGGGATGCCTTTAAATGGGCTGCAAAGTCCACCAAGAAAGCCTTGACGTGAGCGCACTGTATTAAGTATATATAGTACATAAAACATTTCAAATGAGAGCACATAACCTACAGTAGATGTCTGAATGACAAGAGAAACAGCAAATGATGAAATCCAGGCAGTGATGATGAATCCAGGTAATACTGATGAAATCCGGGTCATGGTATGGTGTTCTCAAATAATGTGCAGCTCCTGTCACCCTTGAAATCTATGGTTGCATCTGCTTTATTGAAGAAGACTCCCAAAGGCGGAGGCGAGACTAGATAGTAATGATGTCATTCTACCGCATCACGTTGTTGTTTCTTGATCGCAAAGGACCGACATTATGACACTAACACAGGCAAAAACTAATTCTGTAGCCTGGTTCATAAGTACACAGAAGAGCGGCTATAAATCATCCATCACGTGCCGGCTGTAGACTGTAAAGCAAGTCATTGTAACCAATTGCTATTCTCTATTCGTATACTGTATTCACATCAAAGAGCATGCATTTTAACGCAGCATGAAACTGGAATGTCTGTTATGAGATCATTAGTTTTACTTATTAGCTATACAATTACCCCAGAAAGAAAGTATTTTGCACCAGTTGTTCTTGAGTTTGTGTACAATACTAAATCATATTCTGTTTGTAATGATAGTGGGCTAAAGCAAACATTTGCAATATTATGTTTCTGCTTTTCAAATGCAGGACTGTTCAGAAAAGTACAAACTACAGTATATGAGTCAGTTAAGCTCTGAATCAACAGAGCAGGTAATGGCGTTTTCAATGCCACAGGCTGATTCTGTCATGTCTTTACTTAACATTTGCAAATGTTGGATGAACTAATGTCATAGGAGCAGCGCATGTAAATTCAGTTCAAGAGTGGATTTTCTGTCTTTACATCAGTCATACATCTTTATTTCTCCCTGCTGTTCTTCCTCTTTGATCGGCGAGGCCGTGCAGTCGCTCTGCCAGAGTCGTTATGACTAATGAGATGGGGAGAAAGTCAGGGCACCTCGTAATGTGTATTAATAAAATCACTCTACAGTGGCTGCCCTTTGACGTAGACCTTGTGTCAAAAAATTACAAAAGGCCGTATTGCTAACAAATATCAGAAACATTTGAAGGTTTCAATCCAGCCTCTCACCGGCATCGGCATAATTTCCGATGCAGTGTGATCTCCCCGTTGCCAAGTGTGAAGCAGCAGAGACATGATTCCCGGTTATATTACATTAGTCTCTGGAGTGTTTCAATAAAATCACTTCATGGGGTGTTCCTGGCTATCACCTTAACTACACAGACTTGACTAATAGGTCATGTTCTGCTTTTCCCTCAAAGAAGTTAATCTTCCTTATACCGTTGCTGTTTCATCATTTATAGGCTGCACTACTTGTCATAGAAGATACCAATCATTGTATATTTGTCCTCACTGCATGCATTAGCATTATTATCACCCACAAATATCCTCTTTGGCTCTGTGGTATAGTGCAAGAAAAGTTGGCATGTGTAATCTACTGTAGGCTACAGGGTTTGAATTACAGGATGGATTGGGAGGGTCTGAACCCCCTAATTAAGACTTGGACCCCCAGAAGAGGTAAAAACCACAAGTCCTCTATCCTTCTTACCTGTAATCGTAATTAGATATTACACTATATTTCTCATATCCATGCCTGAAGGAATCTTTTAATATGATTTTAGACACACCTAAAATGGATCACACCATTTCTTAACCTTGACGTCTCGTCTGCCTGCCTCACTCCTGTCATTGCAGTGGCTCACGTCAAGTCTACGCTCTCAAGCCAATGGAGAAGCTGTATCTTCTAGCTATTAATATACTTCACTTTCTTACCTTCAGAGTTTCTGAATTAGATTGTGTCAGGTGTCTACAGATGAACTTTTGCCTTAAAACACTAAAACAACCAACGGGTAAGATTTAGTCGTATCTCGATTGTATCTAACTTTGTTTCAATAAAATAACCAAGTCACACAGTCTGTGGCTTTTTCTAAAAATGTATTATGTAGCACCCCCTATTGTTACAAATTGTCAAGATAAAGGCAGTTGTTGTTTTTTTTTTAAATGGACATTTATACCTATAAGCGCCGGCAGGTACAATTTAGCCCTATTCACTGTGTTTAGATAAATATTCTATGTTGCTATGGCAACACCTTTTGTGAACTACTGTACGTAATAGAGCTGCGTCATAAGTCATAGGCTAACCTTCCCTATGGACAAGGGTAAAATATTAATGAACTTATATCAGGCATTAGATTTGCTCACTGCATTGGGTGTGATGGTGGGGAAGTTTCCGGTCTGAGCAATGTGTCCTGGGTTGATTGTGACTGTTGTTGTGAGTAGGATAAAGGGTCTACAACTGTTGCATAGTGGGTCAATTTAACCTGTTGGCGGTTTTAGGTATACAGCAACCCCTCGTGGTTCTAGTGTTAAGTTACAGTTTGCACCTTCCCATTTGCACTCTGTATTTGCACAACATACACCTGTCATCGTTCCCAAATTATGTAGACAAATGAGCTGGATATCAGCAGCAAACCAAATTCAATAATAAAGGAATTTTACCTCTGTGTCATCTTCTGTTTATTTGGCTGCCAGCTGTCTTAAATAGAAGGTGTTGAGAATGGTTTAATGGTAACAGCTAACCTGCCACTGTTCCCTGAAAGGGGCACATGTTTCTACACATCTGCTGTCGCATTTACTTGTGTATCATGTATTTCTATTGCGTACACTGCAGCAGAATGTATGACCAGCTCTGCTGTCCAAACCACAACACCAACCAACCGAGAGCATCCCACCTGCATGATAATAACTCTTCTCTCTTCCAGCGCTCAGTTTGTTTGTGTGTGTGTGTGTGTGTGTGTGTGTTTGTGTGTTCTCCGGTGTGTGGTAGAGCGACAGATCACTGGCCTTTTGTTAGGAACGGGTTAAAGCTGCTGTATCCCCGGCTTCCTTTCCACCACATATCTGCCATACAAAGAAGAGTTCTACTAATTACTCACACGCCATTTGTCAGATCGCTGACGGACTTATGAGAATTTCTAACTGAAAATCCAGCTAAAAGCCACATGGGAGCCATTCCTGTATAAATCTGTATGCAGAGGAGCGCCTCTTCCCTCCTCTTCAGAACCCAGTAGTCCCTTTTTAAGTGGTCTTAATGCGTATGCTCTTTCATAAACTGTGCAATCTCCAAGATAGCAAAAAACTCCAGAAGCTTTGAGGAAATGGTAACAGGAACTGATTATTAAGGGCCACGGAGGGAGCAGCTCTGCGAGCATCCTTCGCTGAAAACATTTTAGTGCTCCTTAACTAATGCACTAACATTAGCACCTCCAAACACTCCCCGATATCAGTTCCTTTTCAGCCGTGCATACGTCTTCCAAGCTTCCATTTTCTCTAATCTAGCTGTAAAGCCTACATGTCAGTCACAGTAGGCTACAGCTGCTGGAGGGGGCGGCTGGAAAACCGGGGTTTGGGTCTGATCTGGTGCTTCAAATGTGCTGATGCTGGAAATAACCACGCTTAACCACGCTGCCTCACGCTGGTTCAATCAGGCTTCTGGTGCTCAGAACAGGATCACTCCTCGCTGTATGGGCACAATTGCATTATGTTTAGAGATAAGGGGGGGGGATGATCACGCAACATATATGCAATGTTAACATATTTAATCATTCTACATTCAGGTCATATATGGTATCTGTACTTGTATCCACGTGTCAGAGTGCTAGAATTAAATCACTGTGATTCAAAATTATTAACCAAACACCTCCAGAGACAAAACAGAAACCCGCCGTGCAACGAATGACAGCGATTCTCATTAGTATTAATGCATTTTCTGAATCAAATAAAATGCTAAGTGCACTGCCTTAATTGTTGCTTTGCAGTTCATTAAGCACATCGCCGAATGAGCATCAGATCATGGCCTATTAAGTCGCTGCTTGATTGGCAAGCGGCGAAATTAGAAGCTGCATTCAGCATTCACATTTCTGTTGAATTGGAACGGGGCACACCTTCACAACTCGTGTCCTTGCTTAGGTTGAAAGTGGATGTAATTGCCTGCCGAGCTACAGCCTCATGGCGGTCGTGGCAGTCTAGACAAGAGGTGATTATGTCTGGTTAAGCTTTTTGCAGCTGAGCTTCGCCCCATTCATGGTCAACAGGGTGTTAGCGCTCTTGAATCTGTTTTTCCTCTCCTCTTTTCCACTTCATTCGTTTTAGCTGTAACGGGGGAGAATGTAACATGTTCAGAATGAACAGGATAGAATATTTTATACATAATGTTACCAAAACGTGTATTTCAGGGTCCTCGATGGTGGTAAAAATGTGAAAATCATAGATTTTACACACAGAAGAATAATGATGTTTTTTTATGACAGGTTTCACATCTTGCTACTTACCGTCAGCTTGAACTTCTGTAATTGACCCCAGTATATCATAATTAACTACAGAAAGTCTTATCCACCGGAGGGTTCATGGTCCAGTGCAAACCTGCGTGGCGTGAAAATGCTTGGGAGCCGCTGCTCTAGATAACTGGATACCTGTGAGCATACAGTTGGTGTGGAGACTAATGGTAATGGTGTCTTTCTGCTTGGCTTCCCCCTCCAGTGAGGTATAAGAGTAGAGGTCTTCTAATAACATTTTTCCCTTCTCAATACTGATTCCGATACCTGAAATTGTTGCATCGGCCGATACCGAGTACCTATCCAATACCTGCGTGATAAAAAAATATAATAGCTGTTTACCACTGACCATATATCCCCTTTGCTTTGGTGAAGCGTTAATGCTCTCTCGCGTGATGTATCTTCAAATGTTTTATAAGATTGCTGGTGTTGAAATTGGCAACACTAGTGCCACTCCTCGAAACGGACGCCTTACATACTGAACATATCGTCATTTTACTTGTTGGAATTTCCACTGTGAAATATTGCCAAATGGCGGACATTTTCATCGCTCTGACTACCGTTATCGTTACACTCCCCACTAGCACCGCACTGTTGTTGTTTGCTATCGTCACATGACAAACTACGTGCAGTCTTCCTCGCTGCTCTAAAACAGTAGTTGCCAGTGGAAGCCATGATACATCCAGGGCGATAGCACAGTGAAGGATACTGTTTTGGAGCGGCGAAGAAGAATTGATTTCCGGTTAAACAAGTTGATTTTTATCTGGGTTTGTAAATTACGATATGGGATCGGTGCTTAGTCGCGGGTGCAAGCGGCCGAAATGGGTTTCCTCAGGAGGGTGGCTGGCGTCTCCCTTAGAGATAGGGTAAGAAGCTCAGTCATCCGTGAGGGACTCGGAGTAGAGTCCTTGCTCCTTTGCGTCGAAAGGAGCCAGTTGAGGTGGTTCGGGCATCTAGCACGGATGCCTCCTGGGCGCCTCCCTTGGGAGGTGTTCCAGGCACGACCAGCTGGGAGGAGACCGCGGGGGAGACCCAGGACTAGGTGGAGAGATTATATCTCTACTCTGGCCTGGGAACGCCTCGGGATCCCCCAGTCAGAGCTGGTTAATGTGGCCCGGGAAAGGGAAGTTTGGGGTCCCCTGCTGGAGCTGTTGCCCCCGCGACCCGATCCCGGATAAGCGGTTGAAGATGGATGGATGGATCGGTGCTTAGACTGGTGTATATACCGATACCGAATTTCGTGCAGTATCGGCTGCATTTATGATACTGGTATCGGTATCGGAACAACTCTATTTAAAAGCACACAGCTGTGTATAGATTATCACATATGGACCTAGTCAGGATTGTTGTTCTCCAGCATTATTATTATTCCCCCAGGGGCACTGTGCTGTCTCCTAATGAGACTTGTGTCCAAATATACAAGAGGGATCTATATAGCTCATCAGAATTCCTTTTAAAAACCTCCTCAACAACCTTTTCTTTCTTTAAACTTCTTTCACCAGTCCAGTCCTCACTCAGTTGTGTCTTACTGAAAGGGACCTCAGGTGGTGCTGTTGTCCTGACAACCAATAAAGGGAGAATCACAGCCAGGCTGCTGGATAATCTGAGAGAGAGAGAGAGAGAGAGAGAGAGAGAGAGAGAGAGAGAGAGAGAGGTGGTGGTGGGAGGGAGAGAGAGGGGGGAGATTTTCTCAGACTGTGAACAGAAGCCTGCCTCTCTCCATCGCAGTTGCTGGCTGTGCCGTCTCTTTTACGCAGAGAGCATTACGCATCAGTGGACTATAGAGCGAGCGAGGACCACCGCGCGTTTTCGCCCCAAAAGTATCTAAGGAAACCTTTATCACCTCTCCATCCCGCACCGATTTGGACCTATAGCCATCCCGCGGTTTTCCGAGAAGTCTGGACAACTATTACTCTTCTTCCTCCCCCCTTCCTCCTCTTTCTTTTTTTTTTTATCCGTGGATCTATAGCTCCCGAAAAAAAGCGCGCTCCTGTGCTTTTTAAAATGCAAGTCGGACGCAAATCGTGTTGGAGGCAATTGCAGGCGTCTCTTTTCAGACTGCTCTGTCTTATCCCCACAGGATTCCCCGTCCGGAGTGTGGATATGCAGCGGGCCACCGACAACATCACCATCCGCCAGGGCGACACAGCGATCATAAGGTAAGAGAGTCCTCTTCCAACTTTTACCTCTCATCGAGTCTCACCTCCGGATGCACAGCAGCATCCTCTCATCCTCTCCATCCTCTCCTCCTCTCCATCCTCTCCTCCTCTCCTCCTCTCTTCCTCCCATCCTCTCCTCTTCTCATCCTCTCCTCCTCTCCTCCAGCAGGCAGCTGCGCTACACATCGCAGCACCAAAGGGGACCATTTTATTGGCTGAAGATATTTTTTCCCCTGCGGTGAATTTATATTTTTCCCAAGTGGTGGGAAGTGTTTGGATGAGAGTTCCAACTTTTATCTCACCTCATTTGAGTTTGCATTGCTCTGTGATTTCATCCCCTATATGCCTTTATTCCTATATGGAATTAAGTGTAGTTATGCAGTGGCATCCTTCTTCTAGGGGGGATTTACATGACTGGAGCAAAGAGCTTAAACGCCTTCTCTGACATGACGCACAGAGCATCCTGGTCAACCCAGACTCCTCTTTTTGTGCTTAATTCAGGAACAGCTTTATTAAAGCAGAGTGCGTCATGGTGTTTGAGAGTGGATTAATGGCAAAGATAGGGATTCTACAGGATGATGCGAGGAGACAGTCTTGTTTAGATTTTAGAGAATTACAGTGGGCTGTCAGAGAGACGTTCATTTAAGTCCATTGCTGTGCATCCACTGTGTGCAGCTCCATTGAATGTGAAGCTCCAGTCTCCAAATCTGCAGCTTTGCCTGTTACGTGGAGTCCGTTTTTTTTGTGTCCATAATAGCCTCACATCCCACTTAATCACTTCCTAGACAATGCAAGCTGTCAACTCTGTGCTATTGTGATGCTGCTGGGCAGATGTCAGCGACCACGTGATCCGAGCCATGTGTTTTGTGGCAGGCTATAAATGCAAGGGGATTTAGATTTGGGTTGTTTTTTTTTGTAAACAAGGGGCTTTGCTTCCCACCTACACCCCCCACCATCCCCACCATCCTCCACACACACACACACACACATATATACACACACACTCTCAAAATGGGATGCACCGTAGGGAAGTCCAATGGTATAATAGGCTGCACACAGAACACTCAATCACATTGATTTTTCCCTCTCCCTCACTCTTTCTCTGTCCTCTCCACCACTTCCATGCTTTATTTACAGTAGCCTACCACACAAGCTTGCCTAATGACTGTGAGAATATAGAATGCAATTATAGGATAGACCTTTAACACAGACTGTCAGAAAAGCCTGCAGACACACAAACGTGTTTCCTCACGTGTCCTGAGCTTGCTTACATAGCTGTACACACACATAAACACGCCCACACACACAGACACACAGAAAGAAGGAATAAATCCCTTTAATGGGCTCCTTCTTTGCAACCAGGTGCCATCCATTCAGGTACCTGCAGATCAAATTAGTCAATTGACTCAGTTACTGTTGAACTCACAAGGGGTCACAGCTATTTGTTTCACTTTTTCAAATCCAATTGAGTGCGTCTTTGCTATATTCAGCCGTTTAGTCACCCAGTCGGTCTGCCTCCTTTAGAGGTGGTGGCAGGCTTAGCACTCAGCCAGAGCCAAATTAGATTCTCCTTTCCGAGAAAACACTCGCAATCCCAAGTCCGCCGTTTGACCATTATCTCTGATAAACGACCCTTGAATAATTTTCTGTGGTGATCACTCAGGGAGCGTCATAATTAATTAGATGTTTATAATGTATCTTGTTGGCATTATTGATCAGCCTTATTTATTGTCAACAATAAACTGCAGCTCAGACCCCCGTGGCTCCATTGAAAAACACAACCATTTTTCACACACAGTTTCCACCTGACAAATTGGATACGGGGGGGAGGGAAAGAAAAAAAACAAAAACATGAGGGCTAAAATGCGAGAACTCTGAGCAGGGGTGGGAGGCCGTCGGCTAGTAATTTGTCGAGCTACACAGTGTAGCTGATTCCATAAGCTGGGTTTTGTGAAGGCTGAGGGGATATTGGTGACCTGGGGGCGTAATAAGGCCCGCGCTCCTTTAGTGCAGCCTAAGGCTGCAGTCGTGACATTCATGGCACAAGAGGAGAGATGCAGGAGTAGAGAAACAGTATGTGGTCAAATAACCACGGTGACAGAACACACAGCAGAAGGCCTCGCTACTGAAATGAGAAAATCATTTTATTTTTTTTACAAGGGGGCTAGAACAGCGTCATGGTGAATATATAAGCAAACTAAGTCTTTTCTCTTTATTCTTACAGGGCTTCCGTCAGAATAGTTGTCAGGCCCGGCGGCCGAGTGTCGTTTTTTTTGGGAGGGGTGAGCAAACCTGGGAGGAGGGACTTGTCAGTAAAATGAGAACAGCTGGTCCTTTAAAGGTCAGCCCACCTTAAAAGAGCCTGAGACACAGACACTTGGCTCGGGTCTTGAGGAGTTGTAGCATTTATTCACTGAAGAATAGCCTAAACTGTACACACACTGCACTGCTACTGTTCGTTCACAGCTATAATGTTACTGCTAACATCTCACGTACACACGCTCTCTCTCTCGACCGTGCACATTAACACTCGCTAACGTCAAGCACACAACTTACGCACCGAGTTATTCCTTAAAGGAGTTAGCTACTTGTATAACACATTTTAGTTTAAGAACATCTTCAAAACACGTAACTCCCTGATGATTAGGCCCGACTGGCTGGTGGAATCCCTGGTTTAAGACTTTCAGATTTTCAGCACTATTGTGGTTCTCTGTGAAAGTGTGTCAAAGATTTATATCTAAGCTTTGTACATACTATGGATTAATTTATGTGATGAGGATATTTAATGCATTACTTCCGTCTTGCGTGGTACACTTTAAGAAACACATTTAAAGCATGATGCATTACAGATCATGATGTAAATACTATAGATTTGGATCAAGGTGAATTAATAATATATCATTTCACTCTGCAGATACTTTGTTGTGACAGGCTTGCAAACTGTAGCCGACTCCTCGCAGCATGTTGTGACACAATGCTTTGTTCACAGGATCCCATTTCCCCTCAGACTCCATCAAAGGTGAACACAAACTAAATATTGGCAGAGATCTCCAGCAACTGTGGGTGCCTATTGGGAACAGCATTGAATCTAAATTGATTTTCAGCAGCTTGTCTTCTGTCTTATAAGACTGAAATTCAGCGGCGGCATCATGTTCTCCTTTAAGTCGGCGTTAGATGTGAAGATTTAGCTACTCTTAACCTTTGAACTTTTTGCCTAAACCAGTTGTCGAGGGGTTAATCTGGAAGAGATTATTATTTTGAAGACAGCCACTATGTTGGACTGGCTCAGATAAACATTTCACACCAGCATTTGTAATGTGGAGTGCATAAGAGCTCATCCGATGTACAGCAGCCTGTGGGATTAAACTCTACCACCATATATCAGTGGTAAGGTTTTGTAATATAGTTTCTTTGGATCTGTAGTTGGTCTTGTGTAACATGCTTTGCTCATGTAAGCATGCTGCATCCTAAGTTCTCTACCATTTTAATGATCTGCTGGCTCTGTGTTGAGTTCAAAGATTACCGACTATCAGGGTCTTACATTTGTCCCCGAGCTGTCTTCTCGCTCTAAAGGGGGACTTTTTTTGAAAATTTGTATCTTCTTGAAGTGACATTTGCCCCTGGAAAGCGTGAACATAAGTCCCAGCATATTAAATCAAGGCTTGTATCCCGACCGTCGTGTTTCAGACCTTTAAGATTTAGGTCACTGAAAAACACCCCATATTTCCGAGCCCCCTCCTACGATCACTTAGACAGTTTTTTGTTGTTTTTCTACAAGGATGATGCCAACAAGTGAAATCAAACTCTTCTCATCCTCAGCAAGTCACAATATGAATCAGAGGGGAAGTAAAAGAAAAGTTTCTTCATGATTCTTCAAGCCATTTCTGAGTCACAATGGTTTACTTTTTTAATTGCTTTTTTTGTGAGTCCCTCACGATGCAGTTGCCTTAAGGGGTAAGGTTGCAATGTCAGGCGAAGCCCTGATAATTGACAATTGCTTATTAAAGCATTAGTGACACAGTCTCTGTGATTGCTCCCCCCTGGGTCAATTATCTGCACTTTGACAATACACTCTGCCTGGCTTGTTACTTTCAGGGAAGATGATTCTGCACTTGTGCTTTGCCCCAGAGCATCTTCATCAAAACTTACCCCAGAAGTCTGCCTTTAATTTGAATCAGAGTCGGCCGGATATTATGTATGTGAAATCTGCTAGAGGCTCAGAGGATAAGACATGATGTTAGTCTAATTCAAGTTCCGACAAGATTCAAAAAGTCTGAGAATACAGTTATTTTCATTTGCATTATTAAAACCTCAACTATTGAACTCTGATGGCTGATGCATCTTTGAGTGCTGCAGTGTGCATCAGCCACACTCGAAATAACTGCACTTTTCCAACGTGGAAACAAAAAGACAAAAGACTTTCCGGATGTTGGAAATGAACTGACAGTCCCAGCATACTCACCCCACTCTGAGAAAAGCTGATCTTTTATTTCCAGAGTACACCTGGTACCAATCCTGCAGCTTTATAAATGCAATGGTAGACCTGAACCCAGCCTTTCAGACCCGACCACACTGAACCCACTTGTCGAATTTGACACCCCCTTTCCCACTGGAACCTGGGTCTTTGCCCTATTTTACGTAGTTTCTAGCCCACAAAAGTTTCTGCTATTAGGGGCGTTATTTTTGATTGGCTCTAAAGTATTACATTTAAGTTTAGAGGAACAATACTCACTAAGTATCTCAAGGAATCAGTTGTTGGTCCAGTGCAACATTCAGTATCAGTGCAGGGAGTAGTTTGGCCTATGTATGTTATGTAGCGACAGTAAAGGGCGTCAAGATCAAGGCGGTGGACGGGCATGTAGCATGTCTGACTTCATGCTGCTCTCTTCACAGATCAGCAATTAATGATGACCTTTTTCACTGCAACATTGATGATTCCCCAACCTTAACCATATCTTAACCATACTGCAGTTGCCATGTGAGAACATTGCACCAGTAAATCATTAAAAAAGTTCCTATTTAAAGTTATTGTAATACTATAAAAATATAATTAAATGTTATTTCATATCATTTAGGGGCTTTGAATAATCATCCTTCATCAACAAGTTGTCTAGCAACAAGGCCTAAATATGTATATTAATAAGTAATGAAAAATGAAAAACAAACAAGTATATGTGAAAACATGCCCTCATAAATGTGTATAGTGTTTACCACAATTCCATAAAACTGATCTGTAATCAACATTTCTTGCTGTCACATTAAGTTATAATGGAGATGCAATGCAGATATTTATTTTCACAGACAGTTCAAAGATTTGGTAAGGTGATACTGGAGCAATACAGTCCAGGCTGAACTCTAAGTGGAGGGAGGCAATCCGGGGAAAAACAGATCAATTTCTGGATTTCCGGGCAGTGGGCAACAGTGCAACATAATTTGGGATGTCCAGACCCCAGGGGGCCTCTATATTTCTCTCTACAGCTCATCACATCCGAGTGCTGCCTTTTTTTTCTTTTTACAGTTTAGAACCTCCCGAGGCATTTCTCGGTCCCTATATCTCTTCATCGTTCTCTCCCCCATCATTTTTTTTTCTCTTAGCCAGCATTGAATTGTCCAACTGTGCTGTCTTAACCTGATTCACAGAGTGAACATGAAGTCAGACGAGGGGAAAAAGGGAGGAAAAAGAGGGGGTTTCTTTACGAGGATGATAAAGGGGAAATTGTAAAAAGGGAAGAATGATGGCTGAAGAGCCCTCACCAAGAGAGAGCGAGAGACAAACAGAGGGAAGAGAGATGGGTAGAATTAGAGTGGGAGGGAGGGGGGAGGGCAGGGACACAGTATTAGTACAATCAGCACAATAATCCCTTCTGTTCCAGCCTGGGCCGGCGTAGGATTTTCAAATCAATTTCATTTTCGCTCATGATGTGGGAGAGCTGAGTGGCTGCCAGTTGGGTCATTATCGTCTTGTCCCCGTTTTGGCTTGAGACGGAGCAGAGGTGAGGGGGACGTGGGTTTTCGGTTGATATTTCGCCAATCCTGCAAAAGTTTTGTGGAGGCTTTTGGAACGGCTCTGAGTCGTCACAAGTTCCAGAGGCTTTCATCTTGGTCAGTAGGATCTGAATAATGGCCCTGCAGAGACAGTGTGAAGTCTTTTGACATGGCAGAGGAACAGAGTTCTGACGCTCCCATCTGAAGCACACAGTCCAATACAGTTCACTGGGCTTTCTGTGCCTCTTTCAAAGGCTCCCAACCAGATATGCTTTCAGCCCGTCGTTTGATGTTTTGGTGGTTCATCCTCAGAAAAACATACCAGGAGTCTTTGAGCTCTTCATTATGTTTTTTTTTTTTTTGTGAATAACTCAACCAAGGAACCCAGACCTGAAATGTTTTTGATACAACTGAATATTAAAGCAGTGCTTCCCCCTAAAAGCAATTCCACTCCATTTCCCCCTTTACCTAGGCTTTTGTTGGGCAGGCCAGACTGTCTCTAAGTGCATATTTAAACTACTCAGCAATTTCTCACATACCTATAGGCGATGGCAGTGGAAGTGGAGTGGAAGAGTATTCTTATTGCTCTCAGAAAACCTGAAAATGTCAGTGTTACGGATATGAAAAAAAGTGGTAGACAGTCCCAAAGGGTATGTGTCAAGTAATTACTATCCATACCATGTACTGATGTACTTCGCTGTGTGCTTTATAGCAACACCTACATAGTGTACGTCTTTCCCACTCTACTGTACGATTGCATCCTCTGTTCACCCAGCATTTGTCATTGTAATGGAGCTGCCATCTTTCAGAGTTTTAGTGTCATTACTTGTGTGCCATTATGATTAATTACAAAGTCAGTACAGCTGCTTAAAAAGTGCTTCACTTAGACCGCCATTAACCGACCAGCAATTCCACCATTATGTGAAACTTAAGAGAACAAAACAGGAATTGAATTCAAATTTTAAAATATCACTCTGCAACCCTGAGATGAAAATGGGACAAATTAATAGAGTGAGTGAACCCGGGTTGAACTCAGTTCAGCTGGAACAGTGGAAGCAGGTTAAATAAATTTAAATCTATCAGTCAGGATGAATTCAAATTAAAGCTGAAACATGTGGGTTTTAGCTGGGATGACTCCCGTCGCTGCAGCTGTAAATCCGCATGGCTTTAAAGCAGATTAGAGGCCTGCAGTAAGTATAGCGTTTGGATGAGCGCACTCATTGTTTACCTCCCATCTCTTCCAAGATCAGCAAAAATCTGCTCATTGACCCACTGACACATACTGGACCAGATGGCGTCACATGTAGATGTGATGATATATGTGTTTTCAGAGTAGTGACGATGCCATCGCTGGATGAACGTGCTCACTTTGGCAAACCTGCAGCAAGCGAGAGGTCAAGACATGGAACACAAGATGGTCAGCAGTTTTTGCCTGTTTTGCTTGCAAAGCAGTTACTAACAAGTGCCACGTCAGCCAAAGCCATCTCTATTTTCTAATTATCATAATATAATGGTCATTTTCCTGTCCTGGATGATAGTTTGAACTTTTTTTTTTTACCATATTATTTCTAAATGAATCGAGCTTTCTACTTTTTCAGATTTGTATGCTTCTTTACATTATTATTATATTCATTTTATAGCAGTCATCTTCCTAATATGATTTGATGACTCAATACTGAAAAATCCCCCATTGCTACTCATTAGCAAGGTTTGTCTAATGTGATATGATAGTGAGGGGTTAGTTATCCCCAGGTACTAGTTTGGTATAATACGCAAAGCAAAAAGTAGCTGAGGGCGCTCTTTAAATATTATGGTTCCACAACGTGATGAAGGCTGCAGTTGCAAAGTGAAATGCCAAATGTGTTTTAAACGTATTTTTGAGATGTCTTCGTCTAGAATCCTCTAAGCATTTAATATGAACAAGGGCAGATGATTAATTATGATATTTGTAGTACATTTTGTTAAAGATTTTAAAAGGAAAGATGAAATACGATGATATTAGAGGATAAAATTAGTTGTTTTTAGCCTTATTAAGATTAATCCCATCAGTGCAAATTGCGTTGGAAGCAATTAGCAAGCGAGGGAAAACAGCCAGGTTCTGGGGATGGCGGCAACGTCTCTTATAAAAGAGTCTGTGGTTGTGAAAAACTGCTTATTCATGTGCAGTTTGTCACATCGTTTAATGCATGTATGTTATGCAGGAGACATTTGTCACAAACGAGCATTTGATGCATTCTCCATTTCACTCCACTTCGTATGAGCACACTGCTCTTTGAAGTTTAAGGCGTTTTTATATTCAAACATCAACATAACAGTCCTTAGAATGATATGAATCAAGAAACATTTATTGTTTAGCATCATAGTGTTAAGGGGGTTTTCAGCTGCATACTAATATTGTGCATTGGTGCACGTACAGTACCAGTGAAATGTTGAGTGCACCCCTGGGGAAGGTCTTTGAATGTGTTTCAAAGTGGCCTTAATGGCAACATGTTTTGATCTGTGTTATCCTACTGAGTTTTACTTTCCATTTCAAGAGAAAGGAATATGAAAAGGCCACCGTGGTAAAGGTGTAGGAGATTAATTAGAGTTTCTCTCCTGAGCATTTGGCATTTGAGGAAACGGGGAGGACTCCGTGGCCTACTTGCTCTGCGTTCCCCTCTGATTTGTGTGGCATAAATGTGTCAGATGTAAAAAGTTTAACTGAAATACTTTTTTTTTTTTCAATTTATACAGCGTGGCGTCATTATATTTAGCTTGTCAGCATTAGCATTAACAGGCCGGGAAAGAGAAAAAGGAATCAGCATTGTTGTCTCGTTTTCCGTTAATTATTCCCATTCAATTCAATTTAATCCCCAACCCAATGGAACAGCATTGTTTTCAATTACTGGAATCTCACTCGTGTCTCTGCATGGTGTATGATTACCCCCAATTATATCAGCTCCCCCAGTGTGTAGTTCAGGTATTGATTACTACCAGACCCAGATTCATAAGCCTTCCTCTATTTTTTTTAAATGCACCATTGACCCTCAACAACGCCTCCTTGTCAGCTGCCACCTATGGGCTTGTAGAGAGCCCATTCTGGCCCAGGAGTACCTCGCAGCCTCGACTACAGTAATTCATTATTACCTGATGTTCAGCACTTAAACTGCATTAGCTAAAGCGCTGTGCCGCACTCACATTTAAAAGGGTGTTTGTGTACACAGGCTCTCTCATCACCTGAGGACAATGTGTGGAATTTGCCAGTGTCAGAGTAGAAAGCAGATAAAACCTTGAAGACAAAGTGGTGTTTGGTAACTATACTGTTTGTTTGTTTCAAACCATAGTCTGAGTTTCTGCAGAACACAGAGGGAATCATGCTTTCTGCAAACATGTGAAATGGAATCTGGTATAAAGTCACTGCTTTGTTGTATCAGTAGAACTCAATAGTTTTTACTTTGGTCATATTATATAAATGTGAAAACACACTAGGTCCTGGGCAATATATCCATATTATAGCAATGTCGTCATATGAGACTAGATATCGTCTTTGATTTTGGATATTGTAATATCATAATATGGCGCAAGTGTTCCCTTTTCCTGGTTTTAAACATGGATGTATAAAGAGAACTGGATACAGCGTTGGAGACAGGCGCCCGTTCATTCGCATGGGAGTTGCTCAGTGGCACATGAAGCCAAAATGGCTTGACTGCCAAGTGATAAAGTACCCAAATCTTCCAGCGCTCTTTCGCTTCCATTGGGCCCATTGAGTGGGCGCAGTAGCATTTCCTTTAACCCTGCCTCCCAGCCCTCGGTCTGGTCTCACATGAATGGAGGAAAGAAAATAACTCTGGTTTTGGCTATTAGTACATTTTACTGCTTTTAAGACCTAATGATTTAAATAAGGGCTATTCAAGTGTTCGTACCGGGAAGTTGATTAAAAAAAAATCATCCGCTGAGTTACAGATGTCTCTCTGTCAATGTAAGTCTATGAGAAAAAGTCTTTTTTGGGCCCGATGGCATCACATGACCGACATGGAAGTTATAGTATCACCGTTTGGCCGCAATGAATATTTGCTTCAAAGCTTGACGCTCTTGGTTTTAAAGGCTGCATTACAGTAAATGATGCAATTTTCTGAACTTACCAGACTGTTCTAGCTGTTCTATTATTTGCCTTTACCCACTTAGTCATTATATCCACATAACTAATGATTATTTATCAAAAATCTAATTTCGTAAATATTTTGTAAAAGCACCAATTGTCAACCCTACAATAATAGGTCACAATATCATTATTGAGGTATTCGCTCAAAAATATCATGCTATTTTATTTTCTCCATGTAGCCCAGCCCTAAAACACACTAGAGAATAATTAGGTAATTTAGCACCATTTCAGGATGTCCCGACAGCGAAGGGGGGAAATCTGTGGACGAATACGCTACTCAGATTAGATGGCAGTACGAAGGGTTGAATTATTCTATCTAAACCGCTTCCATAAATTCACACCCAATCTAAGCCACCCCAGTCATTTCAAACATTTGACATTTATGATATGGAGATATTATTGCCTGCATATATTAATATAAACCGGCATTACAGACACCTACGTGTATTGGAAGATTAAAGGCTGTGGCGTAAGTAGGAGTTGGCTGGCTGATCTTCTACTGTTAATAACGAGGCCCTGTTTTTCTCCAGGAGGTGCAGTAAGTTCGTTTATGACTGAGATTCATTGCTAAGCGGGCGCTGACATGCATTTTCACAGTAATTTTGTATTGTTAAACTCTATGTGCTCCCATCCTTAAAATGATTTGTCTTTATTGTGTTGTTGTTCTTGTTTATGAGTATTATCAGTGACTCAATATTACTTGGCCCAAAGGGCATTTCTACATAGCTCTCAAACCCACATTTTGACCTGCGCTGTCTATTTTATGTGCAAAATGAGCATCCATATGCCTGAGAAGTTCATTAAAGTTGTGTTAAGTTTTCAATTTGCTTAACTGCTATAGCCCCTAAAATGCAGGAGTTTGCAGAAATTTGCTTTTTATTGCTTTGTCTCACACTGCTGGAGGACGTAACACAATGTGGTATGCCTGAAGTAAACATTGTACCCAAAGACTAGGAACAGGTGGCCAAGTACAAATACACAGTCCCTTGGAGAAATGGCAGTAACAGCCTTCTCTTCGTCTTCAAACAGAAAGAAAACAAAGGAAGGAAACTGCTCAGCCTATTTAACCATGGCTTGGTTCAGAGTCTTATAAGCCACTGCTAAAAACAATGTATGTTTTATTTCTTGAGGGCATTTTCATTCAATTTTTTATATATCGCTGCAACAGAAGCTGCCAAAAATACATCATACACAGGAAAAGATGGTGTTGTGTGATATCTCTGGCATGTTTAAAAAATTAAATGTAGAGTTTTTGTGTTCAGGCTTGTATTTGTATGTGTCATTATGGTTTCTATTTATGTGTGTGTGTGTGTTTCCCACTTACGCCTATGTGAGAAGCCCAGGGTTAAAAGGATTAGAAACCTCTATGGTTATCCAATCAGCCGTGGCAGAATACACCAAAAAAGGGTTGGCAGGCGCTCCATTGACAGCAATACAGACCACAGTCATCTTTTCTGCCATATTGTATTATCAAAGAGGATGCATAGTGCAACCATGGCGCTCCTTTCACATTTTGTTTGGCTTAACTTAATCAATATTGACATAACACATTACTGCAAAACGATATTTCTTAAAATCTACAGACCTGAGGAACTGGCTGCCTCTTATGCATATGTGTGTGTGTGTGTGTGTGTGTGTGTGTGTGTGTGTGTGGAAGTGTGAGATGCATCTATGCCTCAGTGAACTCTGTCTGACTCACTTTTAGAGCATTGATTTTCTTTTTATCCTACATCTTCACATTGCATTTTATATTGGGATTTTTATTTTTTCAGTGCAAGGCTGATTTTGCAGCCTTCACCTCATTTAGCACGCTAACACGGTGATATGCTCTAAAACACACCGGTACACACCCCATTTGAAGATCTCCTTGATCCTTAAAATTGCCTCTTACATCTCTTTGAAGACCCACCAGAGGCTACAGCCAACACCTGATGGTTTCACATGATTTGACTTCAGAACTGTAGTTACGTATTCCACTCACCAAACCATGTCTCACAACCAAGTCTCATGTTTAGAGGTGTAGCGGTGGGATCGTTTCATCTCCTTTAATGGTCTTCTCAACCGTTTGATAGAACACATTTTGAGCTGTGATATCTGGTTGAAAAGCTATATAAAGTTAAAAAAGAGACCGTCTTTTTAGGTGGCTTCCTTTTGGGAAGTTAGCGGACGGAAAAATGACTCCTATCATGTGTCCTGTTTGTGGTGTAGTTATGTAAGTAATTACATTATTTTATTTATATTTAGTTGGTTTTAAAGGATGATGAATACCCCCCAATAAGTCTGATTGTAATAATTAATAATGAAAAAAATTGCTCTACTGATCAGTAAAAATGTCTATTAATGGTAAAGTTGATATTGCCAACATTTTGTTTTATATTTCCAATAAATGAAGTCATTATGTCGTATTATTTTAGGATTTTGTTTAGACATTTTCAATGAAAATACAGTCACTAATCCGGTAAACCCAGTGTGATAATGATCACATTGATAATAATGATTCAACAAAGCCAAATGTAATCACAATAACTATATTGATCACTTCATTGGAGGAACCAGTGGAGGCGGTGACGCTCTGCCCAAAGGGTGCATCCAAACTGAAGTGTTTAGTAAATACTTGTAATCAACGATGGTTGGTAGAAAACCAAGAAAAGAGGATCCATCGCCTGAAAATTGTCTTGCTGGTGTCCTACCATACAGAGGAGGAGGTCTATCTGGTTCTAAACTGCAGATATTATGACTTTTGTTCATGCGTTTCTTTTATTTGTTCATGTTTGAAAAAATGCTACATGATCATGTTATATGCAAAATGTTTTACTTCTCAAGTTTTACACATTGCTCTTTAGATATGTGCCTAACTAAGAAAATATCCTTGAGAAATGAATACAGGTTTTTTTTTTTTTTTACCATAATTTGACATATCTACCATCTGGCAGAGGCTCATAATTAGAAAGCTGTGTTTTTTTTTTCCCTCAAAGGAACTAAGAAATCCAAATAATGGGACCATTTAAGGTTGAAGTTTCAATCACTATTATAGTGTTTGCATAAAAGATATAAACTGGTAAATGTTATTACCGAAATAGCTCACAATAAAATGCTATTTCCATCGACATATTTCTCGTATTGTTAAAGCATTTTTATAGCACAAAAAAGGGCTCTGACTTTGCAGAAACAAAGATGCTCTCCCTGTCACTCTATAATACTAATACTGTCCAAATCGTAGACACAAATCCTCTCTATTTATATTCAGATTCAGACTGAGGCCCACACTCACTAAGGACTTCTGCCAAAGTGACACCATAGGAATTCAGTGACTGCACACTGTTCCTAACAGTGCCTGTCATAGACTTACATAATAAAATGGTACAGCATGCAAATCTCCTTATTTTGCCCAACTAAGATTTAGGTGAGGGCATTCAGAGCATCAACCTCCCCTGAATTATTGATGTTATCAATGGCGGCGTGAAGACATTGTGCAAAGAGTTCAGCAGTATATAATGGCTGCTGTCAGGGAAGTAAAGGAAGGGCTTTTCATCCTGTAACCCCCCCCCGATGCAAATTGTGCTTCAGGGCACAGACATGCTAGTTTTAGTGGATTAGCCTTAAAGTGGAGCCATATATTTTGTGCCTACTAGTGGTGATAAGTGGGACAATTTTAGCAAATAAGAGAAGAAATGTGCAATCTTAGCTTATGCACCTGAGTGACAGAATATAGGAAAATATGCAGAACATATGCAGAGCTCCCATGCAGTGCCGTCTTGGCGGATTTGCTACTGAGGTTCTTTTGTGAAATGCTATTAGTTGTCCAGCAACTCTACGTGTCATGTTTGTACAAGAACATTCTCAGCTTTGCTGTCTGACAGTCAGCATTTTCAGACTGGCCCTGCAGTCTCCAGCTGTGCTCTCAGCTTGAAGCACAGCCCACTTCTACTCTTACTCTGTTGTTCATAATTCGTCTCGTACCCACCGCTGTGTCTCTCCTCTCAATTTATTTTGATGTCTCAGTTGTATAAAAAACTAAGCCATCTTTAAAACCTTAAATCTGCCATGGCCTTGCAAAAGGCACCGTGAAGAATGTTATCTTCAGAGAATAGATTCTGGATAATTGGACACACCTGAACATTTTCTCAGTGTGTTCGGTCGGTGGTTTTGGTGATTTTGTCTGTCTTTATGGTCCATATGCTTCTCTTTTCTTCAAATTGCTTTTCATATAACTTAGCTTTACGTTTCTACCCCGGTTTGAACCCGTATTGAAGTGTGTGTTTTTGCTCACAAACTTGAGCTGCCTCTCTCTAGGAGTGTTTCAGAGGGCCGAGCTGGGGATGCATCCACCAGCTTCTCTCTTTCCTTCTGAGTGAGCAAAGTGCTTTCCCCCAGGTAGCCTTTCTTTGCTCTTTGTCCCAGACTTACAGTAGCAGTTATGGCCCGTTGCATCATATCTGTGTCATTTCTTAGACACATTCTGAAGAGACTCGAAATGAGGAAACCGTTTGTAGAGTGGGGCTTTCCAGAATTATGTCACACAGCGGTATTACAAAGACAGACTTTGACTGATGAAAAGTTGAAGATGCAGCCCAGAAGTTCCCCGGAGTTCCTATACAGCTTTCTCCCGAGATATGTCCTGTGATGCATTCATCATAAGCTATCTCTGATGGAAAGTTTAGAGATTTTTTTTTTTTTTATACCAAGACACTGAAGAAACCCCCCAGAATGGGCTTGAGAATAATAGAGACATCACAGCAGTTACCCTGAGGACATGTTTTAGATCTACCCACAATACCCCTCTGTTCTCTATTGCCTTTCTGGCATGTCAAAACTGTTGCACTTTCCAGGATTTTAATCCTGTGTATTCGGCAGTGAGCAACTCCGGGGTCTGAGAAGTGAAGCCAATGCAGAAGTTCCTGAAACTTGCATTCTTTCTAACAGCCAGCAGGGGGCGACTCTTCTGGTTGCAAAAAGAAGTGATTGTTAAGAAGTCTATGAGAAAATGAGCCTACTTCTCACTTGATTTATTACCACAGTAAACATTGTAAACATGAGTTTATGGTCTCAATCTCTAGTTTCAAGTCTTCTTCAATACAGCATGATGTTCATTTAGTAAATTATGGTCCCATTTAGAGTCAAATAGACCATAAAGCAGAGTATGCTTTAGGGAATGGCTACCTTGTGATTGACAGGTCGCTACCACGGCGTTGTCAGGTTTGGGAGTTTGTGTTTTTGTCTAAGAACATTCACCCTTTTACAGTGTTTTTTCAGGTCATGAAAGTTAATTATAACCTTTTTGGTCGCCTGAAAATGTCTTAATCAGCGTTCAATTGTACTTAGCTCCACCCTTTTGTGTCACTTCTGATTGCAAATAACCAAGATGACGAAGGCCAAAATGCTGAATTCAAGGCTTCAAAACCAATGGACGACGTCATGGGGACTACGTCCACTTCTTATATACAGTATATGGTATATGGTGAAGATGCTGGCGACAGTGATGATCATGACAGCAGCAGTGGGGAAGACAATGATGAAAATAATGAGCATATGGACGAGTAGGTGGCGTCGCTAATAAATTGTCTTTCTAGACAATATTCACATTTTAATTATGGTAATGAGTTCTCCCCATTATCATTAGCAGTGGGTTGCTGTCATTAATGTAATTTTTGATTGAATGTGCTGTATTTACATCATTTATTTTTGGTGCTCACCTAGACTTGCTGAAAACATTTTTTTGCCACCATTCATCACACGAGGATTTACAAAGAAATCTGTCTCAGCAGCAAGGTGGTAGAAAAGAAGGCAGAAACAAATCACAGTTCAAGGGTGTCATCCAAAACATTGATATCAACCACAGGCAAACTGTGCATTCATTAACAATTACTCATAAATCATTTTGGAGCTGAGAAGCTTAAATAGACAGTAGAAGGTGGGAGGTGTATTGAATATTGAATATATTTTTCTTCTTTCTTCCTATATTTTTAGATTGATTTTATTTTTTCATCGGTGCATTTAGATTAATGTAGTTGCTCTCTGCCTGGTCTACCTCTATCCTGGGGTCAATGCCTATTGCCGGAGTAACACGGAATGTAATTACCTCTGCTGTAAGCTCTAAAGTTTCACATCCAGAGCTGCTGTACAGCTACAAGTCAGCACTATTCTGCAAACTTGTGTGGCCTGGGCCCTACAGCGTTTGGTCTGGAGGAACAATGATGTCTCTAATCAACCTTACTTTCACTGTTTCCAAGAATGTGTCAGTCACTGTGTGGCAACACCGCTCGGTTCAAAACAGGTTCAAGTTTCATGGAAATCATTTGATTACCAACCAAAGGATCTGTGAACCCCGACGACTCCCTCCTTCACAGTGTCACAACTTTGGATTGTTTTGATTATGTAAGAGCCGTACCACGGAAGAAGTCGAATGCTCCACGCTGTGCCCCCACAATACTTTATTGACAGTAAGACTAAAATATCACAGCAGAGACTTTTATCATTTATTGCGATAGCAAGCCTCAACCCGAGAACTTCTTATTTTTTTCATCCAGGCTGGTGGAAGAAAAAAAAAAAATGTTTGAGCAAACTCCTTCATCTTAGGGAAGTCTATTGATTCCATGAGTCTAAAAGCAGTTTGACATGGTGCAAGATCTACTGCTCCATCCTGCCTGACTTATCTCTGATTCAGAGCTGGTTAATCCAGCATATGGAGCGCAGTGAGGGAGTGATAAATGTTGTGTTTGTGTGCTGTGAGGAGAAACAGAGGGAGAGATCACAGGATACAAGAAACAAGACGCGCTATCACAGCCGAGACAAAAGAGGCAGAACCTGGGGGACATGTTTCCGAGAGCACGCACGCTGCTTCTGACGGTACCGTCGACGAAGAGGTGTGCGTGCCGCTGGATTTAACAAACTGTGTTTTTCTAAGTTGATGTTAGTTGGAGTTAGTTCGGGTTTGAGAACTCGTGTCTGTTTTTAACTGATGACAAAACATTTTGACAGCTTAAATACTTTTCTAAGCTATAAAACGTGTTTTCAAGTGCATGCATTAATATTCATATGCAACCTGGTCTCACTCCCAACTCGTCAAATACCACCAATCGGGCAGCGCCCCTCGGCATTAGTAACCAACACACAGAGGCACCCTTTAGCGACAGTATGTGGCGAACTGGGCTTTCAACTAACTCCAATGTAAACCCACCGGCGGCGTTATTCGACGGTCGGAGCAAGTGACGTACTATTAATAGCATGAGAGTCCGTTCAGGGTGGGCGGGAAGGCCGCTGTTTGTCACGTCAGTCTTTAGTCACATGACTCGTCGGTATCGTCAGTCACGTGAGTCGTTAGTATCGTCAGTCACGTGAGTCGTTAGTATCGTCAGTCACGTGAGTCGTTAGTATCGTCAGTCACGTGAGTCGTTAGTATCGTCAGTCACGTGAGTCGTTAGTATCGTCAGTCACGTGAGTCGTTAGTATCGTCAGTCCCGCGTTCGCTAGTCAGATGAGTCGCTAGTTACGTGAGTCGAGTCGCTAGTCTCTGAAGTTACCACGACCGTTTCCTAATCCTAACAAAGTGGTTGTGTTGGAATTCCACTTGGAATGGAAGTTTATTTTGAAAGGACACTATGCATGTAACAAGCGTATATTGACACACTGTCCCTGGTCCGTCCAAAAGTAACACAAGAGTGGTACCTTGTGCGTCGGTCTCCGATGCCAGGGAGCACTGACCAAGCAGCGGTATTTGAAGAGTTGGGAGTGAGAATGTGTTGTGATATGTGTGGTGTGTGTTGTGCATCACTGTCAGAAACCGTAAAACACAAGAGAAATCCCATTAGCTACAGTAAAGGGAAGTGATGAGATGCTTATTTAATGCAGCAGAATAGCCGGTCCCATTGTTGCCAAAACCTGCCAGGTGTCTCTGTTTGGTTGCTTGATGAAGAAATCAAGACCCCTCCTCGCCCGCAGAATGCAAGGCATTTAAAAAACATAATGTATACACTTAACCTTGGTTACACCTCATTACGGAAAACAAAGAGACATGATGCCAGTTGTGTCTATGACACACAAGCTGGCACTTGAAAGGAAATCAGCCTCATATGATTTGGCAACGAGAGGGTGATGAGAGGCAGAGTGAGGAGAGACGTAGGGAGGGAGGGAGAGAGCTGGAGAAGAAAGAGATTGATCACTGAGTGGGTGGAAATGTCAGTGTGCTCCAGGCTACACATTTTCCACATGTGGAAGCTGCCATTTGTGCTCTTTTACACACTCCTGTCTAATGTTCTGTCAGACTTCACGTCACAAGCCCCTCTCTTTGTCCTCTGCTGCTTCGTATCACTCACAGATATGTAGAAGACGATATACCCGTGAAAACTTTTTTTACCTTTCCTTACGTTTAGGGATGCACCGATGTTCGGCCGATATTCGCCTTGTTGACTGCCGTCGGCAAATACGATGACATTCACTGATAGCAGAGGCTGATGTTTATCTGTTGTGTTGCATCAATTTTGGACCGGCTAAATGTTATGTTGGTTATTTCCTGTCAGACTCAGGCAATAGTAACCAGCTGCTGATTCTGAGAAGAAACCACTGGCTGGACACGACATTGGCATGACGTAAGAGGGCAATGGGTGCCGTGCGCACATGTGATTTGTTTACAACTAAAAGTGATTGGACCATGTGGGAGTATTACATTATCTTGGAGAAAGATCAGCGACAAGGATGCTGTTATGTTCAACGAAAAATTAAGCAGTAAAACAATGGCTTACAATATTTATTAAAAACAATCACTGCGGTCTGGATGGGATCGAACCTCGTGTGTGCGTAATGTGTCACTAGAAGCCTGTTAGTCCAACGATGGGTGACACAGCACCCAGTACGTTAGTGGGAGCATCTCCCATGCTGTGTAGCAGTCTGTCGCCCACACCGGAATCCAATCCCAGAGTGCAGCAGCACGTCGGGCTGCCGCACGCCACCGTAGTCCCGCCGTGGGTCTTGGCCGGACAGCTGCAGCAGCGAGGCCCGAGGCTGCACCAGCAGAGTGGGGCTCTCTATCCGCTCCCCGGCAGCGTCCTTCTGCCACTAGTCCACTAGTTAATCTATCGCGGATGGCTTCATTCTCTACGATGGATAAAGAAAAATGTTAAAATGGTTCGGCAAATATGCTTGGACAGCCTTTAATATACCTGGGCGGCCCACCCAAGTAAGTCTATGTGTGGAAAACACTGTTATGTTTCTAATCACTTTTACATATAAGCAGCTGCACAGCACAAACAAAGTACTGAAGCATTCTTCTCATTGAGTAGCTAGTTGTATAGCAGCTAAAGAGACTTTTTAAGCAGTTATTTTTCAAAGAAATCTTTTTCATGTGAAAGAAGGTTACATTAAAGGTCATAAATATGTATGATTGAATTTGTGCTCATTCAAAAAGAAATAAATGCTGAATGACTTTAAAATAACTCTTTATAATGTAGATGACTTTGTTTCCCAACAAAAGCAAAATAAGCAACAACAAAAACTTCGGTATCGGCATCGATTCGTTCATGTCGTTATCTTATACAATTCAGTGCATCCCTACTTTTGTTTATAAGAAATGATTCGCCCGCATTTTTGTAGGCTAATACACATCTGATGTCTCTCTGGTAGTGGTATTTTGATAATGCTTTTGCACAGCTTTACAAATACATTTCTCATCCCTTCCTTTCATCCCCACCATCATCCTCCCTGCGTTACATTTTGTCCTCCTCTCGTCTCTCTGCTCCTCTCCAATTTTCTCCTCTCTGCTTCCTCCAGAGGAAGCCTGTGCTTTTCCTTAATTGACTGGTTTTGTCAAACTCCCATATCCACCGTTCAAGGACGGGGCTTGGAGAAGAAATATGTGTGCGCAAATGACTTAGTGTTTTTATTGTTGTCTCCCTATGTGCGTGTGTGTTAGTGTGCGTGTGTGTGTTTGTGTGCGCTCACAGCATATTACTGTGCTTTACCCCCTCATCTAAGCCTTCCGCCAGGCGCGTTAGCTCGCCCACCCAGGAAAGCCAGGATTTGCAGAGAAGGCCATAATTATAATCAATCATATGGCAAAGCCACTTCTGAGACTCGCAGGAGTTTCAGCCTCCAATGCCCCACTGCTGAGCAGCATGAGCCCGCCAATTAGGACCCCTCAACTCAGCACTGTATACTCTCGGCTCAGTCGCATTTTTGAGGAGGGGATTCTCTTGGCAACAATCAAGCCAACATGTACACATATACAGCATGCAGCAAACACAGCGGGACGCACGGTGTTTGTTCTCTGCTCAAGCTTGTTTGTTGATGGGATAGTCATGGCAGGTGAACACCACCCTTGTCTCCCTTTCAGGAAAACCTGAATTTCTTCATGGCATGGTTTCACATAGAAAAGCTTTGATCATATGTGAGTCACGTATCACTGAAACCGAATGTGAATGGCGTTCATCTACCCGACACAGCAACACATTCTCACTCCCAACTCGTCAAATATCATTGCTTGATCGGTGCCCTTTGGCATCCGAGACCAATGCATCGGGTACTCCTCTTGTGTTACTTGTTACATGCATAATGAATGCATAATCACTGACTAGCGACTCCTGTGACTAACGACTCATGTGACTCAGGACTGACGGTACCGATGAGTCCTTTGACGAAGACTGAAGTGACAAAATAAGTCAACATTACTTTATAGTTTCACACGGTACACGAACACCGGTCTCCTGGTTGAAAGTCTTGTGTTTGTTTGACCCATCCACCAACCCTCCCAACTGCCCTTAGCGGACAGTCACGCTACAGGGATTGGGAATGTGACATCACCGACAGCTAGTCGACCATTTTTGGAGGATAAAGGGTAAGACTGCCGTCCACTGGCTGTTTACTGCAAGTGTCAAAAGCAAACACAAAACACTACACAGTGAATAAGATTCAAAAGCCAAATTGTAGTATATACAGTATAGTATACAGTCAGACACAAAGGTAGGCTAACGTTATGGGTTTCTTATGCAAGATACCAGTAGATAAATGTGCAGTATTAGCTAACGTTTTCTTAGTATTCAGTTAACATAGCGTTAGCTAAATTATCTTTTTCCGGGTAATTGTGTAGTTTGCGTTTGGCTTGTAGATATTAATGTTATAAACCCATTTTAAAATGGACATCGGCCTCCAAAGGTTAACATATTTCACTAACGCCAAAACACGTCAGTGACCGTGATGGGTGGCAAACTGTCAAGGTCCTCCTAATTGTAAGGATCGATATCATAAACTGACTTCAATTGTATAATATATCGCCCCTTTGCCTCCGTCAGCTTCTCTTTATATGGGTATTTGTCTTTTGCACGTATTCAATACATACGATAGACAGATAACAGATGAATACCCTACCCTACAAAAATGGTGGAAGAATGCGATTCCCATTCCCTATTAATACTATGGCAATTGCTCCAACGGTCGAATAACTCCGCCTGTGGGTTTATGTTGGAGTTAGTTGAAGTATTTGACTAGTAGCATTTGACGAATTGGGAGTGAGACCGGGTTGGACACAGAGTGGCATTTGCAGTTTAGTTCATATTGCTACAGTATCTTGCTCTTTGACATTTCTTTTCACATAGTTTATCATACTTCAGTGCTACTTTTGCCATTTAATGGTAAAATAATAACCTCACCCAGCCCTATTTCCTGATTAGTTCTTTGCCAACGAGACGCCTGAATCTATGTTTTATAATTCAGAGCTATTATGCAAGAGTTTCTTGCATCATCGGTTATTTTGGTCCTTTTAAAAGAACTCAATAAGAGGGCACACTCATGCGGAAGATTTCTCTTCTCCACTTTGATTACAGAGCTGGCAGGTTGCAGACAAAACCTACTTATGCATTTTCTACTGTGGGATCAGTGCGTGCCTTCAGGCCAAGCTTAGTTGCCAGATGCACTGGCCCCTATGACAATCTCCCTAATCTGATTAATCTCCATCCACACACCACATCATATGCACTGTATTTGTGCAGCGATATTTCTTGCTAGTATCTGTGACCCCCAGATTTGTTAAGCAGGATTTCTAGCATTTAATTGTGGATGTGTCTGCATGCATTTTTTCTGCACGTACATACAGTATGTTAGTGGGCGTGTGTATGTTTAATTCATACAGATGTCTGCATGTGTGTGTGTACAGTTCTTTTAAGCATGCGTGGGTGCACATGTAAGTGTGTTTGCAAACACTAGTGGATGAATGTGTGTATTGAAAAGTGGAAATCCCTCCACATTAGGGTCATAGAGGCATTTAGGCTTCACCAGTCTAAACAAACATGGATAAGTGTGGCCCACGTGACACTAAATGAGGAGGAACCTCATCATCAATGATTTCTCTTAGCTAATTACAAAAAGGTCTTTGCAAACCAATGCAGGTTTTTAGTGTTGGCCTGTCGATGAGTCAAATTCAAGGTGGTGGATCTTTTCTCACCACTTGAGAAACTCCGGGTAAGATGCCCCGAACATGCAGCTATTCTGGCCTTGTCACAGTGAAGATAAGATGTCATTGTGTTTGCCCATTCACACGTGTGTTCCTGTGTGCGCCTCAGAGTGTTCTTATTGATTTTGTCATCATTATTATTTCTCAAAACAGAATGGAGAAAGGTTGGCTATTTCTGTGCTGCCAGCTGTGATTGTGAGTGGTACTGTGCATGTGTTTGTGTTCTTACGCGTCCCCTGTGGTGTGCATCGGAGAGTCGAGATGAAGGGCAAGGCAGTGGCTTGTTCTGTGCAGTTTGCACGCTGCCTGGGTGTTGTGATTGACCTCTACAGTAGTTTCCCCTTGATACATGGCACCCTACGAACACTGATAATAGAATCAAATCAAATCAGGTTTATTTGGCACATAGAAAATCATGCAGAGTACGTGTGGTGAAATTAATTTGTGCCTGGCTCCAGAAAGCAACTAACAAATAGAATAGAATAAAATAGAATAATAAAAACTATATATTTTACAAAAGAAATAATAAAACAATATAACGTACATATAAGTAGTCTACGTTTAGGAGAAATGTTCAGTTTCAGAAAAATATCATATGTATAATATAACCACTACATATATCATATGCAATGTATGGCAGTTGGATGAATTAATACATTAATTATTATTACAGTGCGCTCTGAAAGACATTATTTCCAATGGCTTGTGTGGAATAACTACGGCAACGCAGCACACCGTCATGAGCGATTCGGGCACTTTGGGCGCAACACGCTGTAAAGCCGGGTTTATCTTTGCCATAGTGTCCCCAGCGCGAGGGTGCATGAACCAAAACTGACATTATCGCGTATTGTGCGTACAGTGTGAAGTCTCCGCAAGCTGTTGCAGCGCTTGGTTGTGCATTTTTGTAACTAGGTGCCTGCCACTTGAACTTTTCAGGACATGACTGCCACAATGAGATAAAAGCACATAACTGAAGTTTGTTTTTAAATGCTTTAAAAGCAGGAGATCTCTATTTTGCCAGCTGAATCAAGTTGTTTACAGGATATTAAACCCTTCAACCTTCATGTCATTATATTACACTTAATACTTGACTCCTTTCTTTACAGGGATGGTATAAAGGTGAAGTAAAGTATGTCCATGAATATGAGATATGACTTCACAGTTAATTACAGCTCCTCCCCGGCACTGAGGAGTTGGGTTTATGGCTTTTTGGCGGTCACGCTCGTTGACTTCATGCTCCTTCACAGAACTTTTTGTGTATGCCCTCTGGCGTTTCGGAGAATACTGCAAAGATTGTTGTGCACGAGGCGTCTTGGAGGTCAGTGCCACAGTGCCTCGCGCAAGCATAAACAAAGCTTTAACTGCTGTTGCTGACTGGAGGTAAGCCCACACAACACACGGCCAGCCAGCCTTCTCTTTTGAACATACACTTTATGTCAGGGAATAGAATGTCTTTATACATGCCAGGAACCAAACTAACAGTTATTTTCGGAAGTTTTAAATCATGTGTAGTGAGTTATAGATGGCGAATGTCACTAGTTCAGGACCCAGATGGTCTGAGGGAAGAAACTCCTCCTGATCTGTTTTGGCATTGAGGCAGCGATTGTACCTCCCTGACCGCAGCAGAGAGAAGAGTCTGTTGTTGAGCTGATGGAAGTCTTTCATGACCTTCTCCTAAACCTCCTGGTGTAACTGTCTAGTTGAGTGTTGACAATGGATGGTGTGTTCAGCTGACCTCACCACCCTCTGCAGGGCCAGGTAGTCCTTATAGATGCTTTTCCCAAACTAGAAATACATAGTGTTTGTGTGAATGAATATTGCGTATGTGTCTTACAAGTATTGTATTAAGTTCTGATTGAGTTGTCGCTGGGTTTCTGGATGTGATGAACCTATTGAGATCACACTGTTGGATTTTGTTCTATTTGTGTGAGTGTGTTAGGATCACTGAATATAGATTTACCATAAAATTAATGAAACCATCAGCCCTGAGTATAACCTTTGGCCCATGCGTTGTTTTACCACTCCATCTGACTGAATTAGCATTTTATTAAAAAAGGAAGAAAAGGAAAGATCTTCACATCACAATAAAACGCTGTTTTGGGGCAGAAATCTTCTTTGGTCTAATTGATTCCAATAGGAGAGCAGTTCTTCATCTTTATCCTGCCCTGGGAGTTAATTTTTAGACAATCTCATTATACTAGCTCATATTTCTAAGCACGCCTAGGTTCGGGTACAAATTGTCCTTTCATCTTTTTTGCTGCACTGTTCAGCGAGTACTTGCCACCGTAAGGGGAGTGGGAAGTTCACCAATTCATCAAAGTTTTTTATCAATTCCCCTGATATCACTTCTTAATTGAGTGCTGCCGCCTGAGTGAACTGAGGCCAGCTCAGGATACAGCAGGAACAAATTGAGTGGACGATCTACCCTGCAACCACAGGGAGATGGAGTGTTAAGGAAATGAAAGTCCCTGTCATTCTTGTGCCAAAAAAAAACAAAAAACCTTAGCTGAACTTTGTGAAACTGTCATGCGCTGAACGCCACAAAGTAGCTCACTACAGGGTCAACCAAGGCCTGCCAGGGCTTATTCATTATTTAGCCACGACTTAAACCCAGTTCCCCTGCCCCCAAACATCAAAATTCTTGTTCTTTTAACATCTTGTTGCCAATAGAAATCAACATCCAGCTGGCCCGCAACTTCAAATAAACTAATGGTGTTTTTTGATCCGTAAAAATTGTGTAGCGGCCATCTGGCAAAACCCCACTTGGCCGTGCTGGAGTTTATTCAGTGACAGTTGTAACTGTCTGCGGTGTGAGTTGTTGTCGAATCTGGCTTCTGGATCTTGTTGTGCCTTCAGCTCACCTGTTCTGAAGAGCAGGTTCATTCTGTTCATAGAAGTGAATATAAAATTGACACAAGATGTCACCATCCTGTGTTGTTTTGTTGGCTTTGACTCGCTGTTGCAAACAGCAGATTAATCTTGGTTCCATTACATGGACTGCTTCATGTTATTTAATACTGCATGCGGTGTGTGTGTATGTATGTATATAATAGAGCTGTGCAATTAATCAAAGTTCAATTACAATTACGGCTTGCAACGATAATGAAAACAAGATAACAAAAAGATGATTGTGCCACATTCTGTTACATAATGACGCTCTTGTTTTGTGTTGTGTTATGAATCAAGAACACCTCTTTCCTTTACAGCGGTGAGCTTTTGCCCCGCTCGGTGAGTCAGGGACGGCCGCTTGGTGTGGGAGGATGCCCTCATGGGAACTCTCCGTGAGGTTGGCTGGCCCCCGCCGGGCATATTGGTGTTGCACCACTACTGGCTCTAGATCGGCTTGGAAAGGGCCGGGGTGAAGGTGGCGCTTTACAGCACTCGTCGCCCAGACCTCGCCGCTTAGTACTTGCTGTGCCCTCTGTCCCTGCAGGGATGTCATTACCATTCATATCTATACAACCAATGTGTTTATGATTAAATGGTTTACAAGAACACAAAGTTCTTCATATATCTGGCCTCTTAATTTTGCCCTCAAAGTGCACCAGATTGATGCATTTAACTTAAAAATGTAGCCAACAAAAGCTTCTTTCTAAATGCATGATGTTTCCAAAGTCAGTGAGTAATCTTGTTAAGTAATCGTGATCTCAATATTGACCAAAATGTTCGTCATTATGATTTTTGCCATAATCGAGCAGCCCTAGTGTATATATATATATATATATATATACACACACACTTTATCTATATATAGGTCTCCATTGTGTCAGCACGGATGACATTTGACCCCTACAAGCTAAGCCACAGCTGGAGACTTGGAGACCTGCTGCTGTTTTGCCATCCAGCAGGTTTATTGCAGCCCTATTATACTCAACACACACACCACACACACACACATACACACACCACCACCACAACCCGGGTCCTAGATTATAGTGGCCTACATGTGGTGGATATTATTGAACTAGGTTACTGCTAATCAACTGCATGCCCATAAGCATAAGAATAGTAAGTGTGCACATGTGCAGAACAGATAAGATTGATTGGGTGCATATTGGCTGGTTAGCTTGTGGGTGTGTTTTTGTGTATCTGTGTGTCCCTGCACGGTGTCACTGCACTGCACTATAAAACTAGCTGTGGCTAACAAGCATGATTGTAAAAAATATACGACTGACACAAGCTCTCTGGAAATGCCATCCCCTCTGGTAGATTAAAATATTAAACTTCCTTAGTGGCTGGCTTCTCCAGACATCCTGTGTTAATCTGGATGCCTACCATGTAGTCAGCACTCCCACATTCAGCCACATTGACTTACACGCACACACATATTCACATACATATATACAGAATATAGTATATTGTATAGTACTAGGCAGGCTCCAGTGGCAATGTAGAAATAGATCACAGTGTGGCTGGTGCTGCAGCGACTGAAAAGTCATTACTGCTGGCCTAGATATTCACATTAACACCCTTTTCCTTCGGTGTCATCACACACTTAAGCTCTATATGCATCCACATGCAAATACATACACATTACATGCACAAATCCACTTTTAGGTCTCACGTAGAATTCAATTAGCTCCTTCACCGCCACCAAATAAACAATTATAAGAACACGACACCCCAAATTCACTGTACATCTCTTCATCTGTCATAGTACAATACAATTAAACGTGCATTTCCTCGAGCTCCGTGCTGTTTTGCACGAATGAAAGGCTAATGGTCTGCTGCTGCTTAAGTGGATTGCAGAGCCTCTTCACACTCTGAATCTTGTTTTGCATGAGCTGTAATTGCTTTGACATTGTGGTTGTATGACAGAGTGGTTGTCAGCATGCCTTTATGATAAATTGAATTGCATAGGAAAATATTGCACTTTGGAGGGAGGGACGTGCTGCATGCAAATGTGGTAATAAAGAGAGGATATATGAAAGAGATAGTGTGCTGCCAAAACTTGCTCCAGTGGTGATTGTCAGGGTTACCATATGCTTTTGACTGTGAGAGCCATTCCATACTATCTTTCTCTCGACTCAACCTCCCTGTGCTTTCTTCTCCTTGCTTAGGGTTTCCTCTTTTCTTTGGCTCAGATTTTTTAGTTACTTTAAAGCAGCTAACTTCGTTTGAAACTCAAATTACTTAGAAAATCACGGCTGAGTGAAGAAGGTGTTTATTCACTGTGTGTGTAGTGGGGGTGGTGGGATGGGGCTGCTGTCTGATTCTGTTGCCAGCGCTCTGAATTTTACTCTCGGTAAACATTGCCGATGGAAATAGTTGATCACCGAGGATAGCAGCTGCTTCTGCGCTGCTCATTGGATTTCAATGTTAAAGTGTGTTACTCTATTGGCCACACCCACTCAGTGATGTCATAGCAGGGGTTTTCCATCAAGTGTTGTAGATTTCATTCCTTGATTAAGGACTAACAGGAAGTGTGTTTTAATACTACAGCAAACACCAAATTGGTGGGTACTTTTTTCATAAATACAGTAGAGTAGGGATGTCACAATACCAGAAATTTAGTATTTCATACCAATATCAGTGAAATTCCACGATTCTTGATACTGATTCAATACAACTGTAAAAAACAAAAAGTAAAGCAATAAATCCATGTACTTCAACATACACTCCTTTATTACTGTTTGCATACTGTTTTTTGTTAAGAAGGTAAACAGGTCACAATTCCTTCTGTATTATCTAAAACATGAAAACATCTCCTTCAAACTGGATTTATTCAAGTTTCTCACCAAAAACTGCATTTTACAAGATTACATTTGAACACATCATGTTAACATTACAATTTACCTTTGCCCAATAATCATTTTTATGAAATAGAGCATGAATGCATCGTAGTGTAACTCCTGAATCCCACCGTGTTGAAATCGGCAAGGCGAGAGACAGTTAACAATGTTAACTAGCTCTCGTCCTGCCGCTTTCAACACAGATTTGTTGTTCGCAATGTAGCATTATCGGGGGGAAAAAAAGAGTGCGTTCAACATCACAACAATAACATACAACAACATTAGCCTCAAGCCCTGACGGTAACTACGGTACCTGCGGTGCTGCACAAAAACAAGCTTCTAGTGACGTCCCTAGTGGAATGCTAAATTGGTAGAGTACTCTTTGAAAGGCAGAGTACCCTCTTTGATATTGGTATTTTGGTTTTGGATAGCGCGCAACATGCTTAAGCACCATTGATTCCCCCTTTAAACATATACAGTACTGTGGATCTTGACAGGCAATAAACATGCAAATGAGAACGTGAAGCGGATACAGTTGATTACCTGAGGTTAAATCCGAATTACGATCCAATGAAAAGAGAGTTTAATATGCAATACAGCTTGTCAAATACAATAAACCCTGTTTTTTTTAACAGGCTAGCCTCGTGCATTTTATTTATTTATTTTTCCACAATTACCAAAGGATCCTTGTTTATTCAAGAGCACATAACCCCACAATCTTTCACATTAGAGGCTAAGAAGGGCTCCAGCCAGTTATCTGTTTTGCATTTTTATTCTCATCAATTAATTTGTGTAAATTGGAAAGCCGTTTTCAGTCTTCAGGGGTGATTACTTCTTTTTTTGTTAATTGTTAAAGTTAACTTCTTTCTCTCTGTGTGTCTTAAATCTCTGAGGATGTGCTGTTCCTCAAAAAGAACGAAGTGTTCAGCCATACTGTGATATCCGTCCTGGGTTTCAGACATGACATTAATGTCATCATGGTAAAGGTTGACTGAATAAGAGGACTAGTGACCCAGGAGGCATGCGCACATGTAGGAGGGATTGGACAATAGCACATCCACATTAACACACAGCAACTGCATTAAGACAGGATATGAAGTTTAAATAGATTTCTTTATGATTTATCATGATAGGTCCTGTCATACCAACCATACATAAGAGCAGACTTCACACACACAAACGCACCCTTTCACCAATGAAGGGGAACAAATATTCAGGTGCTTAAAGATTCGCTAATGAGCTCATTAGTGAGACGCCACCGACTGTTTCTAAGTGCGGAACACACGCGTGCAAATGAGAGCAGAGCACATATGGATATTTACTTCACTTGCAGAGTGCGCTTCTCCTTGTTGCACAGCGTGCAGAGGGCTCTCAAGTTTTTTTTTTTTTTTCAAAGTAAAGTTCATCTCTGTGGGCGAATGGGATTTTATTAATTCAAGTTTAAAAATAAACAATAATTAGGAGAAACTTTCATTTCAAGCTTTGCAGGCCACCGGGGAATGTACCACTGTAGATTCAACTTCACAGGTACTGATTTAATACGCCTGCACGCACATACACACGGATTAGCCTAGAGTATCATAAAAATCCTCAAACACAGACACACGTACGCACATCAGGTTGGCATACTGAAACTTTAACCACCCACCTCGAGTAATTACTGCACGAACAGTTCTTAAGCATCAATAGGCAGAGTGGAGGGCCTCATAGACACATCTCTCTGCTGTTTCTCACAGCAGTCGAGTGGAGACGAGGTGGTACGGAGAAGAGATAAATCACTTCATTACAGTACAATTGCTTAAACGGGAAGATGACATACTGTAGTGTTAATGAAAAATGTATCATGTCTTGAACTTTAACATACAAAGGCCAGTTAAGGTATTTTGATGATCTTTCTACCGCAGTCTTTCTCTCAACATCTGTAAATTGGAGTCTCATGCTGGGTGGCAACGCGCGACATGCCTTCCAAGAGGAATCCTAATTAGCCGCCGTTGTAAATGGGCGCTGTTTCCTTTCATTCCAGCCGCGCCTTACACAGTTCGTCTTTGACTGTGACACCGTGTGATGTGGCTCAGGTTGATCCTGGGGAAAAACAATATCAAACATCTTGCCGAGACAGAGTTCACTGCTTCAAAGAGTCCTCGGAAAAGAACCTCCACCCCCCTCCCCTTCCTGCGAAGCATATGTGCAGGTGTTTAAGTACTTTGCTGTCTTACCTGATGTGTGCTGCTCCACTGAACTAGCGCAAGTCCTATCTCTGGTGGATTACGTTCTACGGGGAAAGAAAACATGAAAAACTGACTAAAAAACTGCAACGGAGCTTTAGGAGCTTGTTGTGATTTTATCCCATGTATGTGTGCATTTTTCTTCATCTCACTCCATTCAACAACATAACTGTCAACATAGAGTGAGGTATGGATGACGCTTCCGTCATTTCCTTTTATAAAAGTAATTATGGGCAACAGATTATGAGAAGAATGACGAAATGTGCTTGTTTGATTAATGTCTAATTAAATGAATAGTTTCCTAATGCAACCATTGTTTGTTGCCCATGTGATGCATGCACATGCAACTACTTCAATTAGCTCTCTCTTCACGTGATCTATGGTTACTGATGAAAAATAGATATTCTGAATTGTTTTCCAGCATGAATGGATTAATTATTATATCCCTTGCATTGTGCATACGGTGTATTACTCATCCGCATTGTAAAGGGTGTCTCCAGTGTGTCTATAGCAACTCATTGTTTCGTCCATCCATTTTTCCTCGGTGGGCAATGAAAATGATTCAGTGCTCAAGATGATGCAACCGATCTAATCAATGGAGACGTGAGTGATTGTGAAGGGTGTGCGAGCTGTGAGGGTGACGCTGGTAATGAAACGAGTTTGGGGAGATGGCAGATGAATTGGTTTGTGACGCATCTAATGGTGTCACTGAGGATCTTGACTCCATCCCGCTGATTGGCTACATACACACAACACACACACACACACACACACACACACACACATACTCATACTCAGTATCTCTCTGAGACATACAGAGCTGATTAAGCTTAAGCCCACTAATACACGACTGGTCGGCTTTGAAAAAAGCAAACCTCTCAATGTACTTTCATGTAGTGGGTTTTGCATTGCATGAATGATGTATCGAATTCTATCACAGACTTGAAAGCCGTAACATCACATCATGTGTCGCCGATATGTAAATATTACATGCCTGCATGAAGGTGCAGTGTTTTGTGGTGATGATTGTCATGTTGTGTAGTGACAGAAGTCAAACTTCAGAGCTAGTTACGTAGTATTTAAAGTAAGAAAGACCACTTAAGGTGGGCTGGTGGGTCCAACAAACACAGGACTTTCAAGCGGGAGACCCGTGTTTTGTTTTTAAAGTTATGTAAGTGACATTTGTCACGTGACGGTTGGAACGTTGTTCCCGTACTGGCGTCACATTTTTTCCGTACATGTTTTCATTAGTTTACGTACTTATTTTAAGCCCAACCATGATGTTTTCCCTCAACCTAACTAACCAACAAACACAGGACTTTCAAGCATGAGACCCGAGTTCGAGACCAGTATTCTGTTTTGCAAGTTACGTAAGTGACGTTTGTCACGTATTTTGAAGTGACAGTTGTCGTGTGACATTTGTTGTACTTATTTTGAGCCCAACCATGATGTTTTCCCTTAACCTAACTAAGTAGTTTTCTTGCCTGATACTAAAACAGTGACCATGACGTTTTCCCTTAACTTATCAAAGTGGTTTTGTTGCCTAAACCTACGTGAGTGGCTTTGTTGTCCCCTGCTGGTACTGCACGTTAATACAGGGGTGTAATATTCACGTCTCTGCGAGGCAAAACGTGACACTGGCACGCTGTCCTCTGGTGGACAGGTGGGTCTATTACACACTTTTGCGTGATATCGGGTTGTAATATTATATTCCATTTCTGCAATAGATCCCTCTAAATGATACATGCTGTTCCTGTAAATTTGACAGCCCACTGATTGGAATCCAAGTAATTTCAACCATTTGCACTTTACTTTCTCAAGTGTCGTAATTTTTTGCCAGTCTTGCTAACATTACAGATCATAGCTATATTAAGCTGCGAGAAGCACTTCATGTCTTTTTACATTTCTGTGGTTTAGCTGATTGGATTGTAGATGGAGAGCATTAGAGAGCCACTGGACTTAACAAGTAGACTGAATTTAGCTAATAGGATCAACTTGAGATGAAGTATGAGGCTTTGCTGACATTGGCTGATGCAGCTTTCGTTATTTATCACAGAGGGCTTGAAGCATTACAGTTTCTGATTGCAAGGAGGATGCTTTCTTATCATCTCTGTCACACTGTTTGATTCAATATCAGTTGTTTTGTCTTTTGCATTACAGAGTTCTGCTAAGCCTGTCACAACATTGAGGTAGTAAGGAGTAAGCAGTACAATGCCGCTACATTCTACAGAAAGCTCTCTCCTGTGTGTCCTTGCATTTTTATCAAGGTCCTGCCTTCACACATACAGCGGGAAATGTGCAGTTATTGATCCACATTTTATAGCTTCATAATGATTTCTCCTATAATGTGCCATGTTGTGCTTTTCACTAATGCATCCTCCATGCAGGAGCTTGTGGCTTAGTGTATATACATATTACTGAAAGGCACAGCTCTACCGCTCTCTGAGATGGAAATAGCATTTTTTAAGGGTAGTGGTTTATTTGTACGTCTTGTTCATATAGCTACTGATCATTAATGTTGTTTTCCTCAGCAGCAGATTCAAATCAAATGATACAACAGTGCAGCAGTTGGTTTAGATTAGCGATGGGAGATTTGAGTAGGAGCAGAAGAGACCTACTAAACTGAAAATTAACTTTATTTGATATTTTGTGTAAATTTGAAACGCACAAGATCTCCATCACATAACGAACAAGCAGGGTGACTGACGTAATTCCAATTTGAGGGGTCTTTAAGGGAAAGTGTAAGGTAGTTATTCAGTGATTTAGTGCAGTACATTTGCCAACTCTCTGCTCTTTGAAAATGAATGCGAGGACACGAGCCAAAGGTTTTTGGCAAAACTGATCTCTTTAATATTAAAAACCGTATCTTGAAGATGAATTGAATGACAGCAGCTACATATGAGTGTCCTAATTAAAGATTTCAACATGGAAAGAGAAAGTAGAAATGAGCAATTAAATTAGCATCTTCTCAGTCAGGCAACTCTAATGGCTGAATGGAAATATGCTCGGTGTCAAAGAACAAACTTGTGTCTTGCGGGTGGATGTGGGGCTGATTAGTGAGCAACAGTATTGACTGGCAGCAGCATGATGAGCAACAGTGATGATTGCAGCAGCAATGCAAGCAGTTAAACTCCAGCGCTGTCAGTCAAAGAGTAAACTAATCAAGTAATAGCTCAGATGCCATCCCAGTATATTTAACGCCTCCTTATAAAAGGAGGCGTTAAATACGCGGTATGTTTTATGTCTGCCTGAACTGAAGGAGCTTCTCATGACTTTGCTCCACTTGGCTGCATGTCAGTCAGTGATCAGTCAGTAAGGCCCTGATCAGACGGAACATATTTTGCAAGTGAAAAATGTGAGGCGCACCGCACTTCCTTTTTGTTGCTGCAGTTTGCTGCGTTTTTTTTATTTTATATGTTGCTAGGCAACCACTGAATGAGTGCTAACGTCCTTATTAAAAACCATGAACTGTACAAGACCCAAATAGTTGATAGTACATCTCCGGGTATCCAGCAAAACTGACCACAATTAGAAAAACACACAAATTACTTTTCTGCTCTGAGTTGATTTTTTTTTCAACTTGAGGCATTCAGCTGCTCCTCTAAAAGGTGCTTAGCAACGCAAAATCAGCGCGAGAAATGCTTCAGTCTCATTGAAAACTATTGCAAAAAGTCATCCCAGGCTGCTAAAACGCACTCTGTCTGATAAGGTGCTGATACTGCAGATCTGACATCCAGAATAGAGTACAAATCTATACTTTATTAGTCATCCTGTCGATACAAAACATAAATTAACTTACTTTTATTTCAATTAAATATTTGCTCAATTTCCACATTTAATCACAGCTGTGATTAGAAACCGTGACCAGCTCATAAACCCACAGGTGGCAAAGATCTACCAAGCACAACTTGTGGATTATGATTTGTGAAACATACCATTAGTAGAGCATGCTATCTAGGAGTAGTACTGTAATTATTGCATCACATGTACAGTAAGCTATAGGTCTGGACTGAATCTCTTTACATATAAAGCTTTATACAGTACACTGTATATCGCCTGGAGGAATGTGCAACCGGTCTGGTGCTGTGTTGTATTACAGCACCTGATATGTAACTACGTGAAACTCTACATTAACGTACAGATTAACCTTGTTTATTCCACTCTTCCTCCTCCCACCTTCCTCCTCATCCCCCCATCCTTCCTCTCCCTCACTCCCCGTGATTCCCCAGAGGGTGTTTCGAATTTATGAAAATTGACTCTGCGTCTCTTTGAGCAGATGCTCCTTCTTGGCAGCAAGAAGCGCTTCATTAGTTATTTAAATCAGAATAGCCCGGGACTGCATATCAGGCACTAAATTAATTTGATATATGGTAAGAGAAAAAAATAGAGCCATTAGTGGGAAAAACAAAAACACAGTGTCAGTGTCGGAGGATTCGCTCGGCGGTACCGTTGCAGCAGCGTGTCTGGATGTCAGCAGGAGATGTCAATGCATTTCTTTTCACAACCTTGAAAAATATATGCTGCCCCCAGTAAGAGCTGGATGTTATTCATACGGGCTCCATCTATTTGTCAAGCTTTATATGCAGTACGTTAGCCATTGCCAGTATATTATACTGTATATAAATATCAAATGTCCCGATGAAAAAAGCCATCCCGATGTGCCGCCCTGTCACCGAGTCTATATATTTATGTTTGAATCGTGAATTTTACATATCTACCGGTGCCCTGACATGAATGTCACCCATCCTGATGATGATGTACGAGCACAGAGGGTTGTGGGAAGCGTCAGACCACAGATAGTATAGCGATGTGTGTTTCAACCAGTAAAATCGACAGGATGGCCGATTACTTGTATTTAGAAGCCACACTCGTGCTTCTCTGGGGTGCTTCATTTGGTGAGAGAGCGGGCACTTAAATGAATAGATGTGTTTTGGCAGCTGTTGAGATGAGTGGAGTTCCACATCAGAAGGGGACGGGAGCAGTAGGTGGATGGCAGTTTATTACATCGGCAAGGAGGCAGTGTGTATGTGTTCATGCATGTCAAAGCCAATCCGTCCGGGGCTCAGAAGCTAGAAAAACAGGACACAGAGGTGTGACGAAGCTCGCTCACACTCTCTCTCTCATCTCTCCCTTTCCTCTCTCCTCAACTTTGTACAGGCTCGCCATCTTCCATTCAAATCCCCGACCCTCGATTCTGCCATCGTCTCTCCATTTCGGCCTAATTGGGCCATTCCTCTACAGCCCAACCCCCTTCCTCTTCCTCTTCCTCTTCCTCTTCCTCTTCCTCTTCCGTTCCACTGAGAACACCACAATCTGTATTTAAGCGCGAGTTCCGGCTCCCAATTTGTTTTGCGCCGTCCGCCACCTTGCATTATGCGCTCCCACTTAACACGCCATTTGTAACAATTTGTTGCTTGTTTATATGGAAATCGCTATTCTAATTAGGCTGAACGGCAAACAGCCGCGGCTGTCAATACTGTCGTCCCGGCTGAGTCTTGTGGCGGATCGGGGCTGAGCTGTACGTCTTCATTCACCGCTGTCGCCGTGCCTCCTGGCGTCTTTTTATCGGCGCCTGTGTTGAGACTGGAGTGATTGAGGGTACACTTCCCTATCAAGGACAGTGTGCAGGGTGACATCCAGTTAGCATGTAAGTATCAAAGAGAATATTGGCCAAGGGGATAAATTAGCAGTTCTGCAAGATGAACTTTTTTTGTTCTTTTGTCTACTGCCTTTTTTTTTCTCATACGAGGCGTCATCTTTCATAAATGGATGACTAGGCTTAAAAAGCTAACGCACTGAGAGATATAGCCTCTACAATTATACTCCCTTCCCTCAGATTAGTCTGCCTGCCGTTCTGTAATCCTTGTGGGTTATTATGAGCGGAGGAGCCCGGTGGAGGGGTTTTCGGTGATCAATCTTAAACCATCCTCTCTAATTTTCCACGGTCAGTGCTTCCATCCGGCCTGCCCTTGTCGCTTGGCTGCGCCAGCCAATTACGTCCTTAACTATGTCAGCTTATTACAGGACAGGCGTGGCCCTCGCCGCCGTATTGACCTCATGCGATGGGCCCGGGCCTTCCAACCTCCAGGCTCAAATTAATTACTACCATGCCCTTGTTGAGCATACAAACCCAGAGAGGGTTGAATAAATAACACAATCACATACCTGTTTGTTATTATTTTCTTTCCACATGGATTAGGTTTAATTAAATTGAACACATGCATGAACACTGGAGCTTTATGACAGGTAATAAGGGCAAGATAATAGCTTATTGGCGGGGAATTAAAGTGGCAAATTCCTGGACTCCCCGTCTGGCCTGCTGTACTGTTTTGTCATAGGCCCAGGAAAGACAAAAAATACCAGAAAATTGACTTCCCCAGTGTGTATAGGAGTGTTTACTGCTGGCTAATAAGGATGAGATTAGAAATGTTTGAAGTGAATTATCTGCCCTGCTTTCAGCCTCCCCCTCTCCCTCCCTCAATTAAATGTATAAAATGTGGCACAGCATTGGACTTCCCACTTTTATATTTTGCCAAAAAATGGGTTTTCGAATTAATATGACAGATCTCTAATGAGAGCTAGACAGATTGCCGACCCGCAGGCTGAGTGGACTACCGAATTAGGACACACTGAGGAAGAGCAAGAGAGAGAGAGAGAGAGAGTTGTTTTGTGTCGGTGCATGTGTGTGCATGTATGTATGTGAGGAGTTCAGTAACACTCAATGAGGCTATTATTGATTGGACAGTTCTATCATTAGCTGAAGTAGACCAAAGGCTGGCTTGCTGGGGCATATGTTTGGACGGTGCACTCGGTCAGTTCACAGGCTGACCTAATTAACGCAGAAAACACACCAGGCAGCGACAAAGTGCGGCTCACCACAATAATTACATTTGTCTGCGGCCGGGACGCGCGTTCATGTGTTTCAGGGGGGAAGAAATTCTTTGTTACGCAAATCAGCATGACACAAGAGTCACAAGACTCTTGAGGTGGGGGAAAAATCGATACAGCATAGTATTGCGATATTTTTGTATCGATACATGGACGTCAAGTATCGATCTTTTATTATGTATACTATCAACCTAACAATCCGACGGCCCGCCCGCTATTCTGTCTTTCAGAGTACGTAGAGGGCTCAGTCTTAAAGCTAGAACGGAGATACTGGTATCATATGAAACTAGAAAACCTAAGGGATCAATTGGTAACAACCAATGTTATGTTAGCTTTCCGAGAAGAACAATAGATAACTCTCAAAATTGATGCTAAATTTTGGCGAGGAAAAACTGGCATGGCCATTTTCAAAGGGGTCCCTTGACCTCTGACCTCAAGATATATGAATGAAAATGAAAGATGAACGAAGTGAAAACTGTATCTTGTTAGTTAAAACAGATGTTGACAAACTGCATAATTTGCAGTTGAAAAAAGGTAATAAATCACGATATATTTTTTATCCCGATACTCGGCACATCGCAAAATGTTTAAAACCGCAAGAAAATCGTAATGTGACTTGAGAATCATGATAATATTGTATCGTTGAGCCTTTGGTGATTCCCACCCCGACTGTTTACTGCTTGGCTGAGGCAGTTCTCCTGCTGCAGTTAACCACCAAAAGTTAAACTATTCCCAGCTTTTAGTTTGGCCGCACTTCAATGCAGAATCAAACAACGGCAGCTCACAAAGCCCCAAAAGTTCTCTGTATGCCTAAGTACTTCCAAGCAGAACCTTGAAATGAAAGACCGGTGTTCGAGTGCAACGGTGCATTTTGTTTTTGTGAGCCATGTTCCTCCTACAACTTCAACATTTCTTTCTTTGCCAAAAATTCCTTCCCCTTGTCTGTCCTACAATGTTCTCTGCCCCTGACATCGTGGCTTCCAGGGACCAATTTGTTTGGCAAGTTCATTTTTTTTTTTTAACAAAAGTGGAGAGGAGTACGGCTGCCATGTCAGCCTTCATGCTGAACTCAGTCTTTGATCTCCACTTAGAAAAGTTTTGAGTCTGAAAGACAAATAGGGAGAGGCAGATAGGTGGTGAGCGCTGCATTGAATAATAACGGGTGTGTTGAAAATAGTGTGCTCTTAGAGCGAATGTTAAGAGACAACAGCGCAGAATAGAGCTTGTCCTTCAAAGTGACAGTGTTTGCCTTCTTCCATACTCAGTCTCTTCAGCACAATGAGCTTCAGTGCTCGACCCAGCGAACACTTATTGTACAAAGTGGCGAATTTCCAGTAAACGTTTTTTTATTTCGGTTTAAATATTACACAGAATTACATGAAAAGAGGCTGCATCTGGACAACATGGGCCTATCGAGCAAAACAAGCAGCACATGCTTACAGTATATGCTTCCAATAGACCAACTGCTTAGTGTAGATAAGAAAACTGAAAGACTCAGACATGTTTTTTTTTTTCTTAACTGCTCTTTGTAAGTGGAGATTTTACAGGGGTTTGCTTCACTGGCTCCGAAGTCATCCCTCGGCTGTTGCGGTGAGTCAAGGATTGGAAGCTCTGTGTGCTCTCATTACTTGACCCAGGCATTCCCACAGGCTTTAAATACAGGCTTGGCCCTTTTGTCAGTGAAGAAAAAAAAGGGAAGTATGGGTATCTCTATTCTTCTAGGTCCATGAGTTCTCTCTCTTCTCTTTGTCTCTCTTCCTCTTTCACAAGACCCTCCCCTCACCCTCCTTTGATGGCGCCTTCGCTGTCCTCCCTCTGCATTAACTGTCCCTCTCTCTCTCTTCTCTCCATTTACCCTTTCACCCCGTTCCCTCTCTCTTTCTCTCCTCCGCTCGTCGCCGCCTGGCGCTGTTGTGTGTTTGTGTGGGAGGGAGAAGCAGAGACAGGAAGGGACGGCATGAAGGATGGCAGAGCCAGACCGTTGTGGCGGAGGAGAGGGATGGAGGTGTCCAGGCCATTACAGACAGGGGCTAAGTGGTGCCACGCCGTCCCACTGTCTGACCATCTTAGCGCCTGGCTGGCCTCCACCCAAGTCATTAAAGTGCCTTGCCCCAGCTGCGAAATAAAAGGCCATATCACTAAGGGACAATTTGGGTCCGTGCTCAATCACATTTATTGCAGCTCTATCACTGGCTCTTTGTTCTCGCCTCAGCTCGCAGCTGAGACGATTATGAGGATGCCAGCCGTGGAAAAAAACAACAAAAACTTCTTCTACTTTTTTTGAACAATCTGATGCCTCAACTTGCCGCTCCCCACCATCTTCCATCTATCGTGTTAATCTTGATTTATGGCTTCAATCTCTGCCTTGTGTATCATTCTCCTTAATCTCCTGCGTAGCCTTGGAGGCAGCGGTTAAAGAGAAGGAAAACAAAAAGGAATTGCGGCATATCAGTGTCAACCTTGAAGAATAATCTCTCTGACTTCACACACCCACGAGAGTTAGTGTTTCAGGGTTTAGGCCGTCAGCGTGGAGATTCTGCTTCATAATTAGCAGCGAGCTGATTATGGGCTGCTTGACCCAGGCTATGGTTTCTCTCCCCTGGGAACAGGAGGAGGAGGAGCAGGGGGAAGGAAGGGACTAATTGTTGGCTGGAGTGCGGACGCTGCGTTGGTGGATGAATGAGGTGATTAATATGCAAGGAATGGAATGTCCTCCCCGCGCGAAGCTAGGAAGGAATAGCGGAGGCTCATTCGCTGGGGGTGAGAATGTGTGTGTGTTGAAGAGCGGCCAGAGAGGGAGAGCACAGCGAATAGGCCTTAGAGACACAAAGAATGCCTCTGTTATAGCAAGAGAGGAGTATACACCAACTCACAACAACAACAACGGAGAACTGAAAGGCTTTCTTCAGGGTTAAACTGTGTGATGCAAATTGGGATGAGAATCTAATGAGCATCTGAGCTGGAGGTTGACTTTGGGTCGGCATTTGATTGGCTTGGCAGTTCACAATATGTTCCAAAATGGGATCTTCAATACACTCTCTCTTCCATGGTGATATTAACCCCTTACCATTCCGCTCTCATTTTTTAGAGTGATGGGGGTGGAGGACAAGGGATGTTCAGGGATAGATAAAAAGTCAGTATATGTCACATAGAAGTTGTGTTCATCGTTTGAAAGCTGGAAACCTGAAGATAATATGAGATGCAGCTCAGCACGGGGGATGTGACGGTGAGTAAATTGTCCCACGGGTTAATAAACTTGTGACAACACCGGTGTTACCAATTACACCGGACATTTTACAAGAAAAGATGACGGTCATTATATGTAGAGCGCTTACTTTGACCTTTAACGTCAGATGGCTGTGTGTCTGGCCTCTCGGGTAGAGCTTCCCCCGCACACACCGCAATGACCACTCCGTCCTCCTCACAGCGATTACCTCATTAACGTGATCGTTACATGATAGCATTGGGTTTAAATCTGAAATATTGCCAAATGGGCGCTTTTTTTGTTTTCGCTTCGACACCAAATCCTCCGCCATCGTCTGGTCTGTCAACTATCTCTCGTCCCTTTTGTGTGAAATATGACTCCTGCTGCTCTGAGCTGAGACTCCGTATGGAGCAGACACTTTCACCTTCAGATTTTAGTGTCCGTCGTCCTACTATGTATCGATAACACGGCGCTGATATATGAAAATTAACTAATTAGGTTTTATTTCCAACTACCGAGACAAGCCTACTAAGCACTGTGTGTCAAATTGTTCTAGTAAATAATTAGAAATAAGAATTAAATAATAAATTAATGAATCAGTTAAAATACGTTGTGCAAGTGTATAAGAATGTAGAACATGATGATATAAGTCTCCATGCTCCCCATGTTTTCATAAGTTATTGCAGCAATTTTGAGGTTGATATCATTTGTCACAAAGATTTGGTGCTAAATTTAACCATTTTTACCACTCAAGAATTGATAAAAATGATCAATAATCACTTCAAAACACCACATTAAGACACCAAGACATTGATGAACACCATCGAAAAAGTCATGCTGTGATTTGTTTACAAAAACATTTCTGCAAGAATTGCATTTTTCTGTGATTGGATGGCGAGCACTTCTGTTCTGGAAACTGCTCAGAAACCTCCTTATTGTCAATATACCTAAGAAAGCCATCCATCCTCTGGATGCCATATGTCTGTAGTTTGTGGTTGTAAAGTTTCATGATGCTGTGATTAGCTAAGAGGTCACCACAGGTCATTTTATACAGAGAGGTCAAGTAAAAAATAAAAAAAGGTCTCTCTCACTACAATGAAATGGCTACTCTGGGGACTAACATCATTACACATGGATATAATTGGGCTCATTGGAACTACAAGAGTCTCAGCTTTACAGCGATGACCAATTTATGTAATTCCAAGACTGTTTAGAGACCCCAGTATGCAGAAATATTCAAATACACCATTTTAGAATAGGTGAAAATAACACATTTATACAGTTTTTCCTAACCGAAATTTTGCGTAACTTCGTAGCGTTATTTAGTGATCTTCCCGACAAGCTTGACATAGTTTGTACCAATGGGTTCCTTAGGTTTTCTAGATTCATATGATACCAGTGTCACTCTAGCTAGAAAACTCAGCCTGCAATAACCTCTGAAAGACAGAATAGTGGCCATCTTATCTCCCAGATGATAAGATCAGACTTCAGTTTATTGCTGTAACCATCCAAATATGTCTTCAAATCCATGTTTATGCAGCTTGAGCTCTCAGGTTCATTAGTGTAATGATACAAGTGTGCACAGAAGGCCAACAAGGCAGCCAGCAGATACTGTCCATCACCTGCTGTGATAGAAACCTGTTTAATTCCAGCTGTTCGGCTGTCATCTGTGTAAACCTTCCATCCCTCTTCAATAATAAATCTGTTACTTAATGAGCTCCTCTTTTTTCTTTTCATCCTGGATTCATTATTGTGAAATAAAATTAAGTGGAATGAATGTGAAACCAAATGAAAGATAGACTTAACAAGATTTTCAAGGTTGCACACGGACATGAATAACATGATGTAATTGAACAACATTATGAGGCTCTGCAGGCGCTCTCTCTCTCTCTGTTTGACATCATTCCCCCGACACAAGCGATGAATTCGGATATCTGTGGCTGTAAATCACCTCAGCTGTAATTATGCAGGAGATTGTGGTTCCTGCGAGAGCAAACCGTGCGCTGAGTTGAACGGAAGTTCGTGGACAGGAATCAGGAATTAGTCAGCAGTTGTTTTAGAAGTAATACTGTTTCTTTCTCATTCCCTCTGCCTCAAACTTTCTGTCTCACACAGACAGAAACTCAAACTCATAATTATTTGCATGCACACTTGACGTCCTCCCTATTATACACATACACAGCTGTGCACAGCAAAAGTGTATGTCACTTTGCTACATAGTGAGTTAAACAATTCTTTTGTCCGGGAGGACAGGAAGGAAGGACATTAACTTTATCACTGTCAATCTCTGTTCTGCTGAACCACATCCGCCAAGTTGTCTCTTTATCGAGCAAATGCAGTCACTCAGCTCTGAAAGAGGCTATTCTTCTGCTTGTTGCTGTACATTTGAATGACTTAGACACTGTATATGACTCCCGCAGCTTGCTGTCGAAACAGCACTGCTTTTGTTTTAATATGCAGGCACTACTGAATCAGCAGGAGGGAATGTGCCACTACAGCTATCAGCTATCGGCACATCAGATGAAATTCAAGTCAGCTGCATACGTCAATGTCAGCCCTACAAAATCTCTACTGCTTATGACAACATGCAAACAGTGTCAGACGGGCCCCTGCGCTGTGTGATTGAGCATCTTTGTGCATCTGACTTCACCACTGTATGGATGCTTACATCAATAAGACGCCTGCGGCTTCTTCATGAATCCATACAAAAAACATTACAAAGCCAGAGATCCACTCGACAGAATGGCACATAATCACCCAGTGCCGAAAGGAGAAAAAGAAAAAGCAACATCAGAGTGTTATAACCTCATATATAAAATAGAGGGATTATTCCATTGCCTGTCAGCCATGCAAGCATCCACCCCCCCAAGGGACTTTTCCTGGCAGGAGAGTAACTATTAATTTAGTTTATGCTCATGTGCTCAAACATCTTGCCACATTATTGCGCTGCGGGTGGCCGGCATCGACAGCTTTCTCACAGACCAGCAGGCCTTTCTCTGAAGCATTTTTATTGGCCTCCTAAACAGTGGAGGTGGCCGCTCTTCAGTTTGTTAAATCTGCTGCAGTTCTAGTTGAAAAATGGTAGACGGGCATGAGACAGAGAATCACAATATAAAAAAAAACTTGTACATGTGTGTATGCATCTTTCACCTATAGATAGCCAAAGGAATGAGTCCTAAAACCCGGAAATTAGTTAGCATTTTAGCACTTCCGGTTCCCTTATCTGGAAGTCAATGGTTTTTTTTGAATGGATGGAAGCTGAAGAGACTTTAACATTTTGTTCTATGACATAAAATTCATCAGTAAATACCCCACTCGGGAATTTCGAAGCCTTTATGTGTCTTTAAAAAGGTAGTTGCTAACAAGTTGCTAAATGAGACTACTAAACGTCATCACACTGACTCGTCTGCCTTTACAGCCTCGTTGTGTAAACTCACACTCATGTGACCGTGGTGTAGCTTGCTTACTGTATAGCCTAATGTTAGCTTTTTACTTGGCGATGGCATTTACACTTTGAAAGTCATAGAAGTGGTGTTCATTTTTGAGGATTATCTTGCTGAACAAAACGTGTATGTATCATAAAACCAAATGGAAAAATCCTATCCTTTGTATCGAGGGAACCCAGAGCGATGCTAAATTCCTGTTTGGCCAAAAGAAATACGTCATCCCTGCAGCACTCTATTAACACACATTCTGTATCTGGGTTATTTGAATAATGACATGATCACTCCTGGTATATAATAAGCATTATGTAGGTGGAGCTGGCAGACTTGTCAACAAACATGGCCCATCCCAGGCCAAAGTAAGTGATAGTAAACACTGATGTACTGCCAAACATTGCATTTGTGTACTGTAATTATTAGTCACTTACCTCTAAGTCAACATTATTTTACATACTCTCTGTGCTTCCCCTTCAGGACGCCACACTTACCATGAGACCTTTTTTGTAGCTTTTACAAAACAATCTTTCATATTCTTTCACAGCCTGCAGCGATAAGCCTCGTCTTTCCCCAGTGTGTTGCCTATTTCTTTCCATGTATTTAATGACATGTGACTGTCCCTGTGGTCTCTCAGTGAACAGTTGTGGAGATGCATCATCCATGTTGAAATGAAATGCGCAGCGCACGCAGTGGGCGCCTAGTTACTTAAAAATTCAGAGGTGCACGACCAAGCGCCATCCTGCGGAGCCTTCCCCTTGTGCCGACTTCAGTACAGCGACCACAAACCAGGCTTTACACTTAGTTTAGATACTACCACAATGGGAATCAATAAAATTCTAACTGTAATGTTTTTGCATACATGTATGCGTTGCTATTACGTGTTTTTCCTTATTCAGATACAGATTGCATGATAATACCAGGTGTAAATGGGGTCTAGAAGTGTATAAAAGATGGCAGTGTAGGAGTTAAGTTCTTGCCCAGAAGCTCAGAAACTTGTTAACAGGTGGGAAGCTGGTGGGGGATCAGGGCCTCGCTGCCGCAATAGAGATTGATACTCTACTGCGAGGGGTAGTGGGATCTGGTTGGGACACTGTAAATCTCAGCACATGTTGTGTACGAGTGTGTATCAGCAGAAACACGTGGCTTCCCCTGATACACATCAGGTCAACAGCAGGTGCAGCAGTGACAAGGACTGCAGTGCACAGGGAATTGGACTTTCCAAATTGTTGAGGAGGGAAAAAGGGCAAGAAAAACACGACATGACAGGAAAGTGGGGAAGCTTGAGTGCTGTACTGTCGGTTAATTTCCTGAGAACATGACATGGCAGATAAAATGTGTGTTAAAGTAACTGTTAATTAGCTAATATTCCCATTTGATGCATGTTGAAAACACTGGCTACAGAGAGGCACTTTGTCAGGAGTGATTCTCATTACAGGTACATCCAGCAGTCATTTACATACTGTACCTGCGGGACTTCATCCCAAGGCAGACGGGACATTATTGGCTATACTCACAGCAATACCCCACATCCTCATCCAAAGCAATTCTGCAGTGGCCTTTGAGCAAGACAACCTTTTATCCATCTGCTATCCGCCATGACTGCCTAGCTCAGCATGGTGTGAGCATGTGCTACGCAGCAAGTGAACAAACTTGCCAAATGGTCATCAACATGGAAAGAAAAATCCTCAATATCTCTTGTATGATTCATCATTCTTTACTTTTTAAATTGAACTGATTAAAAAGAAGATTCCTCTCAGTGAACTAAACCCCATTAATTATCTGCTGGAAGGCCTGCTGGAAGTTACTAAATCTTGAAAAATTACTATAAAAATAAAATGTGAGCTCAACATGTTTTGATGGCTCCAGCATATTAGTGCTAATGATCACCATAACCCATGGCAGTCTTTGAATTCCTTACCCTCTAATTTCCCCTTGAGAGTCAGTTTTAGAAACTCTCCGACAGTTACCCTTCTAAATTGATACAAATGTGATGAATAGTTAATGAAACCGTTAGGAGTTAGCGCAGTTCCTTCTGTTCAATGCATTCCATATTGACTTGCTGCTCTGTATTTCAAGCAGGTTCAATAGTAAGAAGGCAGTTTTGTCCAGTTTGCTTCTTTGCGTGTGGCAAGTTCACTTCAAGGACATTTGCGCTCATACATTCCCAGACACACACTTGATATTGAGCCAACAGTGAAAAGATGGCAACCCCCCACATTCCTTTGATGGCCAAATTATAGAGCTCATCAACAATCAATTTATTTAAAATGTGCATGGCATGCATTTTATTCTTAAAGGGACAGTGTGCAACATCACCAACACAAAACAATGACAAATATTGTCCAGAAACCCTCACAGGTACTGCATTTAGCATAAAGAATATGCTCAAATCATAACATGGCAAACTGCAGCCCAACAGGCAACAACAGCTGTCAGTGAGTCAGTGTGCTGACTTGACTATGACTTGCCCCAAACTGCATGTGATTATCATAAAGTGGGCATGTCTGTGAAGGGGAGACTCGTTGGTACCCATAGAACCCATTTTCAATCACATAGTCAATGGACCCCTTTGAAAATGGCCATGCCAGTTTCTTCTTGTCAAAAGTTAGTATAATTTCGGAGTGTTGTTTAACCTCCAGGCTAGTATGACATGGTTTGTACCAATGGATCCAATAGGTTTTTCTAGCTTCATATCATGCCAGTATCTTCAGTCTAGCTTTAAAACTGAGCCTGCTACAACCTAAAAATTGCAAGTTGCATTAATGCGTTAAAGAAATGAGTGGCGCTAAAATTAATTTGCATTAACGTGTTATTATGGCGTTAACTTTGACAGCCCGAGTCCAAATAAATGGAAACATTGAGCTGAGATGTATAGAAGTGTTTACTGGATTGTGGTGAATCTCAATATAGCTGAACCGCAATTAAGATAATCAGATAATGATGTTTATGTGTCGGTTTATATAGCCTCAGCACTGCCTTCATTAGTGATTAGTGTCATTAGTTGTTTGATTTGTACCCTGCCATAGTGATGCTTAATGGGAGCCTATTTTCCTCAAATTAGTAACTGGAACTACATTCACTCAGACAATGAGTTTGACCGGAAATTTACCAAAACAATCACTTCCTCCATATACAGCAACAGCCATGTCAGCCATAAATAAACGGCTTTGGACTCCAATCATGTGCAAGGTCAACCCCGGTCAATTATGAAGTTATTTCTGCTTGGTCAAGCAATTTGGATTTTAATCTCATGGTTGTTATCTCAAAATCCACGTCATGAAGTATGGAGCTAGCCAGCTGGCGGAACGCATATTCTCTCTTCTGCAGATGTTCTTATGGTAAACAGGCCAGAACAACCTCACAGACAATAACTGTGATTGGTCAGGGGAGGGCAGGAGATCCTTTTGATAATTTGCGCATAATGATAATTACAAAAAAAAGCAACATGATGAAAAGCGTCAGAATTTCATCAGTCAGTTCCGCGTCTCTGCCTCCCTCCCCTCCTCCCCCTTTCTCCGCCACAGGCCTCATAATGGAGTGCTTTGGAGATCGGCGAAGACTCCGCCGCCGCTTAAGATGAAAGAACAATTAGTGTCAAAAAGCATCACTCTCTGCGTTCTCTGACTCTCCAGGCAAGGGCCATTATCTCACATCAGTTTAGTTCGTACAGACAGACAAGGAGGATTTGGAGCTGTAAATATTTTTAAGCAAAACAAAAGGAACATGCCAGCAGTACAGGAAAGACTCTCAATTTTGTGTTACTGTACCAATCTGTCCAGAGTGCCTGTTTAAGAGTCATCATAAAGATTGGATTGATGAGCATGCCAATGTTTGCATGTTTTTTTCTCTCTCCTGTGTTGTTAAAGGTGCAGTGTGTAGGATTTGGCGGCATCTAGCGGTGAGGTTGCAGATTGCAACCAACTGACATGTCTCCTGTGTGCCAAGCATGTAGGAGAACGGTGGCCGACGCAATAACGTTATTGGCCCTATCTAGAGCCAGTGTTTGGTTAGTCTGTTCTGTGGCTCCGTGAAGAGGACCCGCTATGTATATAGATACAAACAGCTCATTCAAAGGCAACAAAAAAAACTATTTTGTAAGGTCAGGTGATTAAACACTAAAGAAAACAGGGGTTGTCAACATTAACGCAATAACGCATTAACGCAAAATCATTTTAATGCCACTAATAACTTAAATATTGTAATTGATTAACAGCCCTAATTTGGACATGTTCTTCTAAACCAGGGTATTAGAAAATGCTGGGTGCTCCAAGCTGCTTCCTCCCAGTAACTGGCATACTGGAATTATATGGAAATGTACTCATTATAGAGCTTCTCCTCAAACTTCAATGCATTTCATCAAGATACCAGATGACAACATGGCAATTTAACTACATGTCATCTACTAAAAGAGTGTTAATGTGTGGCCAAAGAGACACAATTATACTCTAATCAGTTAATGAAAGGAAGTAAATTGCAGACATTTATTTGAACCACGGTACAAATATAGGATCACAACAGGGTGTTTTGCCTGCTTTATAAGCCGACCAATTAGCACGGAAAACAAGAGCCATAACTAAGCATAAGAAAAAGCAGATCGTACTCCAATTAGATGATTATATGTAAGCAGCTATCCACACGGTCCACTTCCTATGACCGCTTTAATTGGGTTTCAGGGGATAATCCAATCACAGTCTCCATCATTATAGTCAGAGCAGACCGAACGGAGGCAGGTGAACACATTACAGTGATGCAGGGGTTTTGGAAACAGGCATTACAGCTCCAGCAGCGCCTATCTCATTACGTCGCTCTTAGTGAAGGAATCAGTTAATAAGTAAGAGGAATCAGTAAATAGTTTAGAAGGAAACGACTGAGCGTTAGACTGAGGAAAGGACACCACCGTCCTTTTTTTTTTTTTTTCCGTTCTTCAAGCCATCCATTGTTGAAATCGATTGTTCCGCTTTAGTGATTCCCTAAGGAGCTATTTAGACTGAGTTGGCTGTGGGCTTCACCATGAGCTCTCTCTCTCTCTCTCTCTCTCTCTCTCTCTCTCTCTCTCTCTCTCTTCCTGTATCTCAGTTTGTCTCTCTCTCCCCAATTCCCGCTCTCTCCTTCACACACACACACACACTCACACACACACATACTAGACACCAGTGGCTAAAGGTGTTCTTAATGGCCCAGAGTTTGATCCACTGTCAAACAGCCAGAGATATACAGTTTCTAGAGACTGCAGAAGAAACCTGAGAGGTGGATTTATCTCCCCTTACAAAATAAATCCACCTCTCCGTTAGTGTGTGTGCGTGCACAGGTGCCACTATTGTCATTATCTTCCAGGAAAGTGTGTTTTGCATGATTTTAATGCACATTATTCAGTTTTGCTCATGCATTTTTATGTAGTTTGTCCATCTCACCCTGTTCACACACACTGGTTAGCATAATAGTTGCTGCCTCGTGATTAAAATGTTTGAACTGTCAGCTTACTGCTGCCCTGCCCCTTAAGCCTTTTTTTTTTTTTATTTGCTCTGGGATTAATTAATAGTTTAGCCAGGCCAACACACTTGCAAGCATCTATTCAGTATGGAGAAAAGGATAGAGAGCAGGTGGGAGAGGGGCAGATGGGGGAAGGCAGTAGTAGCGGCCAAGAGTCTGAGAGAAAAACCAAGTACACAGGAGAGGACAGAAAACAAAATCTATTTTTTTTTTTTCATTTTAGGTGGAAACATAAAGAACAAGATAGAGAGGAGAGAGTCACAGCTGGAGCGAGAGAAATGTGTAAACAGAGGATACAACACAGAAAAATATAATTAAAGGAACAGAGCTGGGGTGCTTTGTGGATTTGTGGACAGATTCTATCTGATATGTTGGTCATGCCACACTAGGGAGGGCTGGCTAGACAAGGCTGTGCATGCACTATGAGTCTCCACTCCTTATCGATTCTGTCAGCCAAGCTCTTCCTAGCCGGTTGACACAAAGTTCTGTGTGTGTGCGTCTCTCTGTTTAACTGTGTGCCGTGTCTAGCTCAATTTGCAAACCCTAAATCTACGTGTATCATTCCCTAATGTGGGTATATGTGTGCCTGCGGGACCTCTGTGGAGGACTATGAGAGTGTGTGTGCAGACTGTGAACTTTCAATTACAAATAACTGTATTGCTCATAGTTCCCCGGAGGCCGTGATCAATCACTGTCATCAATAAAGACAGGCCAGTTTGTCAGGAAGCACCCACAAGCCTCGGGGTCTGGTGGCAGCGGCAGAGGAGGTTCCTAATCGAGGATGGTCTTTTACCACCGGAGCCGCACCTCAGAAACTGTCTCAGCCTTTAATCCTGTTATGCAAGTACCACTTCCCATTGCTCGGAGGATCAAGGCCCACTGAACAGCAGAGGTGGGAGAGGCAGAGAAGGGAATTTGAATTCTTCAGATGAAGAACCACAACAGTCTGCGCTTTTATAAGTTAAGAAACTCCAATTTGTGTACTTTCATGCAGAGAGAAAAAAAAAACAGTCTTCAAGTGATGCAAGTTAACTTTCCCACCATAAACGTGTCGGCTGTACAAATCATTTCAAAACAAACTTTGATTTGTTGACATGGCTTTAAGCCAGCGGAGCTCATGTCTGGTTTGGGTGAAGAATGTTTTTTTCAGGCTTGTTGTATAAGAAGGCACGGTAAAACGTGATTTGAGTCTTTGAATGATGACTCCCACTTTGTGTGCTACTCCAGAGTATGAATAAAATAGTGGCTGTTCAGAGGTCTGTGCATTGGGGTTTAGCATCCTTGCAGGCAATGCGATGGGTCAGCACGGCATTAAATTCCTTTAAGTCTGAAACTGATTTCTAGTATAGTCACAGAATGGCTGTTGCTCCATGATGAAACTGGGCAGAAGACTATTGATTGGTCTATGTCCATTCATTCTCATAGTTATACAGATTAACCATCATGAGCCAGAATGTTACTTCTGCAAAGGAGGTTCTTATCCTCTTTTTGTCTTTTACTTAGCAGAACATCTTGTTACAATAGTCTGTAGATTTAAATTAAATTAGGTGGAAGGTAACTTCTATACACAGATTGAATCTGTAGGCAATGGGACAAGATTTTGGCATTGTGTTCTGGTTTCTGTTTTTAGTCCAAGTCTTACTGACCAGTCACGTTCGATCAGGCTTTGGTTGAATGCAGGTAAACAGTCTATGTGGAGAGCAAAATAGGCGGAATTCATTGGCCAAAATGCAATTTTGGAACCCTCCGGCTATCGCCTGATGATGATTTAGCTTCTTACCGATTTAAAATTAGCTCATAAACTGGCTACTTGTGAAACAATCCGGACGTACACGTCGTCTATTAACTCCAGCTCCAGTCTGGCATCTCAAGTTGCTAATCGGACTTGCAATTTTTTGTTTATCTAATTTTAGGAAAACTGTCAGTATGAAGAGCACATCTCCATATGCATGAAATCTGAGTAAAACAATATTTTTTTTTATGCAGAACAGTGGAATCTGCATTTGTATTTATCACAGTCTCTGTAACATCCAACATCATAGCACGACTTTGAGAGGGCACATAGACGGAGAGGTCACATCTCTTTGCAAATGAAATAAAGTATTGACTGAGTTCATCTTTACATGTAACGATACTTTAAAAATTGATAGTCAGATATTTTGAGAATCAATACCGTATCACAAAACATAAAATCAAGATTTTCTAGATTTTCTATATTTTCTTACACCCCTGCTATCACCATGAGTGTTTTAATCCAGATTAAACATTTCTATATCCTCAGCGATTACAATAGTACATTTAGATTACATGGCTTTAGCAGAAGTTTCTAGTCTCTGAATGCTCTCTAGCTCTTCTGTTTGTTCATGTGTCTCAGTTGATACCACAGATCAGAGCTTAACTAAATGTTTACACTACTGAGTTTCCAAAGTGCGCTGATTGGCCCAAAGGCAATGGTAATCAAACCAGAAGTGACACATGTCCGGTTGATTGGTACCAGAGGGGGTTTCCACCATCCCTAACAGTAAACATGTTTACTATTACAGAACCTTGTTCTCTTTACGAATCAATACGTAGTTTGACTGAAAATTAACTGAAAATTAATAGCTACATGGCACTAGAGTCTGTATTTACTACTACAATTTACCTTGTATAATAAAGATATAGAAATAAAAATGCAGTCATTCCACTTTCATATCCGTTCTTACTTTAAAACATCAATTAATCTGAGAGGGAACATTCATTCTTGACCTTGAGAACAGTAGTTCTGGCTCCAGAAAAAGCAATTAAATGAAAAAAGATTTTCTTTTGTCAAAAATGATCTGTATTTGTGTGAATGTGTGTGTGTTCTGGTTCCAGGTATGAGTGAATCAGGTAGAGCCTGCAGACATGAACACACACACACACACACTCACATACACAGACACAGTCTCTGATCGTTGCTGAATCAAAGAGTGCTTTCAGACCTGCCTGACGGCAACCTTTGTACTACACTGAAATAATTGTAGCCATTACCAGAAGTACCGTCATGCTTTAGCAAACAGACAGTTTAACCTTTAGACAGCAAGGTGAAAGCCGTGTTCTCCGTGTTGGCTTCTCCTCCAGCATTCAAACTAGCATTGTCTTTGTTCCAGAGGACGGCTGATGGTCTCAGCTGTTGGAAATTGTTATCTCTTCATAACACAGGAGATAATAATGTCCCGCATTAACACTAACTGATGTAAGGATGCAGGTCAAACATCAGGGTGGCATGGATGGCCCCAGTGGGCACCTGTAGCTGACAACGGCAATGCAGCAGCAGAAAACATCCACTTCCTGTACATATTCATTATTACATTAGTTTTTTTAATCATAATTTTAACAAGACTAAGAGTCTACAGCCATGCTAGTGGCTCTGCAAGGCTGTACTTAGAGCTAAACACATCCCAACTCGTCACATATTGACACTTTGTCAGACCCTTCGGCGTCACTTTACAGTCGCGGTAAACACATGCTTGATGTTGTGAACACTTAGGATTAGGCCACAAAATCCCTTAGTTAGGTTTAGGAAAAAACAGCATCGTTGGGCATAAAATTACTTTATTTTTATAGTGAAAATGTGACTTGACGTTGTGAACACAGGACATGAGCTAACAGCCGATTGTAAAATGAAAGTGAAACGTAACGCACGGGACACAAACAGCAGTCTCCTGGATGAAAGCCTTGTGTTTGTTGGACTCATCCATCATCCCCTCCCGGTGCATCTCCTACCGCCGCGAAAGGGTGCCTTGTGCCGCGGTATGACAAAGGGTCGGTATTTGACACCCCTGGGAATGAGAATGGGCTGCTCACAATAACAATGCTAACATGCCGAGGCTAAGCTGGTATAATGTTTACCATGTTCACCATCTCCGTTTAGCATGCCAACATTTGCTAATGAGCACTAACTACAAAGTACACCTGAAGGGAATGTCATTACTTTTTCAAGTATTAGACAAAATTACATTTTTGACCTGACGATGGCACAAGAGAAAAAGTCAGGGGATCACAAAAGTTATTACAATTCATCCCGAGGGGGACACAAATATCTGTATCAGATTTAATGGCAATTAATCCTATAATTGTGAAGACATTTCACTAAGTGGCACAAATGTTCACTTGGACTCGAGGATGAACTGATTAGATTTTGGTGGTCAAAGGTCAAGGTCACTGTGACCTCACAAAACACGTTTTTGGACATGACTCAACAATTCATATGCTAATTATGGCAATTTCACACAAATGTCTAAATGGATAAAATGATGAAGTGATGCCATTTTGAACAGACGTAGGTGTAAACTGCAACTGGACCGGTGGGCGGAGGCATACAGCTGTGAAGCGGTAATTCTAGTCTTTGTCAGCAACCTTCAACCCTGTCCTGTAACACATACACACACACAAACACACAGCTGTGTCGAGCTGAGCCACTGGCACATTCTACAGCTGGTTTAACCCTCTAGGAAAAAACACATCCCAGATAATCCTTGGACTTTTGATAATATGTGCTTTGCTGTGGAACAGCTGAGCCTTGACAAATACTAAACCGGGGCCAGAAGACACAGATCTACTCCCTCTGTGTTGGAGTGCATGTCTCTCGGTCGCAAAGTCGGTGCACATGTCACACTTCGGTAACTTCAACAATCGATTTGTATTTTGAATGCGAAGAGGATTTTCACAGCGAGACGTGGCTGGAGGAGAGGATATTTTGAATATAGGGCATGATATTATATTGATGTAAAAGTCAAAGAGGGAGAGGGAAATAAAGTTTGAGCTATGTCTTGAGAGACACACACACACACAGAAGGAAGAAAGGGGAGAGCAGAGGACAGAGGTTGTGTTTGAGTTCAAGTCTCTGGTGCCATCATCAGCTATCCCCAGCATTCTGACCTTTGACCTCGCTTTAATTCTAACGGACAACCCCTTGCTCTCTCTGGCTGCCTCTCTGTCCTTGTCTGTCTCTATCTTCTCATTCTTATCTTCTTGCTGACTCCCGGCTCTCAATTCCAGAGTACATCACACGTTATATTGTAGCAATGTGAGTGTGTGAGTGTGTAAGTGTGTGTGTGTGTGTGTGAGAGTCAGAAGAAGTAATTGGGGTTATCTCTTCAGAGGATTGTGTAAATGACTTGGGCTGTGAATCTATTCAAGTACAAGTTCAGTGTAGAGAACATTTAGACTTATCTAAATATTCTAAATAATACAAATGGACTCTCAGGGTAAGCTAATTCAAGGCTGTTGTAATACTTTTAATTAAAGGCACTTAGCAGTGTTGTGTGGTTACATGAACACAGTGGTTCTCTGTGGAGGGTTTTAAGGGCCGGAAATAAATATATTAATACATAATTCATTATATAATTAAATGCTTAAAAATTGAATGAATAAATAATTATGTAATTTAATTATTAATTGTCACCATAAATATAATAGAAACATTAAATATACAAATGTTACATTTATTTGCATATTTATTTATGCATTTGTATATTAATGTATTTAATTACTTAATTAATTCACACATTTAGTTATCTAATTATAATGTTATGTATTTATTTTAGGGCTGTCAATCGATTAAAATATTTAATCGCGATTAAAACACACGACCATAGTTAATCGCAATTAATCGCAAATTATCACGCATTTTATTATCTGTTCAAAATGTACCTTAAAGGGAGATTTGTCAAGTCTTTAATACTCTTATCAACTTGGGTGTGGACAATATATGCTGCTTTATGTAAATGTATGTATATATTTATTATTGGAAGAGATAATTAACAGCACAAAATAATGACAAATATTGTCCAAAACCCTCACAAGTACTGCATTTAGCATAAAAACCACCCTGACGGAGGTTATGGAGGACTCCGCTGGCTTTTGCAGAATTTGCAGACATTCTTTTTGTAAGATTATGCTGCAGTCTAAGATCTCATTATGTAAGTTTGTGAGTACAGTGTTGTTATTACAGATAGGAAAGATAGCCAGAACTTTAAAAATGTAACCAAAGTTGAACAAAACTGGAATTTTAAAGCAAGCCTATCATAATGAGGAGAGGAAGAAATAATTCAAAAACATGATAACTTATTTAGTAGGTGGTAGTTCCACATGTATTCTGTCTTTCCGCTGTGTGACATCTGAAGTTGTACTTGGTGTTCTGCCAGGAGAAGATCGTGTCCGGGGTGGTAGGAGCCTCTAAGGATGCTATGTACTTTGTTCTTGCTGCAGTTGGCGAACAGAGTCTCTACAGTGTGGAGACATGAGACAGTGATCTTTTCTACTCTTCTTATGACTCTCTAGGGGGTGTTTTTTTCACCCTTAGCCGAGTTGCCAAACCACACGATGATTCTTGTGGTGTGTCTATAGTTTGCATGCTTTCCATTAGAATTAGGGGTGAATGACTTCCAAATATATTCTTGTTCTTTTTTGATCCCCTAACCTATTCCGTAGGGCTTCATGTTCATGTCATATTTATTGTAAAAGCCACTGGAAACTAAAAGCGCACAGCAGACAATTAGTGCTAATTGTAAATCATCTAGCTCCCATTTGGCATCACAGTTTTGAGGATGTGTATCAGCACAGCTACAAACTGCTGTCAGCCTTCCAATTAAAAGTGTGAAATGATTGTATTACTCTCATTTAATCAACTCTCAACATGTGGCGATTGCAGGATTTAAGGTTCATACCGTACCTCCTTTCTTCTGTATCGCAGCTCTCTATTCTTCTTTTTCTTTCGATGTAAAAGTACCCTAAATTTGGCATTGGTTTTACATTGCTTAGCCAAAAAAAACAAACAGTAATGAAAAATAAAAATCTGTTGTTCTAAGCTCCATCCATTGAGATAAATCCTGATTTCATAAGAGGCGAGAGCTCTGCCTCCTTGAAATGTTTGCACAACTAAAATCCCAATCTGCTTTCCATCTGACCTCCATATGTGTGGGAGGAGAGGTGCGAGCGCGCATGCTACGAGACAAACTCCAGTTAGAGCTTGTAAATTGGTCCATGAAACACTTTGCGTGTGATCTCCCCAGCACATATAAATCGAAAGATTGTTTTTTTTTTTCCATAATGAAAGACAAAGGGCTCGGAGGGAGGAGAGAGAAACACTGGAGGAGTGGATGAATGAATGGAAAGATGACATATTTTCTCGGATTCCTCCTCGGGCTTTCAGTCCAGCGATGGTGCGGAATGTAAAGCTGTGTGTGTGCCTGTGCATACATATGTGCATGCAGTGTGTAGGTGTGTATTGATCAGTGCAGGGTGATGTTTTATTAAACAGAGATGAGGACGGGGATAGGCAGTCTGGTGGCCCTCCCTGAAGGTAAAGCCTCTCTCAGTTGGCCTTTTGCTGCTTATTTGCCTTTGCAAAGTCATGATCTCCTCCTCCTCCCCTTCCTCCTTCTCCCTGCCTCTGTTCATCCTTTTAATCACTCCTCGTCGCCCTCTTGTTTCTTGCTCATTCTTTCACTCTCTCTGAATCCAACTCCCGGCTTTTCTGCCGCATTTCTTTTCTCCTTTTTTTTCCATCATTGCCACGAGTTCTATACCTCTTATCTGACTCCTTTCCAAGTAATTATCTCATATGTGGCCCCCGCGCTCTTCTCTTCCATTTACTCTCCGTTTTTATTTCAGTCTCACCCCTCTTTTCATTTTCGCTCTACTCATCGTCGTTGCAATTTTCCACCTCCTTCCTGCTCCTTGACTCATCCTCCGACTCTCTCTTTCTTTCGGTCTCTCCTTTTCTCTTTCTCTGCCGCCCTCGTCCTCCTCCTTCCCCGCCTCTCCTGGGGAAAGCTCGCTGATAAGCTGGTTCGAACGGACATGCCTTCATGCTCGCCTTCTCCCCTTTCATTTCTCCCAGTCTCTCAGGTCCATGCAGACCCCTGTGGACTTGATCTACGAATCCCTGGTGTCGCTCTATCCCCTTCTCCTCATCTTCCACCTCTCCACTTTTATTTCCCCTAGTGCGGGAAGAGAGATAGCACTCCATGCTTCCATGAACTTCTTCATCCCCTCACTTGCTTCCTTCTCACTCACCCACCATCCTTTTCATTCCCAGGGGAAACACACACACACAGACACACATAAGCCTTCAGAGTCTCTGTGTAGAGAACCAGCAGCGGTAACCAGCCAGAGTCTTGTACAGGTTGTCCTGCTTGCTGTCACACAGATTACCAACCAAGTAGTGTATTGTGTGCATGAGTGAGAGTATGTGTCCGTGTGTGCAGTGTCCAACTCAAACTCCTCTTCTTCTTTTTTTCTCTCTCTCTCACATTCACAATGTGTTTCCTCTGTTCCTTCTATCTTCCAATCTGGGCCTGAGAAGGTCAGTGAGGGGAGGATCTGCAGGTCCTCTGTGACACATACTGAGGAGGAGATAAGGAGGAAGAGAGGTGAAGAGGGGTGACATGTGGGAGAGCCAATCAACAGGTCCAGTCATGACCTTTGAGATGCAGCCTCTTGTCATGCTCATCCAGGCTTGACACCCAAACCGTACTGTTCTCTCTCATCCCTTTCTACTTCATCACCTTTTCCTTTCTCCAGCTCTGCCTGATTCACTGTGATAACTCCACAATACAAACAGCTTCAAGAACCAAAAGACTAGATTATTATCGTTTTTACTATCTTTCATTTTGTAATCCCGTTACTATGAATATATATGTCACAAATACTATGTATTTGTATACATTTTCTTACATAATCTTAAAGGCCCCATAATGTAGAAAGTGAGATTTATTTTGTCTTTGTCTTTTTTGATTATAAAGCAGGCCTAGGTGCTATACAAATAGTGTGAAAGTATCAAAACGTTTAATCTATTAAGAAAAGCACACAGCACATATTATGAAATTGTGCCCTTAAACGAGCCGTCAGGACTTCTGTAAGGTTATGATGTCGCAACTATACAGTCACCGGTAGAAGTGCTGCTAAACTCTGTGTCATTGACACATACATTGAGTCCCCGGCTGCAGTGACGGTGTGAATACAGCAACAGCACAGATTCAGAACACTGTAAAACGCTGACCAATCAGAGCAGACTGGTTCTTTTCGGGAGGGGGGTTTAAAGAGACAGGCATTAAAACGGAGCGTTTCAGACAGAGGGTGAATAAAGGTATATTTAGACAGACAGTATGAGAAAACAATGTGTGTTTTTTGGACATCAAAGTATGTAAATATATTCTAGTAGAAACCCAAAATACAAGTATGAACCTGAAAATGAGCCTCATATGTCTCCTTTAACACCTGACTTCCTCACTTCCTTGTTTTGTCATGTTAATCATGACTTATTTTCCATAACCACAATCTTTATTTAACCTATCATATTACCCTAGTTGCCATGCATTGTAGAAAGGTTTATGTTTATGGTTATTTGTTTCACACATATTAAAAGACAGTAAAATACAATTCACATGAATGTAAAAATATGTGTGTGAAGATACGGTAACCTATGAAGGCTTATATAAAAACCACATCCAAAGGACATACAGTACAATAGATAGAATTTGTATTGGTATTGGAAAACATTGACACTGGACGTAACAAAAAAACACCGTCATTGACCGTAATCTGGGTTTTGCAGAATTATCCAGCATCAACATTCTTGTCTGCGATAGAGGTGAATTTAAAAAATATTCATTCCTATCCATTATTTGATCTATTTTTGCTCCCTTAGGGCCAGGATGTACTGGAAAATAACTAATTGGATATGTTGTCCGACCACGTCGAAAATGCAAAAGTATTTATACCTGTTCTGAACAGTCACACTCGAAGCGGTGGTTAAAAGCTGGCCGTTATATGGAGAAGTGAGTTGCAATAATTGTTTAAATATAGGTATATTGGCAGACATTTTAAGACAGTCTCTCCTGAAGTGTTGCACTCAGTTGTTTGTGTTTGAAATAGAAGTTTTGGAAGAAGATTTGGCTACTTGTCATAATCCCGCCATGAGAAGGTCAGTCCCCGCTGTTTTACGAGTTGTGCGATCTAATTTTTAAGACTTTTTGCCAACAACTTATTTTTGAACTATCACATGTAACTACATCTTTATGTTGTGCTGCCCCGTGTCTTAAAAGCTCCTCGTGTGCCCACTGTTCTGGCATCACTGTGGAAATTCCATTCAGCAAATGTGACATGGCTTCAGACAAGACATCTTCAAGTGGGCGTTTTGGCCTTAAGGGTACCACATGTGGTAATTGCTCACTTCACACCTCCCATTCACTTCCATTCAAGCTTGTGTGCACTGCTGCATGGAGGAAGGCTCATTGCTATTTTTATATCTTATTGTATTTCCAGCAATTCAGCAAACATGATGAATTTATGAGTCATTTTAGTAAATGACCCTCAACTTCATCACATAAAACATTCTCTTGTATCTTCGTGAGTGAGTGCCCTTGGCCTTTATCTGATCTTTCAGCATCCGTCGTTGTACTTCCTACCATTTCTTTCCACCTTCTTTATCCAAGATAGCACGTGTGGAAATGACGTGTGACGGTGCAGCAGCAGCTATTTCAGGGTGGCCACTCGCCTATTGATTTTCCCATCCTTTTTTTTCTCTCCAATAATGCCCAGCAGAGGTTGTCCGACAGATTGATCGGGATAGTGTGTGTGTGTATTTGTAGGCTTTTGTGTGCTTTTGTGCCTGTGTTGGCCGCAGATCACTCTGCATCATCGCTCTATGTTGAATGAAATGTGCAATTTGAACACTTGTCGTCCCCTTCGGACCGTTGAACAAAACGCCACAAACAATCAATGGCTGAATCAAACACACACTCTCTAGACGGAATACAAACACCCATTGTCAACCGGCTCCCACCCAGAAGGGACGTTTTCTGATAGAAATCAAACATGGTGTTCAAAGGGACAAACAGAGAGATAGGACAGACCTTGACTTAAATGCAATACTGTAGGTCAGCTGAAAGGTGTGCGACATGGTAAATGAGCTTTCTGGTCTTCCGACCACTCAAAGCGCTTTACACTACATGCCAACATTTACACATTCACATACATTCACCAGGATGTAAACAAATAATCATTCACACACCGATGGCACAGCCTTCGGGATCAGTTGGGGAATTTGGGGTTCAGTATCTTGCCCAAGGACACCTCGACATGCGGACTGGATCGAACCCCCAATCTTCCAATCAGTGGATGACCCACTCTACCTCCTGAGCCACAGCCGCCACTACAATGTAGTTCGGAATGCAAACTATATCAATCACAAAAGAAAGCTTATTTTGAAATTCTTTGCCATAAAAAAAGTCCCATCTGATTGAAATGTATCATTTTTGCAATCAGCCGCTGCATCAGAGTGCATTCCTGAAATCCCAGCAGTGTGCGACAGCTTAATGGCCCCCGGACCTCAAACCGCAGCAGGTTCTCTCCAACATTGTCTCATTCTGGACTCATTTCTGCTCAGACCTTGATTCACTTTACACACAGAAAGGTGGTGTCTTTGTGAGACGACCATCGAAGACTGCCTGCAGATGAAAAAAAACTTTTTCAATCCCCGGGACCAAATTGAAACGCTATGATACTGAGATGAAGGTTAGCCAGGTGGTTCGCAAGAAGACATAACCAGTTGAAACAGATCTTATAAAGTGATTTTAAATGGAATGACATTTGTTCCCTCCTGGGACTAACATGCTGGTAGATGTCAAAGCCAATGCTGAAAGAAATCAAGAATTTCTGTCAAGTCATTTTGCAACTCTGAAAAAAGTACAGCCAGAGAAAAAGGTAGATATTAGTTTTATATTTTTCAAAGTTGAGAAGAAACTGACATCACGGTTATGCTTTTTCCTAACCAAAAGGTGGATTCTGTTATTTCAGTATTGGAAACACATGAGTGCATCCTACATTGTTGGGAGCAAAGCAACATATGGTTGCTTAAAGGGCCAGTGTGTAGCATTTTGTAGGATCTTCTAACAGAAATGGAATATAATATTCATAACTATGTTTTCATTAGTGCATAATCACATGAAACTAAGAATTGTTGTGTTTTCGTTAGCTTAGAATGAGCCCTTCATATCTACATAGGGAGCGGGTCCTCTTCACAGAGTTCGCAATGTTGCAACGCCATGTTTCTACAGCAGTAGCCCAGAACACACAAACCAAAAGCTGGCTCTAGAAAGAGCCTTTTGTGTTTTTACATTACCAGAAGGCCACCATAGTTCTCCGACACGCTTGTGAAACTGCTGTAACATGAGCCGCAGAGTGCAAAACTGTGGTCCCGCCAACTGCCGTCTGACTTCCGTTGCTCCTAAAGTAATGTTATTATGGTAAAGATGGCCTCTGAGTGAGGTGAACAGCATTACCATGGTGGCTCACATACTCACAGTCTTGGAAAGGGAGTAGTGAGCAGAGGGGTACTCAGTTGGTTGCAATCTGCAACCACACCACTAGATGCAAATACTACACACTATCCCTTTAAAAATGAACCTGCCATGCAATCCATATTCCCATCTTGTGGTAGTTCAAAACCAGTACAACCTTGAAAGACTGAACTGATCTGAACCTATTTTGTGTTTCCAGAGGCATAAAACCCTGAACAAACATTAGTAGAAGAGTGGTTTTATTTTCAAAATCCAGAATAAAACCGTGTGTCTCACTGACATCTGATTAGTCGTGTCCTCCCTGTGTGCATAAAACAAATCAAAGAGTTGTCAGCAGTTAATAGGCAATTAAAAAGTGTTACCTTTAAAGCTCACAATCAAACCCGCCTGTATATATCACAGCAGGGGACCTTTCGGTTGTAAGGAAGGTACTAGTCGCCACAACCTCTCAATATAAATGCACAGTTAATTAAATGCCAGCTATGTGGCACAGCTTCTCTCTGGCCTGCTCATTAACCTTCCCCATTCAATATGTCAGAGGAAGTAACCTTTTCACAACTCACTCACGGCCTTGAGATCATGTTTACTGAAGTGAATAAGGTAAGGCCCTTTTTCCCAATGCATGTATTATTCTTTTGTTGTTATATAGTGTGTAATTGTACCATGCCCTGATTTTAAAGTAGTTCATTATTTGCGTGGAGCCCTGTGGCGAGACTTGCCTTATTAAAACACATTGGCCTCTTAGCTTCTGTTTGGGCGTGTCAGCTTATTGAAATACTCATGTACATGCATGCAAGCCATGCATTAGAATAAATGCATTCCTAACCTAATTTGGCAGACCAACCTTTTATTAAGACGCGATACTTTTAATTATAGTTGCCCTTTGTTCGTACCTGTGCTCGCTGCATTCTCGCCAATACTATTAGTAACAGAATTAATATCTCAAAGGCAACTGCAGGCACTTTATGATCAAATCAACAATCAATTTTACTTGTGAACTCTGAGCCATTTTCCCATTACGCTTATAACTCAGGGGAACAGAACAGATTACGTATCGTCATGCAGAATCTCATCTTTCCATTCCATGTGGTTATTATTAAAAGAGATTGTTATTATTGGAAAAAGCCGTGGGTGGTTGTTTGCCAATGATTCTTCATAATTCAGCTGTTGTGCGTGTGCAGTCCGTGTACGTTTGCAGTTGTCTACATGTGTACACGTATGAGGTGTGCGTTGGCGTCTTGTTTTGCAGTGGGTGTTGGCCACAATGGTTGAACGAGTGACTTTGCCCAAGGACATTGCTGCTCAGGCTTTTAAGTCTTCTATCTTCCCAATCAATACTCTGCCATTTTACCTCCATAGCGCCGAGGCAGGGCCCGCTCCACAACTCAACACCTGTCCCTGGAACGGCAGAGATCTGTCACAGACCTTTCCGCTCTGAAACATGAAATCACCAGCAGCAGTGGAGCAGTGATGCTGCCATTTATAACAGTCGTCTATCCCTCCGCAAAGGCCCCCACGGGGAGCTGCAATGAGAAGCGGGGGGAAGTTGAAAGGTTACGCCCGTCGAGAGAACAGACTAGACAGGGATTTGGGCTCCAAACTTAAACGGGAAATGGAGCCGTCTCCATCTGGCGGGCTGTTCATTATGAGGTAGCATGTCAGATATAGTTCAGGCAGAGGGAATTGCTTAAACTTTCTAACCAACTGAATTTCTGTAGCGGCTTAAAAACGGCTTTACTGCAAAAGGTGTGAAATAAGTTCTCTATCAACTCTTGAAGTCACTGTAAGAAAGGGAATCTAACCTCTACGTAAATGTAAGACCGCTTATTACAGTATGCCGCTGTGTCGGTGTGTGTCCTTGCAGAAATACAATAGAATCCACACAAGCCGTTTCTTACATGCATAACCTTTCCGACTCTTCTATTCGAAAAGGTAAAAGCACCTTGAAATTCTTGGACACAACTTTAAAGTACATGAAGTACTTTCTCAGCTTAATCTAAAATGAGTTTTCAACACTTGGCTGATAAAAAAGAGTCCTTGTCTTTGTTCTCTTTCTTTCTGCTACCAGGGGTGTTAGGAATTTGAGATGGATGATGATTACAGTTCTGGGGAAACTGGTATTGATGTGGTGTCGGTGCGGTTAGTGGCGTTGTTGATTGTGGCAGCGATGACGACGGCGGTGGAGGTTGCTTCTGCTGTGATGACAATGACGATGATGATAATAATGATAACTGGGCTTTTTGAGCTAAACTCTTTTTTTCCTATCCTATATAATAATTGTCATTATTCAACCACGTGCTGCTGTAAAGGAATACGACACAAATTCTCTCCAATTACTCGTATCTCTTGAGGTTTTCTGGGTAAATTTCAGAGAAGAATAGCAGCTTGTGAATGGGAAGCCAAACTGAATATCTTCACAGCAGGGGTACGAGTTATTGCAATCCAATAATGTGTTATCAATGTGATACCATCCTTTGCCATTGTATTCAAGAGGGATACAGGCTTATATGCGTTTTGTTGAATGGCCGCACATACTAAATGATAATCCTACTGTAGCTAACAAAGCTTTTATCTGTCTTTTTTTCTTCTATGGTCTCCTGGGGATGTGCGTGCATCTGTCTTCCACCTGAATGATCTGTGCCACACAAACATTTCTTCCTACTACAGGTAAGAGAGCTACTTCATCCTAACAATGCACCTTTTGTTTTATTCACGATGAAACCTTTCAGGACGTTTTGATAGTGACGATCCCTTATGTGAATCAAAGTCTGCATCATAGATGTGAACATATAGCTAAAGGCCGACTGTGTACTTGTACTCAGTGCACGCTCCTTGATCTCATTGAATATTCATATGCTGCTGAAAACAAGTCTCGGAGTTTGAAATAGAGATTGGTGTCACAGCCCGTGAATCACGGAGCAATTTTAGTATTTGAAGGCACTGTAATCAGTGTTGCCAGCTGCCATCCCTTATGCACACACACACAGCAACCCCCACACACACATGCTCGGGCACATATCCACTTCATATTGCCGATGTCTCCTTTTGACCAGGGGACAGTTTTAAGATAAGCCCAGTGAAGCATTTGTAGCTTGATGTGTCACACACTATGACTTCAGATGCACTCCTCGCTCAAATCTCCCTTCACTAAGGGGGAGACCTAATAAACCCAGTGGACAGCTACAAGCTTGAAGTGTCATGCCGCATCCATCGGAGTAGTGTGCTCAACTCACTCTCAGATGTGACCGAGGGATTCTTAAAAGCGGTGGAAGTGTTTATCTCCCAAAACCAATATTCGGAGTACAAAAGTTGGGGAAAGTGGGAAAGATTAGAAGCTGTCTCTCACCGCTGTGCTGGTGTAATATCGAGTTGAGTTAGAGGTAGTGTCACTTCTTGTTAATGGAAGGAAATGCTCATGACCTTTTTTTCAGGCACAGGGAAGGTATGTTTCTTCCAGCTGCATTGTTCTCCTTTGTTCTGTGACAAAAGTACAAAAGGCCAGAGAGAGTCGGTGGTCCAAACTGGTTAGAATAAAAGGGGAAAGGAGAGAGGGCTGTTGTTTGACACAAAGTCATCCATTGATTTTACTTTAACATTATAGTGGATTTACTCTTTGTTTCCCCTTTAAAGCCACAAATGGCGAGTACTGAGAGTTAGATGATGAGAAAACTTCCTCACGATGAAGCCAGCAGGTGATTAGCTTACGGGGTGTCTACAGGAGGTGTTTCTGCCCTGTTTTTCAGTCCTCCGTGTCCCGCACGTTGGAAGGAACATATACGATCCTATTTTAATCAGTCCATCTGTCTACACAGGCCACGTAATGACTCGCCTTTTAATCACGCTATACGTAATTAGAGAACTTAACTCACTTAATTAACTATGGTGATTGTGTGTTGGGCTCTGAGCTCTGCCAAAACACGGGTGACAACACTGTGCCTGAATGCATCCTGGGTAGATACTGCACAGGCTGTTCTCATACGCTGTTCGTAGCTATACCTACGAAAAGTAATGCACTGCAATTTTTGTGTATCCCACGAATGTGTGTAATTGACGTAATTGTGAACAAGGAAATATAAAGCGCAGTGAATGCCTCGAAGGGAGGAGGTCGGGGTGGATGGGTGGTTCAAAAAATACCGGACTTTCGTCCTTAGAGAGCGGCGTTCGTGTCCCTGGTGAAACCAGAATTCAACGTTGATTTATTTGTCCTACTTAAGTAACGCCACTTCCGGAGTAATTTTAAACCAAACCACGATCGTTTCCTAAACCTAACTGATTAGTTTTGTTGCTTAATCCTAACCAAATCAATATTTTACTAAGCCTAACAGTAGTTTTCTTGCCTAAATCTAAGGAAGTTGTTTCATGTGAAGATGGAAGTTTATTTTGAAAAGACTGTATGCATGTAACGTGTGAAAATTGACAGATGTTGCTGGACATTCGTAGGAAAACGAACGGAAAAGGAGGAATAACTTTTTTGCAAGATATCATACGAACCGTTGTATGAGAACATGTTGTACTGTGTTAGATAGAGCCAGACTAGCTGTTTCTTCATTTCCTGTCTTTAAGCTAAACTAATCTAACAGTCTCCATGTTATGAGAGGGGTATCGATCTTCTCATCTACCTCTTGGCAAGAAATCGAATATGTGTTTTGCCAGAAATGTCCAACTATTCCTTTCAACAACAAATGTGTGTGTGTGTGTGTGTGTGTGTGTGTGGCACTGGCTGGCAGGTTGTAACTGCCACTTGCTGGAATTTAAGAGGACTGCCAGCAAATTGTATCAGTCTGCTCCACATGAAGCTGCGCCTGGAGAGTTTTACTTAAACTGTCATAAACCCATAAAAATGAAACATTACATCATAAAAAAGGCCCGAGAAACCAACAGTAAGTAATTCTGATAACTGTGGGTTTTTAACCATGCTGATGGCTTGGCTCTAGGGATGGCAATTGTTGATCTGTCTGGCGGTTGATCTACCACTATTTCATGGAAATGAAAATGCCATGAATGCCATGAAATGTGGTACTGACATTCATCCCTTCAATTTTCGTCTTGCACCATTGCCAGGTTAAGTTTTTGATTTTGCCCAATACTTTGGTTTATAACAAATGCCAAATGTTCGGGGCTCATTAGATAATGTTAGCATTCTAACACGTTAAACCAAGATAGTGAACATGGTAGCATGTTAGCATTGTCATTGTCTGGCCATGCTGACATTAGTATGTATCCTAAAGCACCACAGATCCACTAGTATGGTTGTAGTTTAATAACTGTTTTAGTGGAACATGTGTTTCCATTTCAATATTATTCAAGACTGAATCGTGACAGTGTAACAGTCAAGTAAGCTGTATCTAACCTTTCTCATGTCACCTGCATTTATGACTACTAACCTTGTGTGACTAATCATAACAATAACTGTGATGAGTGTTTTTTTAGATAAGAGTCATTACTTTTGTGTTATTATCATCAACAAATTGTGTGAGTCATCGTATAGAACAAAAATGACTCATTCTGTCACATTCATTTAACGCTGTAGACGTGTCCCCACCACAGTGCCACACTTAATACAAACCCACAGCTCTCTAAGTTACCTGGTTTCATTTATATACCTATGCTAAACATCCTGCTCATAAAGTGCAAATGTGCTACTTCACAGTGTTTAGATATATAACTTGTTTAGCCTGATAAGTAAATCATCGTTGGTTTTCCTCCACTCGCTATCCCTCTATTTCCCACATCAAGCCACATTATTGATGTTCAAATGTCGGGTTGATGTATACTTGTTGTCATTCTGCGGTATGCGCCCGTTGCTGAATTATAGATGTCATGTTTCACCTGCAGTGTATCTATGTGAGGGTTAATGTGTTCCTGTGTATGTGCAAAGAGAAGGGATTAGCATTTTCTCACTGCTGGACGTTCACTGGTGTGTGCTCTCCATGGTCATGCATGTATTCAGCCTTGCTTTTCTGTCCACATGGCGGCATGCTGAAGAGCGTGCGAATGAGAAATGGAGGTGCTTCACATCCAGAGCAGAGCTGTTCATTTAGATAAGAGCAGCAGTGTATTCAGGACATGAAACAGAGGGTTAGGGCCATGGCCCGTAGATCAGCCAGCAGCCCCGGATTTATCGGTATTTCAGGGGGAATTTAGTGGGGAAACTGGGACTAATCCTGTTTGTAAAAAGTCACAGGTAGAGGGATTAAGGCCTGTTGTGTTGTCAGCCTCAACATAGACACAGTCTTAGCAATAAGGAAGACGAGATGTGCGCCGGTGTCTGAGTGTTTGTGTCGGTGTGTAATGGTGTTTTGGTGAGAGTATGTGAGAAGTGCCAGGGGGATTTGTGAGGATCGGGGAGCATAACTGACCTTCAGTAAACACACAGTGCACCTGCAGTGTGTAGCTATTGCATTACATGCTTATTCATTCATTCGGAGAATACCATGTGAGATCAGAGAGAGTCTGTGGCGTAAAATACAAAGTCACTCTCTGTTGCTTCTTTGAGTCAGCAGCAAACTGTCTAACTCACCTTCACACATGCTCCGTCCTGTCTTTTTAAGCTGGCAACAAAAGCAGATTAGCGTTAAAGAAAACTCTCAACATTTCCCTTGTAGGAGTTAACTCAGTACTTCAGGAAAATTCAAGGTTGTTTTTTTTTTTACTTTCAACCTGGGTCTTATTTATATAGATTGAGCCATAATTTCTGTTGGTTGTTATGGCATGCCAGTCACCATCTTGATCATTAGAGCCGTGACAGAGTGACCTAACTGGCCGCAAGCGATGCAGCACTGCACAGCACGAAGCCGCGAGGCGTAAGATCAACTTTTGTCGGACGCCCTGTTTCTATTTTTTTCCATCGCTCCCTTTGAAAGCGCCGCAATGGATGAGGAACGGCTGATTCATGAAGTTGAAATGAGGAGTTATCTATACGATAGCTACTCATTCCACTACAGAAACCTAAATAAGGTGACCGGTGGCTGGAGGGAAATCATCAGGAGAGTTTCCTACTTGCTGAGGCGTTGCCACTAAAGGATCATAATCAGGAAAAATCCAAAAATATATTTATTGGAATTATATGTTAGATAACTCATGTTCACCGATTAGATTGATAAAACAGATGGAGCAGCTCAGAACCCACCTGGACTTGAACATTATAATCCAATTCTCAAGCTTTGACTAAAATCACTGTTTTGTGACTAAATTTCACACTTAAAGTAATCGAACTACAGTGAATATGCCTTTTATGATTCGTTAATCCTAAAGGGAGAAGTTATGTATTTTCTGGGGAATTCTTTTTTTGAAAGCCCCTAAATTGTTAAAGGAATATTAAAAATAAGTGACAACAGAAATGACAAAAACAGCAGCTGTTGTGGGGCCTGCTTGGCAAAAGCACAAAACACGTCGTTTTATATTTTAAAGAAGATACCCAAGATGAATAGTATATTAATTTCTACCTTTATTTACCCTAAGACACACAGAGGAGCAATAGCTCTCTTTAACAAGTGTGCTGAGTTTACAATTTAATAACAAAAATAAAGAGAGAAACACAAATGGGAGGGCAATACAAGGATGAGTAAAGAACACACAAAGCATCTTTTAATAGAAACATTTACTATCAAGATTAATGTTCCTTTAATGAGTTATTTGAAACTACCCTGAGACACCAGTGTATGAAGCTTCAAAATCTGTTCTAAATGAGTCCACGGTGATTGAATATCTGAAAGCAGACTTCACATGCTCAGTTGCCTGTTGGGCTTGGCAAACTGCAGCCTAACAGGCAACAACAGCTGTCAGTGTGTCAGTGTGCTGACTTGACTAATACTTGCCCCAAACTGCATGTGATTATCATAAAGTGGGCATGTCTATAAAGGGGAGATTCGTGGGTACCCATAGAACCCATTTTCAGTCACATATCTTGAGGTCAGAAGTCAAGGGACCCCTTTGAAAATGGCCATGCCGTTTTTTCCTCGCCAAAATGTAGCACGTGCAGAGACACGTACTTGCACACTGCATATGTGCACACTGTTACCTAAGATGTGCCACCAAATGTCCCCACCTTCTGCCTCATTTAACCTGGCAAAGCACCCTGTCATAATCCTGCAGATGGCCACCTCTACTCTCTCTCTCTCTCTCCCTCTTTGACACACACATTTCCACACACTTCCACTGCCATTTTTTCTCTTCCTCCTACATCCAAATCTGCCAATCTGGCCTCAGTTGAGAGCGTCTCTGTCTCTGGCTCGCATTACCTTCTGCTATGGTCTTTGTTGGCTCCCTGACCTTCGCTGACAATAGCTTTATTCATTTTATTTCACAACATCTCAAGGCCACAGGAACCCTGTTCTTATTTCACACCCACAGAGGTACAAAGACACAGCTGGCATATTCCGTGAGCCCCGCAGACAAACTCAGAGCAAAGCTAGCCAGCCATAGCTGGAGCCTAAAACTTACCCAAACCAATTGCTGTCTTTATTTGAGCAGCTGCAGCATTCCCTGTCTGCACTTCACTTCATCTCATTCCTCTGTCCAATTCAATTTAATTCTAGGACACAAGGGATAGGCAGAGCTTTCAGATTATTACAGTCAAACCATCGCTCGCCTTAATGATAATAGTCTGACTAAGTCTGTAAAAAAAAAACTCTTATTCCAAAGAGACCTCTCTTCTCGTCTCTATCTCCCTCCATCTCTATCTCATACATGCACTCCCTGTCGGTTTCAAAATTCAAGAGGCGGCTCAGAACATTATTGCCATATCAACGAGGCTGCTATTAGCTTCTCTCCAGGACAGAGACAAGACAGGACTTCAGGTACACATATAATTATACTCCCACAATGCAATATCCAATACCAGCGAAAGCAATGAGTTCTCTCTCCCTGTCTTTCACGCACACAATGTCATTACGTCTCTCTGTCATGCACACACTATATTTCTCCCCATTTCTTGTACGGATTTCTCCACCACCCAGAGGTGTAGATAAAATAATTGAGAAAAGAGAGACAGGAAGAGATAGGACTCCGACATCGTATGATGCCGGGCCCGAGCCAGCCAGCACTATATTCCTCACTTATTAATTTGACTTCATGAATGAGCCGGCATTGTGCTGCGAAAATGACTGGAGATTAGCACTGATTAAAGAGGGAAATCAGTTAACATAAGCACCACCCCCACATCCTCTCCAGCATCCCTCCTAATTAAATGCAGCCATGTGGAGCTGGGGCTTGTCGAGCCTGACTCTCTCCTGGGCCCCGGCTCCACTCCTGAAGCCCGCATATCAAATATGTAAACCACTTTCGATAGCGGACAGATGGAATTAATTATTTCCCGCAAGTTGACTGATGAGGCTACATGAAAGTTAGCGTGAGCAATTATTTTTGACATTAATGGCGCTGTGTTTTAATGTTTCTTCGTCTTTACAAAAGGCAGGATAAAGAGAAGATAGAAAACTGTAGAGAGAATCTATTATCCTCAGTGTTTTTGTCATGTTCCTTTAATCGTCAACAGAAGGCACGTTTTAAAGCAGATTTTCCTTCGTAGCTCTTGTATTTTACATTCTTACAAAGTGCTCCGAGTTGACTGAAGTCGAAGATAATGGAGGAGATTTCTAAGTATAGAGCAGATGGCTGATTAGATCAGTTGAAGCTGAATCCAGGAAGAAAACTGTATTTTTTAGTATAGTGAGAAGAAAAGGTATTTTATCTCTGTGGTCATTCACATCCCACAAAAAGGAATAGTTAAAGATTCCAGTGGTGATGCTGGAGTTATACTCTGACAGTCTGCCAGGAAGGTAAGGCCCTCTGTAGCCAGAGGGTCGCTGTCAGTGTCCACCCAGTCTGACGTGGCCTTGGGCGAGACACTTAAACCATTTACTGCTCCACTGGCTCCTGTCCAGAGCTCGGTTGCCTGCTCCTCCGCTCCGACCCCTTTGGTTTCATGTCCACATGGACATTTGTTGAATATACCAGAAAATATATCTATCCATACTCATTGTGTATGATGGAAAATTATGTCTAACATTATTATTTAATAAAAAGTGCTTTCCAGAGACTTGAATGGCCCCCTGCCGAGGTCACATTACATGCTCTGGGACTCCAATGTGGCCTTCCAAAATTCATAATGCCTCTGGCCTTCCGTGCACCTGCATGTTGCATAAACATGAAATGCTTCATTCTGCCTGACTTACTGGCAAATTAAGTCCCGAAGCGTAAAAAAAAAAATGCATTTTGACCCACACACACGTGCAAAGTCATGCCGAGCTCTGCCAAGAAACTAATAGAACACCATAAGCTGACTCAACCTCCAATACACTTTCTTTACAGCACACTTTTTCATTCTTGTGCCTGCAAGCATACATTGCAACGCAGGGCGCCCTGCTACGGTAATGAACAGGAAATGATATTCACATCATGAGGAGAGACGTGAGGGGACGACCGTGCACCTATTCCCTTTGAGGCGCCACTTGTGAATTTTACATCTGCGTCCCTTCGGTTTGCGAAACCGCCGAGCGACGGCGCGCTCTGTGTATTATGGATGAGGTGGGAAGGATGGAAGCGGGGAGGAGAAGATGGTGAAGGAGTTATCACACAGAGATGGACTTGTAGATGAGAGGAGCTTAGCGGGGCCTCTCTGTTGTGCGTTCAGCGAGACAACTCGGCGTAGGCCGTTAGTACTGTACGTGCGCACTTAATCTGGTAAACACATAAACACCCCTCGGCTCACACACACAGACACACTCACTGACATCCACAGAAAACAGGGTTTTTGACCCTTAAGGCACTTAACTTTTTTTTTTATCGCAGTCTCTTGGGAGCAGCAGAGTAAATAGGAATAAGCTAATGCACCTCAGAAAGAGGAGGCGGAGGAATGCTTTAAGAGTGCACCTGACCGTGGCTGAAGGCATATCTAAAATAGTTGTAATATGCAGAGCTGCACGTCATTCGATAGTGCGGTTTTGCCTTCTGCAGCCGGTGGCTGTACAGAGAGCAGGGCGAGACTCAATGCATATTTCACACAGTGGTAATAGAGACTTGAGATTGGCTTGATTTGACAGAAGCTCGCCAGGAACATGACATTTCCCCCCCTCGCTGTATTAAGATGACAGTGTGAACCTGCACTGAACTGGATGAATTTCTCACACAGCCGAATTTTGTCTTGAAGCTGCAGCACACGTTTGAGGTAAATGTGTGAGACGTGGAATGTGTGGGCTGTTCTTTTAAAAATATTGTCTTCAACACTGTCGCAAGTAAATGAATCATCCTCTGAAGTAATGTGTGAAAATTAGCATCTGTTGTCTGTTCAGAAGTTCTCGGGCTGATTTGAGTCATTGCAAAAAAAATTATTTAATCTTTAAACTGATATCAAACTCACTGAATCCATTTTCTTATTCCTGCATGACAGATTTTTGCAATAAAAGGACGTGTTCTGCACTGGATTCATGCATTATAAGTGAATATCCAACGAGTGATTGTATGCCCTTTTCTTATATTTGTGGCACCAGGATATGAATAAGGTGAGGTTGATTTGTCTACTGACTTTACCATGTTTCTGTTAAGAGGTCAGTAGTGCAGCTCACCCAAATCTGATACATATTTAATACTAATGTGCAAAGTCATATTCGTGAGGTGCCTCTGATTTTAACTTAATGTCTTTGCCCCCACTGGACTGGTTTATTCCCCTCGACTGTATGTGAGAGTATGAATCAAGGCACAGAAGACATGGGGCCGGGCTCTGGCATGCTATACTTCACTCGGTATTGAAGGCGTCAAGGGCTTTCTGGCTGATGTACCTGATGTGGCCTGACGAATGTGTATCCCTGTCTCCCCACAAGTGACAATTACGCTGACAAAGTGTAGTCACATACGAAGGAATGTCCTATATATATCATGAAAGTTAATAGAATAAGCAGAGAAAATGTAGGCCAACATCTGTTATAGGCTGCATGGAGGTTTGGTTACTGTTGGCTGTGTGCGTGCTATGCATTCTGCACGCATGTTAATGTTTATTTACATGGTATATCATGTAGTGATTTGTATTTTGAACTGTGTCTGCAAACTGAGTTTCCCTCATGGGGCTATAACCATTTAAATTGGATTGTTTTGTGCTTGCACATGCTGTTGTATTGTGTTCACACGTGTCTGTGTGTGTGTGAGCGAGCAAGGGTGTGCCTGCAATCGCACATGTGCAGAAAGCAATTTGCAAACCAATGAATTCCCTCGCTCGGCTCCTGATTTCATTTAAAGCAAATTTCATATTTTACCAAAGAAGGGAGGCAGCATTGCACTTCCATACTTCATTTCTCCCCCCGTGTGCCTGATGTGGAATGTTTCCACTTCTCAGACTGAGGGAATGATGCTGACTGGCAGGCCCTGCAGGGGACCCACTGGCCCAGTAGTCTGTTACAGTACTTAATCAATATAGCAAGGATTCAACCATGACTTCGGTGCCGGCAGAGGAGTCAGTGCTGACAGGATGTTTTCATTCACTCTGGAGCCATGACATGACTCCGTTTTTACTTCAAAATCAGATATTTCTCATTCATGAATCTGACATGTCCTCTAATAGAGTAGAAGAATACAACTTTATTGTCCACCAGTAGAGATACCCCGATCACGTTATTTGCCGCCTGTACGATTGCCGATCGTGGATGAGCCACATCGGCCAGTACACGACCGTTGTTGTTGTTTTTTATTTTTTATAGGAGCTCGTAGGCTATACAAGGCTCCAGACTAACTTTTTTCACCACCATAATTTCAGTCGTCCCAAAGTCAGCGTAAATTGTCAAAAATTATAAATGTTATCCTTTTACTTTGGTATTGTCTTCTATGGTGGTAATTTGCATACAAATATACAGTTCAAATGATTAGAAAAAACATTATTGTATATTTATTTAAATATTTGCTTTGATCAAAAAACAAATCTCGGCATTATTAGTTTTCATTATGTATTGTGTAAGCTGCTTAGAGCTAGTGTTAGGAAGTTAAACAGGTCGTTAATTCCCTCTATTATCTACTTTATATTGCTGTGAAAACATCTTGAAAACTGCATTTTACAAGATTACATTTGAACGCATCATGATAACGTTATAATTTAGCTTTGCTTAATACTCATTTTTACTAAGTAGAGCTTCATGCATACAGAGCGCATCGTAATGTAACTCAATGCAACCTCCTGTTGATAAGCCAGTCACACACACTTTAGAGGCCGCAGCCGAATTGTGTCACAGCTTGTGTAAAAGATCCACATCGCCAACATGTTCTGTTTTGTTTTAGTAGCGTGGCGCGCACCTACGCAACCACATGTCTAGGACTACACTACACACACGCAGGTTGTTGCTCTCAGCTGCATGCACAAGTACTAGTTTGTCTCCCATAGCACAAGTCTCAAACAGAGTAAATAAAGGATGAGAACTCTCTGTCAGGATGCTTAAGGCTTTACAGCTCACCCAGCTTCGTCTGGGGCATCCCAATGATTTTGCTGGCAATGCCAACTCTTCTAGCCAGCTTGTTGCTATGCCTGCAGTAGAAGTGACCAACCATAAAGTGAAGTGGAATGTTTAGAAGATGAAGCCATTGTCATTGCCAAGACTGTACCAAGATAGTTGAAACTTTCAATAGTTTCGACAAGTTGGCTGTCGTATATTGTGAAGCCATGCTTGGCACAAAGGATTTATTTTAGTCTCATCGACATTGATCTCCAAATTGCTACTTTTGCACTAAACGTGTAGAGCTTGTGTTTGGGCCAAATTGGGCTTCACTTAAGGGGTCTGTTTTTCTCAAGAAGGCAAAACTATGGCCATGTCACCCTCAGATCAATGACACTTTGTAAAAGGACGCATGTCTTTATAAAGTTAAAAGCTGAACAAAAATACACAAATGATACTCTGGCATATCTTTTAGGATGGATAAGATGTTTTATAAAGATATTAAACATAACAGTGCATCATCTGTACCTCTGCAATGTTTGCAAGCAAGTTGAAGTGGGTCTAAATTCCAATTTTGTTTCAGGCTTCATCGTTGTCTTAGTATGGGATTTTAAAGATTACACGTCCTATTTGGTGTTGAAATAATCATATTTTGATTTCATTCATAGTCATTTTTCATTGTTGGTTGTGTGCATAATGTATGTGTTTCTTCTGTAGGCTATTTATTCAGTGTCAGAGTGAGACTTGAACATATTCACCAACACTTATAGTATTCACCGACGACAACACACTTCAGCGCATATGGTGTAAGATAAAGCACAGCGCTGGGCTATACTGATAACAAACCTCTGGTTCGACTTTGCTGGATGCTTCAGTGGCATATTTTACCTGTGAGAGAAAATTTCGCTTGTGAAGAGTATTACAGAGTCAGCAGAATAAAACCAACCATCTGTGATAGGCCACATACAGCATGCACATGCAACTGCACACACATTGTTCTCACGCACAATTATCGACCACAGCAGTAACCCCTCACACACACACACACAATCACACACTGCAAATGAATTCCATCATCAACAAACACCGCACCCACCGCACCCTCCCATGATAGATGCACCCGTTCCACAGTGTGCTGATATTGAGCGTGCGTTCATCACCTCGTGCTCCATTGCAATGTGAAGTGTTTAATTGAGAGTTAGTAAAGCGCAGGTCTCTGCCGCCGTGGCCCCACTCCACCCAGCGGCCTGTGAAATAGACTGTATTTCACGCCATTTCCACCACCAGACGTGAAGGAAATGACGCCCGCGCCTCATGTCTCGGCGCCATCTCCTTTGCTCGCTGAAACATAAACACCTGAAAATTTTTCATACGTTTACTTATTTCATGCATTCCTCACCTCTCTATTTCACTTTAACGCTCGCATGGCTCAGTGGCTGGGATCATTTGGGGCGAGGCGGCGGCACGGTGAGCGAGACAGAGATGGAGAGAGGCGTCGTGAGGAAGTTGCTGAGGTGACGACCTGATTGATTTTTAAATGAACTCGAATTTGTGGGTTTATTTCTTTTTCTGACTGACTTGGGTTTTGATTTGGGGTCAAGAACAGCACTGGCAGGTACTGTAAATAGCGGGATGATTGGGGATCATGGGAAGGTGAGGGAAAATGGCCTTGGTGAAGTGTAAGGATAGCATATGAGATGTTTTTTTCTTCAGTTAAGCTTGCCGACATCTTTACTTTTATATTTGTGAACATAAACAGCCGAGAATAGCCAAGCATCCATCACCGTTATAGACCTTTTAAAAATCAATTCTTTCTCCACCTTGAATATGCACATCTGAGCCTATGAACATTTTTAAAGCTGCACTAATCAATATTTTATATTCGCAATGAATCTAATGGCTACTTGCAATGCGAAAGGTGTTGCTCATAGTGACAAACTCACAGAGAATTATCACCTAATTGTACAGTTTCCCACAGTTCTTTTAGCATGTTTTGGCTCATTGTTTTGGTTTTACTGCCCGAAGCTATACTGTTAGATTTTACCTCACAGAACACGGGAGTTACTGATCAACTATTGCCTCGATTGGTTAGTTTGTGAGGGGTCTTTCACATTCTGCGTTTTTTGCGCCCTCAAATCCATTGTTGTCAATTTAGATGCGCGGAAAGACGCTCTCAAAAGCGAGAGCAGCCCAGTCATGGCATGCAATAGTTTGCAAGCACCTATTAACACAGCAGCGTGCACCGCATGTCATGTGAAAAGGAACAATCAATCACAGCCTGCAGATTTTTCTGTCTTCCGTAAATATCAGTCTACAGTAAATATGTGGAGGGGAAGTTAATCATTTCAGCTCAGAGCTACCCAGAACTTTATGATCTGTCCCAAAGACTATTTTACTTGCTTCCCCTTTCTGTCCGAGGACGTCACAACATCCGGTTGAAAGGTGAGCCAAATTGACACAAACGAGTCGAGCAGTAAAGCTACTGTGAGGAATTCACTGTGCTCCATTTATCATTGTTTTTTTGACTTTGTTTAGTTTAGTAAGTACCTTCGATAAAAAGAAGAAAGCGACATGGCTGGCGAGTTCCATGTTTTTTTAGACACAACATGGCCCTGACTTTCAGACCAACCCTTTAAAACACCAAAGTCAAACAATAACACGAATGATCTAGCCCATCGAAGCAATGGTAGACCAGCAACTCCAATGTTTTTGTCAAAGGAGTCTGGTGGCTTTGAAAATAGCGTACATAACAGCTTCAGTTGCCCATCGAAAAGGGCTGTCTGACGGCAAGGTAGTTCAGCCTTTCTTTTAGGTGGCTAACGGTGGCCGTCATCTGCTGTAGGTAATACCCTCACTATAGATAAGTACCTCATACAACCAACAACACACCAACATCTGAACTATCCCTTTAACACAAAAGTTTAAGTAACCTTCCTGTCACTTGAAGAGCACCTAAACAAAGTCCTGGATGTAGCAAGGTGACTTTTCTTAAACAGTGCCATGACAGTTCAACACACTCTACATTGTATATCAATATACATTTAATATACCCTCTACACATAAGCATTAGGTCAGTATTTGTGTACAGGCTGAAGTGCAAGGTACTGCGTAGTGCTGTATGCGACTGTGCCTTCATTCAACACCCGTGTTGGGATGAAATTATATTGAAAGACTCATTTGGAGTCACAAAATACTCCACATGCTTTTAATGGGTTTTTTTTATGCACTGCAGCAAAGAAATGAGCAGTTTCTAGCCCTCGGTTCTTTTCAGTATCACCACAAACATGCAGTCTGTGAGTGCTGACATTCTTTAATTTAGTGGTTCACGTCTTGAAGTGGGTGGCCTAAATGTTGAGCATGTCTGATTTATTGTCTCAAGGACTGAGATAAAGCTAGGAGCCAGGCCTTGGAATCATTTCTAAAACGCAGCGATGTCAAAATAGGAGTAATGTGATCCCTGTTAGACCCAGTCAAGAACTCCAATTTACACACAGTGGCTGACAGGAACGGATTCCAAAAGGATAAATGACCGTCCTTGACCAAAGACGCCAAGTTTTTTGTTCTCAGACACATTTTGAGTTGAATACAGTGATGCGCCATATGCTGATACTGAAATGCCATGTTAAACACGACGATGTGGCTATGTTGAAGCTGCCACCGTTTCTACATCAGAGTATGTACTGTAAATAGTTTGGCCTCCTGGGGAGGACGTCGCTCTGAATGTATAATATAGCCATGTCTTGCGATTTGGTGAAGCACACAAGTAAAAGCTCATTAAACTAGTAGACTGGGAGACAGATGGAAGTCTGCTTGTCTGCTCCTCTCTTCTAATGAGGTTGTCCCTGGGAAGCTTAGTGACTGATTTCTATTAGGAAAAGAGGGTTTAGAGCAAAAGAGAGGGAAAAAAAGGGGCTATGTTTGTGGTTTTATGGTCTATTCTACAGTTAAACTTCTTCTATTCCTGCAGGGAGAGAGACAGTGAATGTGCCAATGACTTATGAATCCTATAAAACTTATTATTCCTCGCCTTGGTTATGTAGAGAAACTTCCTTTGTCACACTTCAGATGAGTTAAAGCTGAATCTAATATTTCTTTGTGCATGAGGATGGAATAGAGTGTCCTTAAAAAATCTATTGTCATAGACAGCGAGCAAATGGTAAAGTTTTTTTTTTCCATTATGAGCAATATGAGTTGCCATGGCATACCACATTTCCATGGCAACAAATGTTATCGCCATTTATGTGCAGGAATAATGTAGTGCCATTAGCGTCTGCCCTCACGATAGTGTTATGAATAGCCATTCATACAAGCTTGATAAATCCATGTAGACTGCACAATGAACATGTAGTAATAGTTATATTTTTGTTATTGAGAGTATGACAAGTGCAAATTAAAAAAAAAAAATGTCTCATGATTTCTTTTTCCCCACTGGCGAAATGTTGCACATTAAGTTTAGACTTTGCTGCTAAGTGTATGCATTTTTCATTAATTTCTCCCTCACTAGTGTCCTTTAGCCTGATACTGAGCGTGGCGATGAACATCTCTCTCTGCCACTAGCATGGTTTTTATTAATGTAAATGTGACGGCATCATTTATGAAGACATGCCCTCATGAATAATTTGCTCATCCAAGGTTTTTCATCCCTGAGACATAACATGTTCAGTTTATGTAGCTGCCTGCCGGGCAAGCCTGCTTTGACCTCTCTGTTATTCTAGACAGAGATCAGATATTTAGTCTGAAAGGCTCATTCAAGGATGAAATATTGTGTAGGAGTGCATTGATTAAAGCTCTGATGTCACACATTTTGATTCGTCCGTCAATAGTCTAAATAAGTCAGGTCAGGCTTTGGTAATACGTTTGGATGTTGGATGAGTTTCTATTGACTCACTGTCTAGCCAAATTACATAAGACTATTCAAAATAGATTAAATCCAAGCTTTTTTCTTTTCTCTTTTCATTTGCTTGGATTCAAAGGCAGCATACACACTGCGCGACAGGAAGAAATAGCTCCTGCCGAGGTCATCACTTACCGTGTACATTTCCGCCCAGATCCAACAGTCCAAAGCTACATCCCCCGTTGAGAAAGTGATATTTAAATGAAGAAAAGAAGCTGCCTCTACTGTTTTACCGCTTCCACCATCTGGCAAGATTATCATCAGCACAGCTTTGCTCCCGGAGAGCCATTACAGGAAGATGAAGTAAGATATGTGAAGTATGAATTGTGAAAGTCACTCCAGTACCATATGGAGGAAGCCTAAAGCAAATGAAGAGAAAACTCTTGATTGATTCAATGACATTAACTTTATAAACACCCATGAGCTTTTACTTAACTGTCTTCCCCAAAACTCCGCTCGCATTTAGAATAATATTTCTCTCGTCACATCTTTTTCATGCCTGCATGTTGAACATTATCACTTATTTTTTTTTAGCAGGGAACCTCTGAAATTAGCTGCCAGGGGGATCTATTGTCTGCAACAGCGATCAGGCAAATGCTTCTAAGGAGATGGATGGTTTTCATTAAGTTTTCACAATGAAACAGATTGGCAACAAATTGCATCCAATACTGCTAGTTGAAGTTAAATGGATGTATAACAAATGTAAACTTTTTTCTCTCTTCTGCATTTTCTGTGCTGTTACAATGAATCTCAAATCTACTTAGTCCCTCTTTGCTGTTGTTTATTGGCTATTTGTGAGAAGGGAATGGGCTATAGGGACTGGCATTCCCATTCACCAGACTGCTTTTACACTACTATCACATACTAATGGAAACACTCTATAATGCCATGGGTGATTTAAAATGTCAACAAAAACATCAAGTGAAATACAATAAACACTGTTATATGTATTTCCTTTTATATACTATATGCATTTACTGTCATATTAAATGAAAAACACATGTTAAAAGGACAATTATTTAGCCTTTTTGTCTAAAATAACTGAGATTATTGTTTTTCATTGTGACATGAATTTTCCATTTAAAAAAAAATCCATTAGGCAATAAAACCACAACTTCTTTAGGTGTAGGCAACAAAACTACAACTTCACTTCTTTATGTAAAGGCAATAAAACTATAACTTCACTTCTTTAGTTTTAGGCAATAAAACTACAACTTCTTTAGGTTTAGGCAAAAAAAAAAAGTTAAATTTAAGGAAAAACAGTGTTTTGGGTTAAAATAACTATGAACACAAAGACAATTACACAGTGTTGGTTTCACATGGGATGCAAACTCTGGTCTTCTGGGTGAAGACCTTGTGTTTTGTGTGACCAAAACACATCTATGGGGCTCATAGTGACTGAAAACATCTATTTAATAGCTTAACAACAGTCTAATCAGCTGCCAAATCAAAACAGTAACGTTGCATGCACTACAAAATTCATCCATTCTGTAGTTTTACATTCAGCCCTTCAGGGATTTCTAACTATCTACCGTGTGGACATCTATTAGAATTAGCTTATCCTTCTCCATTAAACCAGTCAGTGTTTACTGCAAGCTAACGATAACGTTAGCTAACTAACACTAATTTGCTGTCAACACTCACTAAGAATTGTCCCTAGAAGATCCCTCTAAGGCCCTATTTGGACAGGATTTATTTCTTCAGAGGAGGTGGGGTGATTTTAACATTAACTGTGCTGATAAGTGATGTTAATCTCATCCGGAGTGCAAATGTGGGTAATTTTTTACCCGCACCCCGGTAATAATTACAGCTGCAATCACTTACTGTTTTGCAGCGAACTTGCTGGTCGTCCTGTAATTTAAATCCCAGCCGGAGTGCGGTTCTTGTATTTTTTTTCTGTGGGAACAGCTGATTGTACTTCTACTGGGTTATTGTAAGGTCAGCTACAGGTGGATATTCTTGTTATTCTGTCCTTTTTTTAGCCTTTATTTCTATACATTTTGTCAAATTAGCACTAAAAGTATGCAGAATTATCTATTAGCAGTTCCCTTTTGCAATGTGCCCATGGATGCACAGCAATGTGTTTCCATTTCAAATAGAAAACGCTCCCTTGCACCTCCTCATGAAAACGAATGAATGCTTTACATTTAGTATTGGCTGGTCTACGCTGTCTTCTGCTGGACAATATTGCAAATCCCCTCTTCACTTTGTTTTCTGTGTTGTGATTTGATTTGAATGTGGCATTTTCACGTCACAATGAAAATCAATCCAGTCAGTTATCAAAGACAAAATGCTGATAATCCTTTAAACATATGTTTTTCATTTAATTACGAAACAGTAAATGCATCTAACAAATGAAAATATGTAACAATGTGTATTGTATTTCACTTAATTTCTTTGTGTTGATTTAGGTATTTTAAATCTTCCATATGATACAACCAGCTGTCAGATTCTCAAAGGTTGTAAGGCATTACTTTCAGATAAATGTAGTTCTACTTCTAACTTGTGTTAATAGTATTGACATTTGCAGGTCAGTTGCATGTCTTCTTTTCATGACTGCAAATCATTCTCACTGTCAATCAACCTGGAACTTTTAGAACCTGCGGCGATTTCACGGTTGCAAATCTTCCATCCTGAACCAAATCCCCCTGAATGTCACCACGCATGCCAATACTGGGTTAAAATAGTTTGACATGTACTCTTTCTCCAATTTTCTTGAGATGAGCTTCGTTGACACCTCTGCCCACTGCTGCCAGTAAAACTGAACATAATTTCAATTCCCAATACACCTGAGGTGAGCTTGCAGAGATTTAGCTGGCTGGCCACGGGCTGCCACAGGTGTCACAGAAAGAGAAAAGATGCTATTTTCACACATGCCAAGCTGGGGCAATTTTATGCAGTTTGGAAGGTCTGGCCGTCAAAATGCCAGTTAGGGCCAGCGGAGCACAGTTTGCTTGTGACACAAATACCCCAGTATCTGCCTCACAATGCATCCGGGGCTATTGTGAACTGTGAAGCTGTGGCTGTTCAGGTGGAACTGCTCGGGGAGGTGTGCACTGTTAAAGAGCTACAAACAGGGTTCACAGAAACACACTCAAACATGAATGCATGCATACAAGTTAAGGAGTATGCACACATACACACACTGTCCACCTATGCCTGCTGGCATTCTTTTATGACTCACAGTGGCACGCTGGCAGCCAGAGGTTATTATAGCTGTCTGCCTGCCCAGGATGCCTGGACCTAAGACAAACACACACGCACATTCAGGAGGTGTTTTTGCATCACAGGAAAACATGGTGCTCTCTCTTTCTCTGACTCCAGCCCTCTCCACCTCCTCCTCCTCCCCCTCTTCCTTCTTTCTTGCTGCCTTCAGCAGCATGAGCCATCCACCCACACATCAGCATCCTCCTCCCGACCTCCCTCTGTGGACCACCCAACGCCTGAAGTGACATCTGCCAATCAGCTGCGTGTCAGCGGCCGGTTAGTCGGTCAGTCAAGTCAGCATATCAGTCAATTAATCTGTCGGTCAGAAGCAAATCTGCACGCTTTTCCAGTTGAACGGTCAGCCCGTCAGTCAGTCAAACAGACAGCTTGTCATCGAGGCGGCGCTGTCAGTCAGACACGCACACAGTCAGCTGCATGACGTCCACCAACGCAGCACTGTGCCATCACTTTGGCTCATGTAAGAAATCTCTTTTATAAGACATTGACTCGAATAGTTAACAGTCAGATATTGTGACTGATTATTTCAGCAGTAGAATAAAAATTGTCTCATCACAGCAGAGATGGAAACTCTGCAGCATTTGAGGGAAACACTGCTCTTGTTTCCTTGCGTGGGATTATCGGAAGGTAACAGTAATATTATTAAATGCAAAGTAGCAGAGTGTATGGCTTAATGCATGTTGTGTTATGACACTTAAAGGACACTTAAAGTGTAACAATTAGGGGGATCTATTGGCAGAAATGGAATATAATATTTATAACTATGTGTTTAATCACTTGAAAATAAGAATCGTTGTGTTTTCGTTACCTTAGAATGAGTTGTTTATACCTACATAGGTAGCGGGTCCTCTCCACGGAGTCCACCATGTTGCACCGCCATGTTTCAACAGTTTTCCAGAACGGACAAACCAAACACTTTTCTGCTTGGGCCGGAGTTGATAACGTTACTCGCTGCTGCCGTCGCCGCCGCTCTCATTCTCATGCTTCACCTCCCACGTACACACACACACTCTACGCTCTGGCTCTGCTCCAAATGACTCTTTTCATTAGTTTTCGCATCGGCCACCTTAGCTCCCCCAACAGACTTGGCACAAGGGAGAGGTTTCAGTTGGATAGATAGCTAGATACCGCCAGATCCCACACACTGGACCTTTAAACCTTTGCTGTTATTGCAAGTGAAGACCATTTTTTTTCCTGACTGAAAGATTGAGTGCTGCTGTTTTGTTATATGTGTACACAAGCACGAACACACGCACACACAAAATAATGAGAGAAAGAAGGGACGAGTGTTAATTTGTTAGAGAAGAAAGTCTGTTTTGCTGTTCTTGTTGATTGGAATGATTTGGATGGATGCTTCGATGCTGTTTGTGTGAACGAGTGTGTGTGTGTGTGTGTGTGTGTGTGTGTGTGTGTGTGTGTGTTTATCATTATAGCATATTAAAACTGCTGGAAAATTGTACATTCTATTGAACAAATAATCTCACAGCCTGATGCATTAGTCTCCGTCAAACGCCCACACCTTCCTGTTGCATTTACGTGTTTTGAAATTAGCCAGAGGGAAGATGGCTGACCCCGTCTGTCACCACGGTAAACAGACGGAGGATCACCACAAGTTAGGCCTTTCTTTACAATTATGATAAAGCTGCATTCATTCTCTCTTCACTGAAAACAAATCACAGGAGACAGACGGAGAGAAGTAAGAGAGCAACACTGAAACGCCGCCACCATGAAAGCCAATATGCATGATTCATTTGTGTGATTCACAGGCACACACAGTCTTTGCCTCTAAGCCACCCACCCACCCACCCACACACACAAACACTTACGCCCAAACACACCTCCCGTCTGGCCCTAATAGCTTAGTTCTGACCTGAAAATTGTGAAAGATTAGCAGAAAATTACAGTGCCCTGGTGCAGTAATTACATTGTTTTGTCCTGTGAAATTACGTCTTACTGTATATTACGGGAAAATGATAAATCACAACAGCATCATTACAGGTCTAAATATGTGTACGCATAACTGGAAGAAACAACCACACAGAGCTCTAGAAGTGATAATACACTCTGACTGCTGCATAACTGAGGGCTGCATGACCTCTAACTAGATGAAACTGAGGGATTTACCTTGTGGAGTTTGAGCGTGTATGTGTGTGTGTGTGTTTGTGGGTTGGGGGATTATATGTGCCTGTGAATTCTCCAAATTAATTATGGATGATGGTAATATTTGAATGCCACCCTCCCACTTCCCCACCTCTCTGTCTCGCTCTCCCTGCCACTATGTCTGACTCCTGACTCACCAATATTAAAACTGCAGCCATTGTCTGGAGAAAATCATGTTGATTCTCTTATTTATCCTGTCTGCTGAGCATACGGAGTAAACAAATGCTAGAAAAAACAGCGTATTATTAAAAGCTAACATGCAGAATTGAAAAACTATTTGTGGCATTGTTATCTTGTCAGTTTTTTTATTATCTATTATATTATTTATTTAAAGTTTTGGGTTGGTGTGGCAGGTGAATGTTGATTTTAGCTTTCTACTTTTATTCACCCTGCCTTCCTGTGATTTATGTTTTCTTTCTTTACAGCATTTCCATTGTTTTTCCTATAGTGTCAGTATAGCCACTTTTATATGAGGTCATCTTTCATTGCATTGCTTTTGCATTTTATCCTCTCTAAATGTCTTTTGGTATCAATGATGGTATTTACTTGGTCATGCCACAATGTTAGTGTTATTTATCGGGACTGTTGCCATTGATCTATTCTGAGAAAGGTGAAGTTAGCGACACCAGCAACCATAGTCAGTTGCATTCCTGAGGCCAGAGCAAGCGACATCGCATGCTCATGGGGGATTTCTTGTTGGGTCTCTAAATTATAGAGTACGGTCTAGATGTAGCGTCTTGAGATAACTCCTGTTATGATTTTACGCTATATAAATCTAAATTGAATTGAATTGAATTACCTGCCCCTCTAAAATAAATTTTCAACTTAAAGGAGCAGTGTGAAGGATCTGGCGGTGTCTAGCGGTGAGGTTGCAGATTGCAACCAACTGAAGGTTCTCCCGTGTGCCAAGTGTGTAGGAGAACTACGGTGGCCGACGCAAAAACACGAATGTCCCTCTCTAGAGCCATTTAGAGCAGAGCCAGTGCGTAGAGTGTGTGTGTGTGTGTGTATGTGGGAAGTGAGTGGTGAAGTAAGAGAGAGAGAGAGCGGCGGCAACGGGTGCAAGTAACGTTATCGACTCCGGCCCAAGCAGGAAACGTTAACAGAGTTTGGTTTGTCCGTTCTGGGATACTGTTGAAACATGGCGGTGCAACATGACGGACTCTGTGGAGAGAGGACTCGCTCCGTATGTAGATATAAACGTCTCATTCTAAGGTAACGAAAACATGACAATTCTTATTTCCACGTGATTATACACTAAAGAAAACATGCATGTTAATATTATATTCCATTTCTGCTAATGGATCCCCCTAATTGTTACACACTGGTCCTTAAACCTCTTAAAAACGTGTGTATACTGTATTTTCATTCAAAGTGCCTAAAATAACTACCCAAAATGAATCAGGCTTTGCTCCTCAACCATAACACTTATATGCATATATTTGGTCTCATTTGAAAAGTAAAAAGCTAAGGAATATAAATAGATTGTAAGTAAACTAAACTACAGTATATTACCAGATTCCAATGGATATGCAAGAAAGGAAAAATATGATTTCCTAGTATAAAATCTTAATTTCAATGACAATATCACCAATACAACCAAGATCCCATAGACAATGATGCAACTGAATGTGTTCTAATACTCTTTGACTACAACTGTAAATATAAATTTGATGAAAATACACTAAAATACAACAAAAAAGAAGAATGTATTGAGGACAGTGTTCACTGATCACTATTGAAGGCGCAGCTGGCACAGATTCCACACTGAGACACGTCTCACTCAGCCACCGCTACGAGAAGAGTGCCACAGCAACCGTCACCCCCGGGTGGCTGAGGTATGCGGTATTAACGGTATTTTTTGTTTTTTATTTACACCCCACCTCATCCGGTCCCTGTCACCCACAATATCTGTTTTTTTTTAACTATTCTGAGCAGTGCGCCTGAAGTTTGTCTGTATGCGTATTGATCTGTTGTGGCAGGAAGGTTTGTACATCCTCTGTAGCATGAACAAAACAAAAATTCAAAAAGCAACCTTTCAACAGCAGCCCTTTAAAAACATGTGGTTCTGTCTTGAGTGACGGCTCTCTTTCTGCATTTTAGTCGTTTCAGTCAAGTCGAGTCAATATTATTTATACAACAGAATATCACAAATCACAAGTTTGCCTCGAGGGGCTTTACAATCTGTACAGCATATGTCACCCTCTATCCTCAGACCCTTGATTGACAGAAGGAAAACTCCTCCACGGAAAAAAAAAAAAACCTTTAACTGGAAATAAAATAACACCAAAACAGTCCCACTACTTCTGACTGTGTTCCCAGTTGATCAAAAGAATGCTTCTAGCACAGTGCCACAGTTCAGTGGACTGTTCTCTGAAAAGACAGCCATGTGTTGTGTTGACAATTTTAAGATATCTTCAAATGGCTGCCAAGCTTTTATGATATTCAGTACAATGCCAAACCATCAGTATGCTGGCAGTCCTGCTTTCAAAAATGTATTATTATTATACTGCATTGCTGTTCCTATCTTTTTAAATGGATTGTCAGGCGCTTGGCGATGCAGCTTTCAAATGTCGCCATTGTCAAATAAAATGTATCCGTTACTTCATAAAGTGAACGCTGAAGGCCGTCTTACAGCGGGCTGCTATGTCACTTTTATTAGGCTTATTGTATCGTACGGAGTCATTGTACTGTACTGCATATTACATAAAATGAATAGTTGAATAGCATCCAGGCCATTTTAGTTAGATGTTATTCAAAGATAAACAAGGCCACTGCCAAAATCTAATCAAAATTGAATGGTCAAGAGGTGCTCAGGCTGTTTATCCTGCCGTAGCCTTCGACTCCGACAGCTTGCTATGAAATATGAAGTGATGCATAATGCCATCTGTGAGTACTGGGAAGCTATTTAGTTTGTCCAAAATGTCGTTCAACAAATCCAACAGCTGACTGGTATGATGCTACCCTGGAGGCAGAAGCGAAAACAAAATCTTATCACAGCCAAACTCCCCCTGTAGTCCTTCAACCCTCTAGTGATGTGTTTTGACGTCAGTGGATGACACAAATAAAGTAGTATAAAGAGAGCATGAGCACACGTTGTGGATGTTATAGACGTGACACCCCCATGATTAATTCATGGAAACAAGGTTGACAAGCGGCGCAGTGCTCCTCTAAGGATCAGAACCCAGCTGGTTGCTTGTAACTTGTGTCTGTTTTGCCTTATCAGAAGAGTCTGTTAGAGCACAGGGAGCCACGAGAAACTAGTAAAATGCTGCAGTTATGTGTGCCGCTGCAGTTCTGTTATACTGACCGGGAAACATCAAATTATGATTTGTGTGCACAAGGGAAATAGAGTTCCAATTACATGGTTAAAAAAATAAATTATTAAAATAGGCAGAATGATTGTGGCTTTGAGAAAAGATAAACCAACGGTGTTGTTTGTGCTTTTAAACATTTTCCATCTAAGAAAATGGAAATAGAATAAATGTAGCAATAGTAAAAGATTTGCTTATTTTATTTCTTTTTTGCAATACTCAAAATACTCAATTCACAGAAGTTGTTTATTTTTTTTCAATCATGTTCTATGTCTTAATTTGATTCAGATTGGTTTACTCATTTAATTAAATTTAGACAAATTGTAGGAAATTGGGATCTCAGAATCTGCGGTGTTTAAACTGTAAATGAGAACATTAAGAATGGTAAAGTCGATGCTGATGGTGATACTGATTGTGTTATTAGGTATACTTAACATGAGGTTAACGTCATTTTGCTGTCATTTTGATCGTTTCCATCATCAATGTCAGGAGTGCTCTTTATGCAGCGATGGGAGGTACGGCGTATATATCTGAAACATCATTGAACAGCCTCGTAGCTGACTTGAATTAGGATTCCGTTAGAGAAGACCTTTGGTAATTACTGTTTGTGTTCTAGTCAGAACCAAAAACGTGGAACTAATGTGGGTGGAAATGCAGTGCAGGCTCCACTACCTGGCTCTGCTAATAGTTTTTTGTATTGACACACTGAAACAAGTTTGGACAGTTAATTGCAGTTGAGATAGCAACAAAATTCACCCACCAAAAATAATATTTAATGTTAGCTGTTTCTAAATAAGTACCTGTTACCAGTGGTGGCGGAAGTTTTTAGATATTTTACCAAGTAAAAGTAGCAATAATACAGTCTAAAAATACTCTCTTACAAGTATAAAGTCCTGCATTCAAAATGTTGCTTAAGTAAAGTACAACAGTATTACCATCAAAATATATTTGAAGTACCAAAAGTAAAAGTACTCATTATGCAGAATGGCCCATCATGTATGTTATATTACTGGATTATGATTAGTGATGCAGTCATGTGCATAAGCTGGTAAAGATGGGCTAATTTTAACTACTTAATATACTGGTGGGTAGCTTCACCTATAATATTATATCATAATTGATTAGTTGATTTATATTTTGTATTAATAATCTAAAATTGCAGTAATTAAAGCTATCAGATATATATCAGATATAGATCAGTCAAGTAAGCAAAAAAGCCTCTGATACGTAGAGACTTGACCAAATGCATCATGGGACACATCTTGCCTTTTGTACTGTAGGCTATAGCTATAGTGGCTAATGACAACCAGAGCAAGTCATTTCAACAGGGATAAATGGATAACTAATCACAGAGGACATTCATTGTTGGATATATTTGCTGTATAAAATGACTTAAAAAACTGTTTGTCCATACTGGATTACAAAGTTTCTGAAAGGGACACGTTCACCAGAGCTTTTTACTTGAGTAAAAATACTTAGTTACATTCAACCACTGCCTGTAATAGAAATCATTCTTTATTTCAAATCTTGCATCTCATTTAAATACTTCATTATAGCATGAATTGCACTGGATGTTTGAGTATTGGCAAACAGCAGAGTAGTTTTAAAGTATAGGGTGGGCTCTGTGAAGGGTTAGCTGGAATCACGCTCCTCTGTATGTGTGTGTGTGTGTGTGTGTGTGTGCAGTCACACTCTTCTTAACAGTATCATATGTGTTATTCTGCTTATTTGCGCGTCTGCCTCTGCACTTCTCTCTGCTCTCTCATGTCCGCCTCGATGTGATGCGTCTGTCAGGCGGTGGACATTATAGATTGCTCACCCGGGGTCGGACAGATCCTCCCCTTCATCCACTAGGCCTTTTAATGATGGTGGCCTACCAGCAGGGGGGTTGGATGCTGCCAGAGGACAGCTGTGAAGCCTCACTGCTGGACGAGCCCTCCCAGCCCCCGGCCCTCGCGTCCATATGGCCTCTATTAAGAAGCCCGCAGCGAAAGAATGATTTTGAGGCAGCTCAACTCTGAAACAACTTACTTGTTTTCTGTCAATTTGGAGGATGAGGGGTAGAGAGCTACAGAGAAGACTGAATTAATGCGTGTGTGCTGTGTGCGTTTGTATGCATGAGTGAGCGAGAGAGCCGGTGGAAGCAGCTTTGGCCAGCCTAAATAATTGAAACTCTTGTCCACTATTGTACTCGGAGCCAACAAGTGTGCAGGTATGTGTCTGCCAGCCTGACACCTATTTCTGCATAGCCCATGGCATTACTTGATCTCGGTGCCAGCAGAGTGATGTGCCTGCAGGGCCGGGGTGATAATGACCCCCTGTACAATGGGCCTCATTCACATCCAGGACACGACATGCTTAGTTTAATTTAGCAAACTCTGGATTCTCGCTGTGGCAGACCAGAGGGAGCTGAGCTGTGTGAGTCCCACGGTGTATTACATGCCACCCATACATTTCTAAACACATTTCGGAGACATTCACATGTGCAGTGTTCTGTCATGCTGCAAAATTGACAAAATTACACTCGTCGTATGCCTTTAGGGAAGAAAGAGGCAGCAGACAAAAGATATTTTCTTTTTGCTCAGAGCAGGAATCCAAGGATGTGTTTTTGAAACAAAAGTGTCATTTTGCATACATTGCTGGCATTATGCAGCCAAAGACATGCATGATTTTTGCACAAGTGAACTCCCCACCACTTGCCCAATTCCGATGCTTTGGATCTCATCGCGTGTGGAGGGTGATAGAGAATATATTGGCAGCCCATGTGGTGAAATTGATAGTTTCACAAGAGAAGATTGGTGTCCATCACCATGAGAAATAAAAGATTGTTTTATTCTTTGAGGCATATGAGCGTCATGCTTTTTGCATGGGCCCATTTTTGTACTTCAGCCACGGTTTCAGAAACTTCCAGCAATATTATGCTATCTTTGTTTTTCAGTAGATGCAATATGCCTGCAGGAATAGAGTCCCTCTCTTTGATGTTCTCTCTCTTTGATGTTACCATGTCCTTTATGTGACACAATTTACATTTGTGTTTTTCTTCATAGTAAATTATTTAAGTCGCCCTCTTTTTCAATCTAGTCTCCTTTTTCAGAAGTTGTAAAACTTCCTTGTAGTGCAATAAAATACATGTTTCAATGTACTCAACAAGAGAAAACTAGTTAAACACGAGTTACATGCCACATGTAGACATACACTGTAGGAAAGTCATAGTTTATAACATGAAAAGGCACATGTAGTTCATGATTAAATGTACAAACTATTGGCTTAACAGTGTGCAATCAAACCCATAGTTTTACAGGGGAAAATTGTGTAAGACTCGACACTTAAGAATAGACTTCCCAGCTGTAATATGTTTTAAAAGAAGGATTGAGCTGTGCATAATGTCAGGTTTTCTATCAAATACACTGGCAGCTGTACTTTATATACCCGAGAACAATGAAGACTTGTCAGCTTTCTCAGCATAAGTGACTAAAGCTGGTGTTTGATATTGGTCAAATCTGTTTCAGAGTATTTGATTTCTTAATTAAAGAAGTGTAATCTAATTATGCAATGACAAGCTTCCATTCATATTTTATCTTAATGTGTGGCGACATGAACCAAATGGTATTAAAGGATAAGCTCCCTCATTGGTCCCCTCAAAATCCCAGCATGCAGTTCAGTGAGCTGGGAGGACATTCTTAAACAAAATCAGCATTGTCAGTCTTCTAATGTTGATATAATTTCATAATTTGAAACAGAACTGTTGATGTTCCTCATCACAAACATAACGGGTCAGCTAAGCAGACATTCTGGCTATTTGGTTGTGCAATAACAACCCAATCTCATGGGAAGGCGCATAATAGCACGACATTACAAGGATATTCCACTTGTCATGAGAACGCCTTTTAGCCTTTTTGCGTGTCATTTGTATGCCTCTTTTCACGTGTCATTTTTACATCACGCATCAAAACTACGGTAATGGCCACAGTTCAGTTTAGGCAACAACACCACTCACTATAGGCAAAAAAAATCTGTTATGTTTAGGAAAAACATCATGTTGGGCCTTAAAATAATTATGTAAACTAAGTGAAATACATACAAAAACAATGTAACAGAAGTACAGAAAACAATATTAGTGCTATAATAAAACATCAAAATTCATTTTTTTCTTCTTATTTATAATGGCTCCTTTATTATATGCAAATACAATAATTAAAGAGGTTTTTAAATCAGTTCTGATCTTCCACAGTTCATTTAGTCCCACTCAATTTCAAATGGCATGGAAAACAACTCTAGACACATCTAATTCGGTAAAGGAAAAGCATTGCTGTGAATGACAAATTTGCATTTGCATTTTAAAAAGTTGCATCGGAAAATTAACATCAGGCTATAAAACATTTTTGAAAGCAGTTCCAGCGCTGAATCACAGGGGAACGTGCACATTTAGAAACAGGTAGAGTTTCCAATTATGATTTCCATTTCTTGCTCCAGTGAATTTGCTTGAAAATGATTCTTACTATCTGTTGATGTTCATCTAAAATGTTTTGTTCTTCCTTTGCGCCACCAGAAGTTGTAGGAGCCTCCAAAACCAGGGTGTTCTCACTCGCAACCCGTCAGATACGGCAGTTTGGTCAGCTTCAAACTATGAAGCTTCACGTACCCCTCTAGCGTCAGTTTTGGACAAGCATAGCTGCCTCTAGTTGCCGTGGTAATTACGACGGGAGTAAAGGAGGAAGTCAGGTGACGCATAGATTTACATGAACTTATAGTGCAGACGGGGCCCAGCGCCTTGAGGGGCTTTAAGGGGGACTAGTTGCTCTTTTACCCCCTTTGTTTAAGCTTTAGAAAAATAGCATAAACATCAAAATTAAAGATACATGATGATGCTGTGTTTTCAGAACAATGGACAGCGCTGTTTGATGTTTGTGGAGGGTGCAGCGCTGTCCAGTACTGAAACAGAACGGAGGAGATTGATAAACAGACAGAACATGCCATGTATATACAGTATGTTAACCACATGTTGAAGTCTATGGGACTACCCTGCACATTGAAAAATTACGTCAAAGGGGTACCCAGTGTGTTAAAAAGTGACACCAAGGAATCCTGACCAAGCGTCCGTATATGACGAGTTGGAAGTGAGAACGTGTTTGCAAAACCGACAATGCACAGCAAACATTGAGTTGTGGTGTTGCAGTAGATGTTGGTAAAGAGTGTCAAGCTTTGCAGAGGGGATGTTTTTGTAACTTTTTTTGGGGAGAACACAAAAGAAATCTTTGAAATTATATTCTTGGATTAGGCTTCCTTTTGTTTCCCCTGCAAAGACATGGTTACTTTTATATCTGCAGTACATTCAGTGCGAGATATTCTGCGGCTTCCTCGAAAAAGATAAAAGTGAATAAATCAAGTGAAAAAAGAGCAGCCAGACTCTCTACTAGACACATAACAAAGAGATCCTCAGCTGATGTAAGGCTGCTGTCATGGGTGGCATATTTTTAACGTCTCTCCGGGGAGAGTTGTGTCGAATTCTGGGTGTGACACGGCGTCTCGGAGTCTATCTTAAATATGACTTGAGGTGTGACCACACTGTCTGGTAGGCACCTGACTGGCATAACGGCCGCAAATAATGGAACTGTCTCAAGACAACATGTGTGCATGTACGTAACATGTAGAGAGAGAAAACCATAAAGTGAACAACAAGACAATCAATACAAGGTCTTCATTTGCCCTTCATCCTCACTACTCTTCATTGAAACATGAGTTTATGGTCTCAATCGCTAGTTTCAAGTCTTCTTCAATACAGCCTGATGTTCATTTAGTAAATTATGGTCCCATTTAGAGTCAAATAGACCATAAAGCAAGGTGTGCTTTAGGGCGTGGCTACCTTATGATAGACAGGTTGCTACCACGATGTTGTCCGGTCTGGGAGTTACTGTATATGTTTTCTAGTCTAGTCTATGGTTCCACATATGTATATGTCATGCTTTTGTAAAATACTGGTGCATGATGCAAAGTCAGAGTCATGTGATGCTCTTGAGAATTTAGTCGAATTAGGTGGAAATCATCCTCAGTTAGGAGCGATCGACAATCATTGCAAGTCAAATCCACTCCCTTTATTCCTTTCAAAAGCATTTCACTCCCATATGTTGCCTCTTGACAGTTTTATAACGGAGAGGAGAGTTCAGTTCGGTTCACATCTCCTAAGAAAAAAAACCAAATGTGTCCAGGAGGAGCAGAGTCACCAAGGACAGATGGGATGGGTGGAATTAACTGTCCTGGAGATACTGAAAGCATGGTTGCCAACTGTTTTATGTTGGGAAGCAATCACGAATGCACTTTATGTGATAACATAATTTATTTCAGAAAAAAAAAGTGGAACCCTCTCAGCCATGTATTAGCCACTGACCTTATTTTCTTAATAAAAATCCTGTGAGGATAAAAAAAAAAACTTTAGACATCATAGCGCTGACTCACTTCCCGCTTTTATAACTGCAAACTGTAAATCTCTATTATGATTCTGATATTGTCAGACCTTATCATCGGTGTGAAGCACACTTGAAATCCTTGGATGTGTTTCTTTGAGACTGCCTAATGGACAACGCTGGTGCCTCTGTAATAGTCCAATCAATAACATCAAACTCTACATGATGTGGAACGCATAATGAGATTTTTGAGCCAAGACTGAATGGAGCCTCATTCAGCAGGTTTGTTGAGAGAGAGAGAGCCGGGCGTCTGATCACTTTCACTTTCCTGCACTCTTCATTTTTCTCAAGGCAAGCTGGAAATTGGACACGGAATCTGAGCTCATGCTATCCTGGAAACAGGCTTTCCCCACAACTGAAATGAATACATGATGATGTTGGAGATGAGCAATGCATGTCATTTACTCTGTCTGTATATATCTCTATCTCACTTTCTCTTGCTATCCCTCGCATCGCCTGTTCTCTCTGCAGGTTAAACTGGCTGCCGCTTCCTCTGGGGCAAAAGCCCTTTTTAATCCATTTAGATTGAGACAATTTAGCCGAGGCCTGGGTGTCAATGTGCCTGCAGCGTCTTTGTCCTTTAAAGCACATACAGTATATGTGTTGTTGCTTATCTGTTGCATCAACCGCAGGGAGCAGCAAGCGTAGGCAGGTCATGTTGAGGTAAATGAGGTCATCTTCAGGTAGCTGCTGCTGTGTGAGTAGCTCTCCTTCTGTTTTCCCCCATCTTCAGATAAGAAAATACCATGAAATGGGCACAGGGACAACACTATATGCATGTGTGAGTGTTTGACAGTAAGGAAGGAAGCGATATCGGCCTCATGCACGAACATTTTCATAAGTCTCTCTTACGTTTTCCTTTGAGGTTTGCTTGAGTGTTCCAAGTCGGATTCAGCAAACCCTCTTAACTGCACAAATTAGTGGATAATCACTCGTTTCAGCCTGATGAATACACCCTGGTCATGAGGAGGAAATAATTTGACATGAAGTCAGGTTCCTAAAAACGTCTTTTTAAAGCAAAGTGGAAGGAAGTCAGGGGGGATGTGACTGTCACAGAGATATCAGAATATCATAGCCTGCAGTAGGTGATGCGGACTGGACGGCGACCTGTGCATAAAGACCTTAAAGCCTAGTTCACACTACACCACTTCAGCCCTGGTTTTCCGCTCATCGACAAAAGCCCCAGATCAGAGGTAAATTAGTGTTGGCTCGTGGCTTGCACATCAGCGCTCGAGCGTCATGTGTGAGCTCAAAGACACAAGCCGAGATGCGAGCCGATGCCTCGCAGACACATTGCAGATATCTAGCATGCTAAATATCTGGAACTATCGGGGACTCCAGCCACGAGCTACAGCCAATTAGAGCGAAAGATAGGGAGGGGAGGAGGGGTCGCCTGTAACAATCAGAACTTACTGTATGTGCTGCATTTGCAACACGGAGCAAAGTTGTTGCACCTAGAGGAATAAATAGTAAAAAGAGTGTGGCAACCAGTGGAAACAGGCTATTTTTTAAACACGTGCCAACAACATCAGCAATGTGTCTCGCGTATGGTTCTTGCGTGTGTTTTTTCGTGACAAAACATAATTTAGAGACCTACTCTGGGATTCTTCCTGGTGAAAGATCTTGTACTATGTCACCCTCTGTCGCCCGTCAGTCTTGTAGTATGAAAACCACAATTTCACGACTCCCGATTACAAGACAGCAAGTTGCGTAGTGTGAACAGTACAGAGATTTTAGGACTTTGAAAGTGGTGTAGTTTGAACTTGGCTTTAGGCAGTAGCAGAACTTTCCGACAGCTTCTGACCTGTGTAGGTTGCCCTGCAAAAATATGCCAATAAAAATGATAAAATCTAAAAATCCTCTCAGTGAATTTGCAAGCCATGAGGATAATTTCATGGTGAACAGAACGTCACTTTTGAGTTAGGCTCGTCTCAGTAACATATTTTATTTTAGTTAATTTCTGTACTCCAAATTCATTCATATCAAGGGAATATGATTTCAGGTCAAACAAGTGTTTTGCGTTTGTGTTTTCCTCCCCTGTGGCAGATTATCTGTACATAACTCATACCACAGGCCTGAACCGCTCGAGAGAAGATTCAAAGTTTGAGAAAATTGATGAAAAAATCTGTTTGTATGAGGCTTAAAGTTGTCTTGAGGCTTTTATTTACACATTTTCAATGGTGAAAAAAATCACAGACACAAACAAAAAATAATCACAAACGCTTTGTAGGTGTATTGATTCTCAGAAGCAATAATTAACTTTCGTTCTGTGTTAGTTTGTGCTGCAGTAAGTGGCTGTTATGTGAAAATGTATAAAAAATACCACAGTAAAATATGTGTCCCTCACCTGAACTTGATTCAGTGCAAGTCCTGTTTATGTCTAAAGAATAATAGAGTTTAGGACAAGGCTCTTCATGCTGTGTGTGTGTGTGATAGAGGGAAAAACAGAGAGAGAGACAGAGGAACAAGGAAAAGGGAGGGGAAGAGCTCTACAGAATGATGACGAGTAATGGTCTCGGGCCCTCTGGTATCGGATGTGCAATTTGTCGTATTAGCGGAAAAACGCTGAGCCGAGTAACAAGAACTCATCACTGTTGTTATTGTGGCGACAACATGCTCAATCCCTCTGCTGGACGGCTCCCGTGTGCTGTAGGAGCGTTGTGATAAATAATTGAAATGTTGACTCAGCCCAGTGGTCTGGGTCAGAACAAGCTGTATTTGTACGTGTGTGTGTGTGTGCGTTCGCGTGTTTGTGTGTCGCCCTAGTGGGTTTGAAAGACCTAAGAGGCTGCTGTCTGAAAGGCATCATTGTATATTCAGCGGGGAGAGAGGGCATAAGGTTTAGACAGATATGGAGGTGGAGGGAGAGGGGAGGTTAAGAGAGAGAGAGAGAGAGAGCGAGAGGAAGTGTGAAATTGAACAGCTGTTTTCCATCGCCCATGCAGCTGACGTGCCTTCCATCCCACCATCACTTAATAATGTTTGAGCTAGCCGCGAGTGCTGTGCAGGCAGGCACACACCGGCGTACACACATACACACACACACACACACACCACAACACGCCGCTGGCTTGTGCGGTAGAGCAACCACACAGAGGAAGTTAGCTTCAGCTGGAACCTGCGCTGTGTTTTTCAGGACTTAATTTATGTCGGCAATTAACTCAGCGAGGCACGGAGGCTGGATGCTCTCCGCTGGATGCACATTTGTCCAGTTACCGCAGGGCACGCTGATACTCACGCTTTGAACACAGCAGAGCAGGATACACAGTAACAGGTCTCTAAAATGCTAATGGAGACCTCAGTTTTGTTTGACTAAATGGACGGGAGACAAACCTCAAAGGTGTAATCATAGAGAAATAAAACAACCTTCTGTCAACCTTTAAGGCTGGAAATCTTAACAGATGTTGAAAATGTGAGAGACCTCACACATAACAACAGGTTCTGTTCCTATAGTGTGTGGAGAGCAACGATTTAGCCAAAACAGCACAACACACACTAACACAGGGGTGCACACACTTTTTCAGCATGCGAGCTACTTATAAAATGACCAAGTCAAAATGATCTACCTACTATAAAAATGCAAAACATATATTTATTTATAAATATATTGAGTATTCTTTATATTTACAATATATGTTGGTGTACCTTGCATAACTGCATGAACCCATATTGTACAATATAACTCTGTACATTTTTTGTCATTACCTTACTCTGATGACTTGCACTGAATGGAATCAGCCAGGGATGCATAGTCCGGACAGTAGCTGCTGATAGCCAGCCTCAAGCACACTTCCAAATGATCATCAGTCAAGGTGGAACGGTATTTGGACTTAATAATCTTCATGTGGGAAAAGGCTGACTCGCATAAATAAGTGGAGCCGAATAATGCAGTCAAGGAGGTAGCACATTTCCTCATGTTGGGGTACTTTTCCTCTGTGAGTAAGTTCCAGAACTTTTTTTTTTTTTTTAAAGCCATGCGATCTACCCACACTACCTTTGCGATCGACCGGTAGATCGCAATCGACGTATTGGGCACCCCTGCACTAACAGATTCCATTCATGAACAACAAGAGTCCCGACTCAAAAAAACGTAAATCTCGCAAAATCTCTCGCCATCAGAACATGACTTTACTGTAAACAAACATGGCGGATGACAGCGATGTTAGTTTTTGCACTGCTTTGTACTGAAAATTCACGAAGAAAAATAAAAAAATACGGATGAAATCATTGAGACACATTAAACAAACACTCGTGTTGTTGCCACAAATCAACAAGTTGTTCCTCCATTTCTGAGGTCCGTCTTACTACTAATTTATGCTTCACGTTTTGCATTAGCCGCAGTCGCCATGACAACGGTGGTTGTCTTTCCCTCTTCAGTCAGCTTGGTTCTCAATTGGCTATCGTTCTTTCCCACATGACAGCGTCATCGGCTGTCATCGGGGTTCCCCACACACAACGGGATATCCGATCTTAAATATTGAACATGTTTAATATTTATGATTTGATATCGGAGCGGCCAGGATGGACTGATGTAAAGAGCACTCATAACATACCTCACACCACAGGAATATCTGGACAGATGATCTATAGAACCATCAAAAAAAATCTTTGCTGACGGTTATCTGGAGGGGGAAATCAGTCCCAAAATTGGCTTTATTCTTGTGTAGTGTGTGCCCAGCATCATTCTTTATTTTGACCATTTCATCAATCCGATTTAATCACAAACTTGTCTTTATTCCCCCAAAGCGTTCTCTTTATTCTCCCAGTGGCCTTGCCATTTCACTTTAACATTTGTGCCGAGAAAAACACTTAAAAGTTAAACAGAACCTTTGTCTTGCCATTCAGTGTCAATGTGCGATGTGTAAGAGAAGGCACGTTGTCTGTGGCATTTAGTGGTGGTGTAATATGTCAGAGAGATTTTCCCTTTGAAGATGTCACCTTAGAAAAGTGCCTTGAGCCTGTGGCGGGGTGTGAATATAGAGCAGAAGGTGCTGCAGCTAAGAATACGGTTTCAGGGTGGAAGTAAAGAAAAACAACATCCGTGGGTATTTTGGTAGCTGCGCGCTTCCGAGGACTATAGCTTACCCTTGAGGCAAGTCAGTTTTGTTACAATTCGTTTTTTTGCAATGTAGGAAAGGCATGCTGGGTCTATACATACAGACACATGGATTCCAGACTCTATATAGGAAATCTGTCAAAACAGAGGAGATTGTTTCTGCAATATTTTGTTATCATTTAGTACGGCTGTCCATTTTCCTAGAGTTGAATCCAGTTTTATTGATTTCTTAAAACTGATTGACATGTACAGTAAGAGATAATCCACTAAAGGAATTTTAACACACAACGCAGAGGGAAGGAACCTCCCAACACGAAGCAGAGTGCTTCGAAATCCTTTTACACACATTTTAAAATGGATTATCCCGCTTATATCACGGTCATCAGCAAGGGAATTTAAACACCAGCATTCTTTTATTTATTTATTTTCCCATTTTGGACTCAGAATTAAAGGAATGAAGCAAACATTTGCTGTTACTGTGCTTGTTTATTGCTTACAGAGATTTGTTGGTAGCTGTCTCCAACATTCATATTTAACTGTGAAGCAATTTGAGCCAAATGACTAATGCATCAAGCACTTTAATCCACAGCTTCAGGCCAATCACAAGCATGTATATGTGTTCCATCACCATGGTAAGGTTTATTTTCTTTTTTAAAGACCTGAAAATGTATTTTCAAATCCAAAGTATTTCTCCCTAATATTAAAAAGTATGACTAAATAAGCAACAATGGAAGTTAAGTTAAGTATTCTCAAAAACTCACTCACGCTAATCTGCTTTATTGGGACTGTGTGGGTGTGATTTGTGGTCAGAAGCACCGCTGTCACCAGACTTTGATTTAAATATTGCTAAATCCTGATTGGTGCATGGTAGTATATGATTATGGTTACACTTTTTTTTCAATGCAACTTTTGTGATCGGATGCGCCAGATCGGAATTCCGCTGTGTCCACATTTGTGTCTACACTTGACACTTCAATGCGACCTGCCTAATCGAGTAGTGATCGGATATATTTTGTCGTCAAAAGAGCGGCAGTGAAACGGTGGATAAACACATTTCATTTCCTATCATTTTTTCACAATAAAAGTCCCCCGTTATTTTTGCTGCTTACTCTTCCTCCCTTCAGTATTAGTAAAGTTGTTTTTAATGAACAATAGCCGCTCACAAAGCTCCGCTAATTCGCTGATAACCACATTTTCCTGTAAATTCTTCACAATAAAAGTCCCCCTGTCTAACTACATTTAATAAATTGGCCGTATTGCGCCGACATGTTGTCTACACTTCACTGAAATCTGAACTCAGTGCAACCCAGACCACCTCGGCATGGGTCTCGCTCTGATCCCAATGCGAGCCAGATCCCATCCGAGTGTACAGACTTGACAGCGAATGCGTCCTGGCATGATCGGATGACAAAAGTCGCATTGAAAAGACAAGTGTAACCACGGCCAAAGACGTCGTCTTTTTCCAACCTTGCCTCGGTCTTTAAGCTTTTAAATGGTCTCTTCTGTACAGCTGTTTTCTGGAAGGTACTGAAGATGACATGCCTTCTGATTCACAGATCCCAAACCGGCCCCTAAGCCCTCGCCCTACACACTAATCCTTGATTTAGTGTGAGCAGCTGAACAGTCAATGTCATGGTGGCACAACTTCAGGTCTGTGGAACAAAGGGCACTAAAGTGGAGGCCAGTGTTAACCCACGGTCATGGCAAGTCATCTACCAATACCAAGCAAAGAAGGAGACAGCTGGTATTTAATGCACCAATTGGGGCACATCATAGCATATGCTAAGAGTTTATTAAATACTTAGTGTAATCATAAGTGTTAAGTAATGCAAAGAGTTTATATCAGACACAGTGTGGCTTTAAATACACATTATTCTACATGGTTTGTAGGTAAGTCAATGTAGGCCTAAAAGCAAATTAATCCACAGACCAGTGCCATAGTAAAATAAAACTCAATCTGTCATAAAATTAATTGAATAAAAAGGGCATGCCAGATAGTGCATTCAAAAATGATTACGTTTTTCAATAAAAGTTTTAATTACATTAACACTAAAATGGGTTTCTGAGAAAAAATAGTCCAGGAATAATTGCATGCCTGCGATGCAAAAAAAAAAGCTGAAATACATTTTCTTCTATCAGATTTATCAAATGCCAAATCAAAAGTCAAATGCCGCAAAGGCCACAGCGGCAGTGAGATCGCAGCACATCAACAAGAGATGAAAAACAAGTGTATCCCAAAGGTGGAGGAATTTGTTTCACCACTTGCCCCCGAGCCCTTCTATACCTAGTGCCCTTCACTGCTATTTATCTTAAAACCAAGTGTCACTTCAAAACAAAGGCCGGGGTTTAGAAAACACCGTGGAATGCAGAGGAAAGGATTCTGTTTATATTCATGTTTGTGTGTTGGAATAAATTAAAGGAGATTGCCAGCATGGCTGAATAGAAAAAGTCTTCACCTTTGAAACCACATTGTTCCAACGATATGTAGATTTATTAGATTGGATAGCACTATCCCAGCTTGTTGTCTCCTGTGTCAAACAGAGGCGTTTTCTCCAATATAGTCTGTTTTGGGGTTTGCGAGTCGCAGTAATTTGGTGACACCAGATGGAATACGATACCAGATGGAAAAGGGACTGATCTTTGTTCAACTCTTGGCACGGCGGATCCCCGCAATGATAGGAGCGGAGCGATGAGGTCACGGATTTCTGCCCTTTTCCTTCCTCTGTCTCCCTGTCATTAGAGATGTCCGCGGCCTAATTGCCTCATGTCTTAGCATTTTTCTGCCTAACTAGATCTGCACAGTCCTGCACACAAGGGGGCTATGTGTATCTGTTGTGGCCATGCCTTTTTTCCCCCAAACACAGATTGCATCTGTTTGCTGAAAATAAACCATAATTTCCTAAATGGCGAGAAAAGTATTTATTCAGGAAACGGTCTCGGTAAACAGTGTTTGGAAAAAACACTTTGTATTCCGCGTGTAATCATGTTGTAACACCGTCAGTTCACTAATGCCTGCAAGGGGGGATAGAGATTTGGCCCTTTTATGAATTCTAAATGTGTGCTTGGAAGTTGCACACACCCACACACACACACACACACATAGAGCGTTTAGCCCACCGCTGTTTCTGGGTGGAGTTCACTCGGTCAATAACAACAGGAGTTCTGTCCTCTGCTTTGTTCTGTCTGGGCTCACTTGATTTACACACGCACAATAAGTCACATGCGAGCGCCTACACACTCGGTCACAATTCATCGTAATCAAAGCCAGCTATTGTTAGTCCACCTTATTTCTATTCCTCCGTCTTTCTTCATCTTCCTCTGCTTCCTTTGCTGTTTTTTTCTGCCATCAGTCCATCACACTTTGCTTTCTACTTTCCTTAACTCGTTTACCCCGCCCGAAGGCAGAGTGACAGATTGACACTGAAACAGTAACCACCCCACCCTCCACCTCCCCCCCTCTCCGTCACTTCCTCCTCTCATCATCACGGGGCCCAGACAGATAACACTTTGCAGTCACCCTTCAGGAGCTTCCTTTTCTTTTCTGCACATTAAGTTGTGCTTTACCTGAAGCAACTGGAGCACACCTCTGGTTTGAGTGAGGAGGAAGGACTGATGCAGCCCGCGAGCGAGGCCACTGAATGAAAGACATCTCTCATCTCACTGCGCTGTCATGATGGCCTGCAACAAAGCTATCTAAATGCATCAGGAATAATATGGGCTGAAGGATCGAGGGTGGAGATACATGAGGGAGGGAGGGAGGGAGGGAGGGATGGGGGGGTCCATGTCTTTAGGGAGCAAAGAAGAGGCTGTGTGTGATATTCCGCACATCATAATTTATATCCAATGCCAGCGTTCAGTGTCAACGGAAGAAGTAGTGTGCCTGTTTATGAAGCAAGGTGGAAAGTGAGAGTGTGGAGGTCAGGATGGTGGATGTAGCATCAGACAATCATGTAGGAAACTGCTGTTTCCGTTACCTAACCCTAACCATACCGTAAGCATCGTTAATTTTCCATAATCTTGACCATAACCTAACCTTAACCTTGCCATTGTCCAATATTGACGTTCTTGTCTGGCATTAGGGTTGGTGTGTGTTGATGGGTGGCGTGGTGTGAAAAGAAAGTGGAAGAGCATGAGAAGAGGAGGCAAACCAGGGTGGTTCTTCTATTCTTATTTATCTAACTTTTTTGTTTTTGGCATATTTTGAGAACAAACAGGGTCGTCATGTTCTAAGCCTGCAAAACCCTAATGCTTTAATCTCTTGTCTGTTTGTGTGTGTGTGTGTGTGTGTGTGCGTGTGTGTGTGTGTGTGTGTGTGTGAGAGAGTGAGAAACACAAAGAGAGAGAGAGAGAGAGAGAGAGAGAGAGAGAGATTTCACCCCAAAAGAGCAAAAGAAAGTCCCACTGTCTTCCCACACTGTTTGTTTGAAAAAAAGCTTGCCGAGAGTAAAGTCTGATTGATGTCAAATGCAGAGCCAAAGGGAGAAAAAACAAAGAATATAAGAAGACTCTGATGACTGATTCATGTTAGTTGCTTGATTTTCTGGGCCAGTATATACGTATATATGTCAATAGAGTAAAATATTTAATCGCATGCTAGTCCATATTAAACCACGATTAATTGTAAATTGATCACATTTTGTATTTGTTCAAAATGTACCTTAAAGGGAGATTTGTCAAGTATATAATACTCTTATCAACATGGGAGTAAGCAAATATGCTGCTTTATGCAAATGTATGTATATATTTATTATTGTAAATCAATTAACAACACAAAACAATGACAAATATTGTCCAGAAACCCTCACAAAAAAAACATGCTCAAATCATAACATGGCAAACTGCAGCCCAACAGGCAACAACAGCTGTCAGTGTGTCAGTGTGCTGACTTGACTATGACTTGTGCCAAACTGCATGTGATTATCATACAGTGGGCATGTTGGTAAAGGGGAGACTCATGGGTACCCATAGAACTCATTTTCATTCACATATCTTGAGGTCAGAGGTCAAGGGCACCCCTTTAAAAATGGCCATTTCAGGTTTTCCTCGCCAAAATTTAGTGCAAGTTTGGAGCGTTATGTAGCCTCCTTCATGACAAGATAGTTTGATATGATTGGTACCAATGGATTCCTTTGGTTTTCCAGTTTCATATGATACCAGTATCTTATATATATGCCAGTATACGAGCTTGTATTGTAAGTAATAAAAACTATATTTGTTCAACACTTTTTTTTGTTAAAGTTACCAGCAAGTTTAAAGGGAATAGAAACATAAAAAAGCAGTCATCAATAATAACATGAACTGTTGGCTCCATGAAGACGTGCTCAGCAGAGCAGAATTGGAGTGAAACTGTGGTGATAATATTTTCATAACGATACAAACACACATTAAAGTGTCCACTCATTGGGTTTAACTACGGCTCATTGCACCCTCAAATTGAATCCAAAAAGATAACTAATACTGCTGGCTCATTAGAGACCACAGCACAAGGCAGGAGCCACATTGGGCAAACAAACAAAATTATCAAAATTAGGGCGCCACGAGATAATCGGTTGAAATCATGTTTATAAAATGAGTTTTATGTTAAACCAAAAGATTTAAAACAAGCGTGTGCTTGTCCTTAGGCGAGGTGTTAAAAAGTTTAGTATCCACTTGTGTGTTTTTAAATGTTTGTCTGTGTATGTGTGTGTGTGTGTGTGCACGGATGTCCATGCAAATGTATTTTGGTGTCCGTAGGCGGGCGGAACATTTGTTTGTTGGCGGCATCATTCCCCTAAGTCCTGTCTAATGGGGATAAGGGAATGGCCTGTGGCAAGATAGATAGAAGGATGTTGTGTTTATTCCGACGGGTCCACAGGCTACAGCCCCAACATCACAACCGAGCGGGAGGAGAGAGCTGCTTGAAGGAAAGGAGAGGAGTTAGGAATTCACCAGAGTAGAGTGATGATTAAGACAACAAAGGGGAGTGATAGGAAGAGAAAGAGAAGGGGGGATTATTGGGGGGGAGAGGGATACGCCGGGGAGAGTCATGATGGAGACGGCAATTGGGAGCGACGGAGAGACTTACACTCTGTCAAGAGAGTTTCCGTATTGTTAAAAGAGCCTCATATGCATACTTGAAGCCCAGCTATCCACAGTTAGCACATTCCAGAGGCCCTTGGAAGGCAAAAAACTCCCAAATGTGGCTGCATCAGTCAACCCAAATCACTCACTCAGTTTTATTGTTGATGAATGCAAAGCTGTAACCGCACACACACACACACAGGCATTTGGTTATACATCCGCACTGTGAATATTTTTTAGGAGGAACATTTTGTCACATGGGATGTAAAAAACTAAAAGTTTGGGGACGAGAGACTCAGGCAAAATGTAAGTGTTGAGGATATCTAAGCACAGACAAAGACAGCAACAAGACGGCTGATAGGATGATGAGTGATAGTGAGGATTATAAGAGGGAATATTGAAGGAGCAAAAAGACAGTATATACTTCACTGTTTTATTGCAATTGACGTTAATCTGTACACTGTATATGTGCAGCAAAATTGCTTCAAACATGTTTGTGCATTTCAGCTGTCAAATAGAGGCTTCTATTAAAGCGTGGTTTGGCTTCCAGTAACAACTACAACGCATGGAAGTAATGGGTATGGTCAATACTAATACGTTTAGGAATTCAGGGAAAACATTCTGCTTCACGTCAGAGGTTTGATTCTGCAAGTTACAGTTCAGGAGTTAATCGCCAAAATGAAAATTGCATTATATATCCCCATATTTCTCTGGCCCGCCCATAAGGGAGTAAAAAGCAGCCAATGCAACAATGAGCACACACCCATGGGAGAGCTTCATTTTATGGAGGAATTTTATTTTAAGATTGGCCTTTCAGTCATAAAGACATCAGTGGCAGGGTTTTCACTGAAGTGAGAGACATCTGAAGCCCCACCTCACCTTCAGTTAGTGGCTGTGTAGCAACTCGAATTCAGCCAGTGCAAACCCCAGCGTCGGGGGTCTGATCCCTTCTAGCTGTCATATTTCGCAAAAAGCTTGCAAAAGCCTGCATTGCACCCTCAGATTACTAATTTGCACCCTCAGCTGAAATCTGAATAATGATGTCAAGCGCAAAGTGGTAGCCTACTGTGTGGGCGTCTCTCCATCCGCACCTTCTAATTTTGTTCATGTATGTGCAGCAGTGCGACGTGCTGGTGATTATTAAATAGTCTATCAGCCAGTCACATCACTGGCCTCATAGCTCTGAAACAGCCGATCACAGCAAACAGAATGCTTTACCTCATATTGATGGTTCAGAGTGTCACGACATGAACACACATCACCACAAATCTGCACCCAAAGACAGATGGAATACGATTTTCCATCAGTTACTAGGCCTAGATAAAAAAACATGATGCGTCCTGGTAAGCAGATGTCTCCTTCATACAACAGGCAGCATATGGAGTTATAACCGACCAGTCTGATGTGTGTAGAGGTCTCTATGGTTATACTGTAACAGCGTGGTGTCGTTTTCATGTGACTGAATAAAGGTAAACACAGTGAACGACCGTGCGTAATGGCACTGCGCTCTGGCGCGGCACTTCTCACACGGATTTATCAACATATGTGTCCTGCTGCCTTCTGATGCTGCAGGGATTCCATGAACCGAAGGAGCGTTTCATACAGCAGCCTATGAAGCAGCTGTGGAAAGCAAATAGTAAGAAGCACCCACATTCATTGAGAGATCAGTGCAGACTCATTCAAGCCCACTGACTTTCCTGCTTTAAAGGGACTGTTTTGTAACTTTCAGAAATGCTTGTTAACAGCGACCCCTGTAGCTGTTAAGTCAACGAAAGTCAGCGTCGGGCTCGCACTTGTGCTCGCTACATAGACATGAACGAGCATCGCTCAAAACAGTGAGGCGACACACGTCAGCTAAAACCACAATATCACTCTATAATTCACCTGCTTGGCAGTAATGTTAGCTGACCAGACGAAGGTCTCTCCATGAATCAGTGCTGATTCTAGTGTTGGCTTTTCCTGCTTCAGCCTCCCGACCGCGTCGGAGGGAGACACCGGCACCCGGTCGGAGACGATAACGTTTCTCGCTGCGGAGCCCCGTCACTTCACAAGACACAGAAAACCTCTGTTGGTCTGGAGGAGCTGCAGCATTTATTTCTGCACAAACGTCCACTGTACATTCACTAGATATTCTCAGAGCTACGAAGTCTTCTGCAGTGTGTAGTGTGCGCGCATGAACGTGAGGTGGAGCGAGCTGAGTGAAGGCAAGCGAGCAGAGGAGCACGCATGGGAAACCGACTCGGGTGATTTATAGCGTACATGTAAGAAGTTACAAACAGTCCCCTTAACTAAAGTGTTTAATTGAAATAAATAATTTATATTTTAAGCATTAATCCGTTGTTTGCAGTAAGTATTTAGTAGCACTGATTTAATGTATTTATATTTGAGACCGATCTCAAAATAACATTCTATGATATGAACCTTTCCAACGGGTGTGTGCGTATTGTGTCCATGGTGCCGAACTGACCCACAGGTACATTAACCCTTTTTTTCCCCCTTACCTGAAAATGGTATGAGTCTTTTTTTTTTCTTTTTTTGCGCTCACTGCGCAAGTTGCATAGAACCCAGCAAACTACGCCTCCCCCTCGTTTCATGGTCATGGATGTGCAGCATGATGTATAAGCCTAATGGTCAAAGTGGGTGTCAGTGTTTACAACTTCGCTAAGAGGATGAAGCGGAACTATCCTTCTCACGGAAAGAGGAAAACAAACAACATGGGAGTGAATTACAGGAGCAGCAGTCAGGTAATCTTGTGTTCTCTCCAAGTTTGATGTCAGCAGGTAACAGAGGCGTTAAGTTGACCTGCTAGCTGAGCAGTGCATCTCTCTGTCTGACTCTCTGTGTCTTGCTCGCTGTGTTCTGTGACCTTGTGCCCGACAATGGTGCAATACAACTGTTTTTTACGTTTGATAAAGTGCACTGTGTTTATAAACTGCAGCTCGGATAAGAGAACCGAGTTGCGCGTGAACATGCGGTCATACGCGCGTGCAGGAAATGACATCATTTTAAAACAAGATAATAAAACAGAGTCTAGTCTCTCAGTTAAAGGTTTAGTTACAACTCTGGACTAATGCAAGATGGAAAGCAATGGATTGACACTGACCAGTGAGTGAATATTGATTTTAAAAAAGTTGATTATGTGGGTATACTGCAGGGCAATATGGATGCACATCTGACAATAAATAATAACCATCAAATATCCAGCCAAGCCACAGTATAAATAATATTATATATTTGAAAGTGTATAAAATGAAATCTGGGGGAGCCAGTCTGAATGGACCTGATGCAGCTGATAATATTGTTATCTATGATGTACAGCTGCTACAGTATGCAGCCATAAGATAAGATATTCCTTTGGCCTATAGGCTTATGTTTACATAGTATAGCCAAAGCTAGTTGTATATTTTCGGGATTAATTATCAGGCAGCAGAACCCAAGCTCAGTGTTATGTGTTTTTATTTTCTACCAGTGATATTTTCAATATCTTATTTATGTTAATATTCACTTTTCTTAAGAGGCTAGATAGATAGATGGATAGTAACTTTACTGATCCCGAGGGAAATTCAAGTTTCCAGCATCACAGTTCCATAGTGCAAAACATGTTAGTAAAAAGGCAGTAAAAAAGTTAGTAGTACAAAGTACAAAAAAATATACCAGATATAGAAATACAAGGAGATGAAGAAAACTGTTAAAAGTGAATATAGTTCAGGGTAACAGCTGTGATACAGGACTATTAAAAAAAAAGTGAATATAGTGCAGAAGAGACTGATAAAAATGAATATAGTGCAGGGTAACTCCAGTAGTCTATGAAAGTGCACTGCTATAGCAGTCGGCCACATGACCTGATAGATTTATTGATCTAAACTAACTATTAGCTAATGTTTGAGTGGATTGTATGTAGTCCCGTCTCTGAGTAAGTGTCTCTCGGTTTACTTGTGTGTTTAGAGAGCATGTGCATGTGTTGATATATGAGGAAAGCAGAATTGGTAAGGGCCCTTTCACTAGACCTTTCAGGGGCTCAGACATATGTGGGTGGCCCTGATACTCACAAAACCTAAGATGTATTTCTCTCCACCACATCCCACTGAAAACTGAGAAGTTTTGAAGATATCCTGCCAACTAGCAGGCACAGAAACAAGCAGCAGGTCATGTTTATGTGTACGGTCTTAGGCAGAGAAACTCTAGAAGCCGCAGAAGCTGTTTGTTTTTTGTGATTTCTTTTGACATTTTGTATCGTGAGAGCCTTGTTGTACACAGAAGACAACTCTAGGTACAGCCCATCAATAATGAAAAACTGCCCACATATACTGTACAGTAGTTGGCTGTGCCTTTTGAGATCTGGTTTTAGAGGTCTTAAAACACATGGCGGTTTGTCTTTGCTTTACTCCTCTAAAGAGAATTCCTGTGTTTGCTGAGATTTATATTGTTGTTCCTCTTTTAATCACCAGGCTTACGATGGAATGAAAATAGTCTTAAATTTGATTTGAACTGGTATTAAAAGAGACTTAACAAGCTTTATAAATAACTTGCGCAACCCTATGCACCCTATTTTAGTTTATGATTTGCTCTTCTGCTTTGTTTTCGCTTCCTCTTAGAAATAAACAGGATTGCTCTCTCTTCATTTTAATTATCTTTATTCAGATTTTACTCCAAACTAAGATAATTGTTTTATGATGTTATATCCTTATTTGCCACACATTAATACAGTTTCCGTGCAGTCTGTTATGTGACTATAGGACTTAAAGGGGAACTCCGTTTTACACATCAAAGTCTGATTACAGGTTTTGGGCCTTTTGTGGCCCCAGAGGGAGCTGGATGAAATCTGATAAATTGCCTCAAGTGATGTCACTTGAGTCGGCATTGGTTGAGTCTGAAGACTAACGCTACATGTCGACCAGATCCGGTGAGGACGCTAGGGGAGGCGCTGCTCCACTCAACTGGCCGCTCAAGCTGTGACGAACCCTATCGTGGAAGGCATCCGATTGGTCTCTGGTTTTTTGCTCGCGTTTTTTTACAGGACACAACATGGCGGTCTGCTCATAAACTCTGTTATTCCGTCTAAACAATCCACCAAAATCTACTTCTGAATACATTTTTGGCGAGAAATAGGCGATGCCTCTGTTGAATCTTGTTTCATTTTAGAAATAGATTGCCTAGTTTGACAGCTTGGTCCAAGGTTCGTGAGCCAGGTGGGTCGCACTGGATGGGCTCATTTGCATAAAGTTTTGACTTTTCAACTTTATGCAAATTCAGACCCTCTCCAATTCGCCGCAACACTCCTACCATGCACTGGGCAACTGCTTCTTCTGCTTTCCATAGGAAATGAATGGAAAACATTGAGACACCCTCTGTCACCGGATCTGGTGGAAATGCGTCATAGTCTGAAAATTAAAAAGATTCTGTGTTGTAGAGTTATAAAGAAGTGAGCTCTCCGTAGCTCCTCATCTCTGGTAGTTCGACATACGCTTCCCTTTGTCCACATGTCCTTGGGCAAGACACAAAAGTTGCCAGTGCCTTGCATGGCACTCTGTCAAGGTAGAAAAGTTCTATACAAGTGCAGTCAATTTACTATCCAGGTTTTGACAAGGAAGAAGAATGTGCGGAATAAAAAAAGACAATATCTCTGCTTACTGCATTGATTTTGATCCTTTTTTTTTTTAAACCGTCCATTGTGAGTGGAACAATATAACAGGAGAGCTATGTCAGTGGGGCACTCTTTTGAATTTGCAGTGTGGCTGGCACATTCCTCTTTATATGCAACATTGTGATAACGTGCTGTGATGTAAAATGCACATAGATGAGGGACATTCACACCAATATGCACCCTGCAGGTAGCCAATGCCTTTGCTTTCCGCTTAGTGCTAATATCCTTACTGCTGTAATGTGACCGGATTTAAAGTACTACTTGTATTTACATTTATTTAGTGTCTTCATATTTATGAGCTGCACCGTGCTGTCCCTATTTATACCCAAATCTATGTCATTCACACTCAATTTGGCAGCAGCATCAAACACTCTGGAGGCAGAGCTATAATATATTATAATGCGCTCATTGAAATACCAGACAAACACACACGCATAGGCCTCATTTATTTCCCAGCACCTGTTGCATCTGTGTTGTCGGCAACATAATCTGACATTATTGATTAGAGCGGAGCAGGAGCGTTCGGCTAAACTGGCTTGGGACTTGATTAAGTTCATAATAATGTGGGGTTAGCTGTGGCTCGTATATCTTGTGTCAGATGCAAATGATGGGTGAATGAACAGCTGTCGGCGCAGCACGTATGCCAGGTGTAGGGAGGCAATGCTGCAGCGCAATCTGTCAGCACACTTACTGTACGGATATAACACAACAAAAATACCCATCCATCATCAGTCCGTCATTCATCTCGGTATGTATCTGTCTGTCATCTGTTTCCGTACCCATCCATCTGTTCATGAATCGATGCAAACGTAGAAACATCCATCCAGTGTTTGAAACCTCTGATCACTTCCCTCGTCAACATCCAGCAGCTAGATCTTCATTAAAGTTGTTGCATCAAATTAGAGCAGACACTCTGGCTGCTATTTGCTCACATCACTCGTCTTACTTTTACAAACAAGCCCCCCCCACAGCCCCATAAGGCCTATGGTATACTTGTCAACATTTCCTGTTTAATGATTTTTCTACATGCAGTCGGTCGCGAGCATATATTTGGTGCACTTTTGGGGAAACGTCCTGACATTTCCCACTTCCCGTCTGCACTGAAAGAATAACAAGCCCTGAAGCGCTGAAACGCATCACAGTCGGCACGCAGACACACACCGGCGTGCACGAGTGTACACACAGTTGTCGCGGCAAGGCCGGCGAGCTCGGGATCACCGCTATCCAGGAGCAGGCCTTGGGCGACTCATTCATTTTGGAGACCACCGCAGCTTAACTCCCCTCCCACGTGTCAGAGCAGACAGGAGAACGTAAACATCAACGCTACGTTCTGTGGCAGGGAGGGCTCATTGCCCCTGGAAGTCTTCTAGTCAGGCATTTAGAGATGTAATTTCTGTCTGGGAAGCTGTTTTGAGGAAAGAAAAATAAATAAATAAGCAACAGCGGGTTTTTTTTGCCAGGAGCTGCGCTGTCATCGCTGTAGGATAGACAGGTTTTTACCTCACCACTGGCAACTGTGAATATGTTGTCTAGTGTGGGTTTGACGAGAGAATAAATACGCTATAATACAAATTCGGTGATGTAACTATGCTGCAATCACAAGACAGCATGGAAATTAAGCTGTCACCTATTCTGGGAGGCTGCTTCAATAATTGAGTGTCCCCCCCGAAATGTTGTGGGTGTTACGTATAGGGTAATATGGCATTTCCGATTGCAGTCATTTATCAACGTCTTTGTTATTGTTGGAACAGACACGTTTAATAGAACATTAGTGTAATCAAGTTGTTTGGGGAAACGCGGCGATATTATTTCCTTGAGAGTGAAGTGACAATTGGCTGATGTTGTTTAAAATGGGGTTGAAAAGAATAATTTTATGATCCGGCCCCTTTAGGGCTGTGACTGTCCTTATGTGCCTCTGTGCAGGCTTTTAAGAGCCTGTGCCCATGTGTCTGTATACACTTTCCAATCCAATGGTTTGTGAAAGTACTATTAAATGTGATACCTCAGTGGGACACTCTACACACCTCCACACAAACACACACACACGCGCGGCGGGCATACACTCTGACAAGGCACTTCATTAGCCGAGGACCTGAATGCCAGATATGTCTAGCTGCTGTGCACTCTGGGTAATAAGCTGTGGACAAAAGCTCTCCTTCTCCTGACTCCAAAGATGCCCTCACACACACACACACACACACACACCGCACCGATTTTAACAATTCTGCTTGTGAACGGAGAGTGGAACCCCAGCACAGAAAGCTGACAGCGGCATCACAACTCAAACTAGTTCAAATGCCAGGGAATGGTCCCCACGTACTGGGAAATGGCGTCTGTGTCGCTTACCTCAGAGAGGCACCCGAGGGATAATTGCCAGGCTGCTTCCACCTCTCTCCCTCTCCACCTCTACCTCTCCATGGGAGAACATTGTTCTTTGTAATTACTCGAGAGGGCTGCAAGTAAAGAGACGTGCTGTCTCTCTTTCTGCCCCTCCATGTCTCATTTTATCCCTTACTTACCATTGTTTTGACATTAAAAAAATATGAAACTGAATTTAGAATATATTCCCATAACCTTAGATAGTTAGATTGAGGTAAATGTCAATGGGTTTTACTATAGATCAGTGGTTCCCAACCTATTTTCCTTGAAGCCCCCCATATTTTCTGACATCATCATCCTTCAAAAAATGATAAAATAACTTTTTTCTTTGTTAAATCAACTTTCTTTCGTGAATATAACTCATCCGTTTTGTCTTTGTCTGGGATTCGCCAAGCGAATGCAGATGTATTATACAATTCTTTGTAAAGTCTTTATTAATTTACTATAATAATGTTAGAGCCGAAATATTTCTTGTTTGTTGTTGTGGTTAAATAATTGTAATTTATGGTGCTGTTAGATTGCTGCTAGCCCACCCTGTTATTACAGGCAAGGGCCTGCCTTTATGTGCGGCGAGTGGGCGAGCAGTGAAAATGTTGTTTTTGAAAGGCTAAACGCCAACAAATATTGATTGAAGCAGAATATTTTGTCAGATAAAAACATGTTGTGAATTTTTGAAGTGATTACATCTATCTTTGCTTCAGTAAATTTTGACTTTTTGACATTACAAAGCTCTAGATTTATTGGAAATATTTGGATCACTGGAGTCAGAAACAATCCTTGGCAGACACCACGTGAATCTAATTCTACAAATTGTATAATACTAATAATATTAGTGTAGCATTATCTTTATCTGCAACTCTGCACAACTACCGGGCTTAAACAGAACGTGGCTTATTAAATAGCAAAACATATATAAAAAATATATTATAAAATATATATTTTTAAATAGTTTTATATACAGACTCTTGTATAAATTATCCAGTAAGTGTGTTATTATGATTCTAAGTGCAAATCTAATTTTGACAACCTCAGAGCAGACAATTCCTGGGGCACCCCCTGTGATCTTTGGCGTCCCTCTAAGGGGGGCCTGGACCCCAGGTTGGGAACCACTGCGATCGATTACCAACATCCAAGTGATACAACTAATTTTTTTGCCATATATTGGGTTAATTTCTATTCTATTATATCATATTCTGATTTAGGACATGGATCTATAGTGCACCAATTCATTGTACGGAGGTTTTTGTAACGGCACATTAATGTTATTATTTCATTAAAGTCTGTGAAGTGTGCATTTTGATGAGGCGCTGACCTCCTCTTTATTGCTCATTTATTAACTGAACTACTGGGCTACATTTTAGCTGAGCTGAGAATTTGTGATTTGGATCCTTTTTTTCAAGGCAAAGCTCCAGTAGTAATTATGCTCCAAGTTGGAACACGGGTCACTCTGTGTGTGTGCAGCAGTGTGTGTTTGGAGAGTTGTATTCATGAGCTACGCTGTCAGAAAATCAAACATTAAGCAAACAGCAGACAAAGTGCTGAAGTGTTTATGATCACACAGCACCTGAATACACCACAGCACAACCAGTGTCGGCTAATCACAAAGCAGCCTGCAGGCAAGAGTAAACTTTTTAAATCCAAAGTAGTAAATACGATAAAGCAGCACAACCCTCGAACACTGCTTTAAAAGATCCAAGAGTGGAGAAGAGGCAGCAGTAAATCACTTGCTGCCAAGTCCTCAGCAGCTCTGCATTGAGTGTGTTTTAAAGCAGATGGACAGTAAATATTTAAGAGCTGCTTTCGCTTCTGCTCGCGCCTCAGTGAAATGTGCCATGTGTTTTTCTCAGTATTCAGATATATTTAAAGAATTCAGAATGTAGATAATATCTGGAAAAAGCAATCATGGTGTTCTCTTCATAAAGGAGGTATTTGTGGACATCATTTCCTGCAGCAGTTCCTCTTAGCAATTAGATCTCGAAGAAATGAATGCCATTTTTTTGTATGAGCCAAAATGCATGTGGAGTGACTCATAAAGCTGCCTGGAATGTCTTTTTCATCAACTTATGACAAAGAGTATTTATATTGTCATCACTTTTTGGCAGAATATTCCCAAAGTGTCAGCTGGTGGCAACTAGATTTTGGTCCAGGTTTGGTTATACCAGCATTCAGTGGTATTTTTAGCTATTTGGCAGTGTTTACTTTAAATTCTATCCAGCAGACAAGTAGCCACATTAGCATTAATTTAGAGTTGTGTTTCTGGCCACCTTCAGTATTCACTCTCCTTGTACTTCTGTTTCTGGTCTCCATCAACTCTTGAGGGATTTATCTGGCCCTTTAGCCGCTAAATGCTCCATTATTCACCAGCTGCTATTTTGTTCCTGGCAAGTAATGTACAGGCTTTTTCACTGAGAGCTGCTGGAAACAAAGTGGATGAAAGCTGTAAGGGCCTGTGTCCACATATAGCGGCGTTTTTTTTCTGAGCGCCAGGGTCTTTTTTCAATTGTTCCCAATGAGAAGAGAGCGCATACGCGGCCGCATGTGGCCACCTAGACAAAAAGCGATGTACTCGGAGTGCTTCACCTTTTTTGTGCAGCCACTCCGAGGGCATCTAGTTGAAAATCTCTGAACTTTTCAGATAAGCGCTCGAGACGTAGCCGTCGCTCCTTTTCAGGCAACCAATCATCCGGCTGGACTCGTCACCATGGTTACCAAGAAAATAGAGGAAAAGCTAATTTTGGCCATGTCTGTCTATCCAGAGCTTTATGAAATGTCAGACAGACACCATCATAAGAAAGACCGCATTTGTGGGAGCAAATCGGCCGGACACTGAATGTTGCTGGTCAACGTTGTGCTTTTATCACCATGCATGTTGTAAGCTTGTTAGCTGCAGGGTCAACCCAAGTGGTGATGCTTCTCCATCATACAACGGTGGTTAGAGTGGTGATGTGTTGTCAAGATATTGTTATCATAGAAACATTTTTAAAAAAGCGCCTTTGTGATGAAACGCTGGGAGGAAACACTCCCCAACGTGCCAGAAAAAGACGCTATATGACTGAATCAAAATGGTGAAGTTGTGAACCCTTAAACCAAAACAGTGAGCGGAACTACAACGCTCTGTAGAGCTGATGAAAACATCTGAGTTTGGTGATAATTGTGGGTTTGTCACAACAACGGACATATTTTACATTTCATATAGTCATTTGATCCATTATTTATACAGAAATATTGATCAGAGCAGCTTTAAGGTTATAAACCACTTAGTAGCACTGGAACTGAATGTCGCCATTGAATGGAAACTGAATAGTTGTGTCTAACTTGTGAAAGACTTGGTATATTTTTTGATTTCATATTGTCATTTTAATTGGTATGTCAGTGTGACAGCTACGGCATTGAATCCCCATCCTATGTTGAATAGATGAATAATTGAATGGATAAATGGACTGATTGTAGCAATGAAATCTAATTTCCTTCCAAGTCCATTCTTGACAACAATTATCAACCAGTCACATCACACATCTCAATAAACCATTCTGGCTCCCATTCTTTGTCAAATTGGACGTCATTATCACCGTTGGTGTCGCACTAAAGTAGGTTTCTTTGGTCCCGAGGATATTTTTTTCTAACTTCATCCACCTTCAAAGAAATAAAACCTGTCTAGTCTGACTTTAGATGCATTTCCTTTTAATGAATAGACCAACTGACAGTGTGCTTGGGAGGAGATTACAACCATCAGTCGATGTTCCAGACTGACAGATCTGTGCTTTTGACTCCTAGTGACGTCCTGGCAGGGGGCCACACAGCCAAAGCCCGGGGCTGGCAGACAACATTAAAGCTGAACCTACACACCCAGAGTCACATCAGAAGACGCCCCGAGCTTACAGTATATTGATTGAGGATCAACACTTGAGATGAGAATCTTTGGGTTGCTCATAATCAGTGTTTGGCTTGCCTTGATGTTGCTGTGATCAAAGCAAAGCAGAATACCGCATGATTTTTATTTGAACAGCTGTGAGCCGTATCTTTTGAGATTTCTCTTTACACTCCAGTCCATAAAGGAAAAGGAAAATGTCACTTCCAGACTTGCTGGTGCAATTAGATTGACATTTGATGCTCACTATCTAGAATAGAAGTAACATAAGGTTATTTTATTTCAGAATCAGAGACAAAGCACTCACCATTACGCACAATTATGCAGACAGAGATCATTTGTTAAAATGCAGATTCCAATTTTCATTAGGTGACAATGCAGCCGCAACATATGCTGTGGTTTTTGGGAGCAGTGTGACGCTGTTAGTGTTCTCTCTACTTAATACTAATAATAATAATCTACTTGACATCTGAAATTAGGTGTATATTGGTAAATTATTTTCAATTAAACTAAGAAGTTTATAAGTTAAAAGTAAAATAAAAAAAAAATTAAATAAAAAAACATTGATAAATATTTGTTTTATTATTATTTTATTTTATAGTTTCACTTATTGGCTTTACGGGTTACTGAAAGTTAATGAATACATTGTCACATGCAATCAAATGGCTAATTTTCTCTCATTTTGGGAAACGCAGAAAGTAAACATGATAAAACATAACACTGAAAGTGTGTATGAGGGTTTCCTTTTTGTTAAGCAGTCATTACAGATCATCAGCTCGTTTTTTTTACTCTGTGTAGCTTCTGCATCTTGAGCTTGCAAAGTAAATAAATGGCAGTTTTATCTTTAATCCCCCTAAGGTCAAGAGAATTATGCGCGTCTTAAAAAAAGAGTGTTAGAAAACCACTAATTACAAATGTCAGTTATCATCACTGCAAAATTGCAAGTGTTTAATTAGTGAATCAACTGAAGCAGATAAATGCATCTTTGCAGTGATAATAAGATGAGATTTGTCCAGGAAACGCATCATATCTTCTTAGTGATGTCTTCAATATACTAAAGAAAGCTACACAGGCAAGTTGTGGAGTTATAAGAAGCATGTCAGGGATTTTTTTTAGGATTGTTTAGCGGATTTATGGACGTTTATTCGTGATGGATAATTTGAGATAATGATAACCTCGGAAATTGTATGTCACACTGAAGCTAAAAATATGTGTGCAGTATCATGACTGTGTGTTTAGATCTGACTGAGTCATGACTCAGAGAAGGAGTGTTATTTTTAACACAAATTGCGGAAAAGGGGCGATAAAGGCTTTAAAGTACCTTAATGTGTCTCATGTGAAGGTAGATGTCAATGTTGATTTATTTGTCACGTAACTTACGTACTTAAGTTACGCCACTTCCAGAGTTATTTTAACTCAAACCACAATATTTTCCTTAACCTAACTAAGTAGTTTTGTTGCCTAAACCTAACCAAGTTGATGTTTTCCTTAACCTGACTAAGTAGTTCTGTTTCTAAACTTAACTAAGTTGTTTCCTGTGAAAACGGACGTTTATTTTGAAAAGACTGGAGCGGAAATTGACACATTGCTGGATATTCGTAGGCAAACACACAAAATGAGGAATTACTTTTCCTAACATATCATCCAAACTGTTGTCTGAGGATACGTTGATTGCCTCAATAAGCTGTGTGTCACAGTCATTGCTGCTGCTGCAACTGTTGACCGTGTTGGTGAGCGGGCCAAATCAGTGGGCCAAAGTGGTAACATTTAACAATACGGTGCAGAAAACTGAAAGTAGCGAATGAGGAACAGGTGAGGAATAAATCAGGATTTACCTGATAATTGATGAGTAGTTCCTGAATAACTCTGAATCAAGGACTATATAGTAGTAGATAATGGTGAATCACTAGAGGACTTGGAGATACTATATTAATAAATCAGCCTTCCTAGTTGTGATTAAAGAATAGAACCAGGACTCTGAGCTTTTAGAAGTGTAATTGCCTCGAGGGCATTGTGATTGTAGTTGTTTATAAAAAGGCTTCCTATTCACTCCCACCGTTCACACTTTCTCAGTCGGTCTTTAAACTGTGATCTCACAATCAAAGCTTGCTTCTATAACAAAAAAAGGCAGGACATGAAGAAGTCCATTCTGAACAATTGTTCTGTTAACATTAAGGTCAGATTGAAATTGAATGAATAATGCATTTCTATCAGAGAAGTCAGGTACACTGAAACATTGAGGGGAGAGCATGTGCCTTTAGTTTGCTGCCCAGACCCAGCAAAGCGTAAATTAAAGGCTGCCAAAAGTGAGAGCAAGCAAAAAGATGAATTGCCGCTATAATATAGCGGCAGCAGAGCATGAGCAGTGAGGACGATATCTTAACTAGCCCACTCACGGTGACGGCAAAACACGACTTAGCTGATGCATCATTTGATGCAACTTATTGAAAGATTTTTATAAAGAAATATATATATATTTTTTTATTTTGGTGTCAGTGCTGTTTTGTTATTGCTCCCTAAGAAGTATAATTGAAAGCAAGCTAAAAGTAAAAGCAGAGATGAAAATCACAGTCAGATGCCAACTTCTACAGGTGCAGCATTCACCAGGTGACCAAGCTGCAGCCCTTCGCTGACTCCTCCCTTTCCGGTAACGTGAGCCACCGAGTGCAAAACCGTGCTAACTCTGTTCACCTCACTCAGAGGCCATTCTTACCACAATAGCACTACTTTAGGAGCAACAGAAGTCAGACGGCGGCTGGCGGTACCACAGTTTTGCGCTCTGCGGTTCACATTACCACAGTTTCACGAGCGAACCAAATGCGAAAAGCCTTCTCTAGAGCCAGTGGTTGATCTGAGCAACATGACAGATGTTTCCTACCTGTAAGATGCAGTTGGGTTTCAATTATGATACTGTCATAAATTATCAGAAATGCAGTCGCATAAACCGTGTCTGAGTAACACATAAGCAATACATAACGTCAGTAATTGAAAATGCAATAGGTCAAATATTTGACTAGTGGAGTGCATGTTCAGGGCGTGGCCATACAAAGCGCGTACACGTTCGCTAATTGAATGTGAAGAAGAGTTTAGTTGTAACGTTGGTATACCCAGCATCCAGCAGTAAAAGTGAACTGCAGTCAATTAGCCGCGGCCTGTAAACGCCCGCTGCGGACGACGCACTCAACTCAGTCCCCTGCTGCTGCACAGAGCGCTGTGGCTTGTTTATTCATTTTAGTTTATTCACGGTTCATTAATATTGAACGTGTCGCGTGTCCAAATTGCAACCGCCAAGTGTGAAGTAGATCGGATGATCGGTTCTCGAGATATGTGAAGGAAACTCAGTACAGTACATACAGAGATTCCTGGCTTTACAGGTTTGAACTCAGATTCCATTTTGGCTTCAACAAATCCTCCAAATGAAATGACAAAATACGTTGTTTGTCCTCTGACCTCTAGAACTACGCAGAGAAGCATTTTCTGATCTGATGCCCACATCAGCAGGACAACATAATTTGTCTGTGCTTTTCCAAAACCCTTAAAACCCACTGTTAAGGAATAAATCCGTTTTATGATGTAATAACACTGTGGACTTTTTTAGGTCCAGTACAGTCAATTTCCCCACAACCTGTGACAGATAGAAATCCGTTTTGCTGAGGCCCTGCAGATTTTCTCTTTATGACCCAAAGGACCATTATTTTCATTTATTACCTCCCCATTACCTCAAGTGATTACTTCAAGTAGGAACTACTGTATGTCTCTGCAAGTTGGAAGTTAGGGTAGAATAATTGGAAAACAAAAAAATCTTGAGATATTTGCAAATGTATAGATTGATTAGGATAATTACTGAAAGCAATACAATGCTATATGGAAAAAAGTCAATCTTAATTTTATTTTTTTTAAACATATTTAAATCAATAGTATGTGTTTCAAGTGATTACCGCGGTTATATATCTGAAATTTCGCAGCAATAAATCAAATTGTAGTTATCATTGACAGCCTTTACCTGAGATTGACATGCCCCCTTGTGGAGAGTATTTAAAGTGTCATTTTCTATATATTGTCATATTATTATATGGATAGGTATTTAGAATAGTTAGTCTTCCAATGAATCTGGCTGCCTTTAGTTCTTTTAGCTTTGTTATATTTTAAACAGTGCATTCAACTTTACACTTGAGTATCAGGTAATGTACTGTACATAGTTAAATACGTTCTGTACTTTTAAAAGTGCAGTATGTAGGATTTGGCGTCTAGTGGTGAGGTTGCAGATTGCAACCAACTGAAACTCCTTCCGTGTGCCAAGCGTGTAGGAGAACTTTGGTTTGTCCGTTCTGGGCTACTTTAGAATCATGGCAGCCGGCTCCATATGTAGATATAAACGGCTCATTCCAAGGTAACAGAAACAAAACAATTCCTTTTTTCAGATGATTATACACAAACGAAAACATACTTATTAAAATCATTGCATTCCTGCCAATAGATCCCCCTAACTGCTACACACTGTTCCTTTAGGCGATGCTCAACATCTACTCTAAGTTTTGTAAACTAACTGTACAACTGTTAGTAAGTTGCTAGCAGTAAAATCAAAATCTTTCTGAGGCTCGATCTAGTTTCTCTTTCTGAAAGCCTCATGTATTTTTGTAGCAGTGGAAAAGAGGAACAAAGCAAAGGCCGACTGTAGCTCTCTTTCAAGTGTTGGGGTGCTTCATGTACTGTAGGAAAGAAAAAATAGAACAGGCTTTGGCTTCTGGTATTCTCTTTGCTGCCAGAGTGGACAGCGAGAGGAGGCCAACAGCCATGGGCGTTTCCAGATGTGCGCAGGAGTCCAGCTGATACTTTGATGACTTTGTTAATGGGCTCTGTCTAACTGACAGAGGGACATTTAAAAGACATTTAGAGGATATCAAAAAATCTCTGTAATTGTAATAATTAGATCACATTAAAATCCAGAGTGCTACCTGAAAGCATGGTTTACGTATACTAGCTGTGTTTTAGTTATTTGTTTGTCAGTAAGCTGCCAGACCAGGTCAGAGAATGCGCCCTCTTTTGCTGGCTCTCGTCAGCTATTTCCTACGGCATTGGATGCATTTCTGACTTCAGCCATCTGATTTGGCCATTAGCTCGCTGCCAGCACCAACTGCAGAGAATTCCCTTTGAAATTCTTTTCATAGAGTGCTCGAGTCGATCTGCCACAGTGCAAACAGTTTATTGAGTTCAGAACTACAAGCCATGCCAAACAAAGGGATTGATGTTTGGCTCGTCTTGCATCTTCGCCACCGTGTCTTTGAGCAACAAAAACACTCTAACAAGGCAGTCAGACGCAACATTGGGCCAGCCAGTGTCAAAACCGTTGTAACTCATAATGAAGTTGTATTTGTCTGTAGTTTGTTCCTCAGTTTTGGGTGGATGTGAAGTTTCCTCCCTGAACAGGAACACTAAAAACACTCGTCAAGCAGAGAGCATGTGGGAGGTCATTAGCGGTGTTGAACAAATGAACATCGGACGGCTTTGTCACCGAAGACATTTTTGACATGGCACAGCAGGAAAGAGGTGTATATTATAAAATGAATGAAGCTTCATGAATGAAGACATTGTTCACGTTATTAGTAACATGTCAAAATGTCTGCTGGGAAAAAGCCTTCCAATATTCATTTGTTCAACACCACTAATGACATCCCACATGATTAGTGCTTGATGAGCTTATTGGAAGGTGCAAGTGTAGCAATTCACACACAGTGGAAGGATCTCTCCCACTCCCTTTTTTCATTATTTATATATATATATACAAAACATGTGCACACTTTGAAAGATAATGTCTTAATACAGGCTACATTTCTACAAATAAAATTATTGGATGCATTTCAACTATCTTAGATTTCACCAGAAATTCAACATACACATTCAAAATCAAATTTAAGTAAAGGTGCACAATTACATTAAAAAAGAAATCTGTTACCTATTGTAAATTTTGATCTAGCATAAAGGTATGCTATATAGTATAAACATTGATACCACAGCGAGAAATAAAGTGTATTCAAAGTCCAATCGTAAGTATTCCTCTGTCCTCTGTCTATAGTGTTGCATATTCATGAATAAATAAATGCCAAAGTTAACTAGAGAAGAAAAATCATCCTCAAGTTTTATCAATTCATAGTTTAACATTTTGGTTTGAACAGATTTGATTGACAGTGGCCTCACCTTTTTTGAACAGCCTCGCTTCAAACCAGTAACGGGATCACAAACAAAGATACATAAACAGAAATATGTGATGTGAAATAATCAAAACTGTTCCAACTTTGGCAGAAAACTGTGTTTTAATGCAGGACTATATCACTCATAGTAGGATTGAGAAAATGACCTTTACCACCACAGAGTAAAATGGGGAATGGTCAGTACACATCAGTGGGCTACCTCCGGTTCTGTAAAGTGAAGCCGATGTGGAAGTGCCTTAAATTTGCATTCTTTCCAATAGCCAGCAGGGGGCGACTTCTCCAGTTGCAAAATCAAGTCTATGAGAAAATGACTCTACTTCTCACTTGATTTATTACCTCAGTAAACATTGTAAACATGAGTTTATGGTCTCAATCAGCTAGTTTCAAGTCTTCTTCAATACAGCATGATGTTCATTTAGTAAATTATGGTCCCATTTAGAGTCAAATAGACCATAAAGCAGGGGATGCTTTAGGGCATGGCTACCTTGTGATTGGCAGGTTGCTACCACGGCTTTGTCTGCATTTGCGTCTTACAACGTTAACCCTTTCACAGTGTGTTTTCAGTTCATGAAAGTTAATTAGAACATTTTGGTCACCTAAAAATGTCTTATTCAGCATTTGATTGTACTTTGCTCCACCCTGTCGTGTCACTTTTAGTTGCAAAAAAAACGATAGTGACGGCCAAAATGCCGAACTCGAGGCTTCAAAATGGCAGTCCACAAACTAATGGGTGATGTCACGGTGACCATGTCCACAGTCTATGGTACCCACACGCAGGAGGCTCTTTCTCTATTCTACTACCGCAGATCAGAGCGTATGCCAACGAGGCAGCACCGCTGTCAATTTAAATGTTAATAATGGCCATTTTCTGCAACCGAAAACAATAACAAAAGATTGAAACATATCTGACTTTTAAGTTTGTTAGCTTAAAAAATCTATGATAGATAAGGAAGGCTTATTTGTCGGATATTTATCCTAAAATTGGCAGTAGGCCTACCCAAATTGAACATTTCCAAATTTTTATTTAACTGTTACGCAGTTCAGTTTTGAGAAAACTCGCCAAAATAAAACAGCACAGCACATCGGCCCAGCTACCCAAGCAAACACAATCGAGTTTAGGGTCCCAGTAAGTCTTAATCCGACCCTGAAGCGCGGTATGAACTGTGCTGCTTTTACCAAAACACCAGCCAACTGGCTCAAGGAAAAGCCTCATAAATCAAAAGTGTCTCATGAAGTGAAGTTCTATTCACATCTCAGACAGAGCTACTTCATCACAGAGAAGTTTCTCCTTGAAAAAATACACCTCAAAAAGTTGATTGTGTTAAGCTAGCTCGCCTCTCGCCTCTCTCCAGTACTCTCAGAAGAACTGCATGCAAATCTATAAACTGACAGCTCCTAGTGTTCGTGGTAAAAATAACAGTATATTTTTTCTGGTGTGAAGTGCTTGCTCCTCTCTGACAGTTTGAACTGAAGTTGAAGCAGAGCAGCATCCAAGTGATTAACGACTTGCTTGCACACATACACACACTGCGACACACACACACACACTGTGACACACAGTCTGGTTGTGATAGAGAAAGAGCTTCACCCTCGATCAGATACATCACAGACACTCTAAGTTATGTGAAGTTCACCTTAAATCGCTCGGTCCCCCTCACTTCAATGCAGATTAGCATCCCGCACTGCAAGGTTATCACAGTTTGCAGACATGCATACTAATAAACACATACATAAGAGCCACGGAAACATTTGCAAGCCACCTTTCACATGCAAATGCACTCTATAAACACTCATCATGTCCCGCTGTTACACTGCAACTGCAATCTGTCTTCCTCCCCTGAACCATTTTTCTCCGTCTCTCTTGTCCCTCTCTCTCACACACACACACATCTCTGTCACTGGCTGATACTCAACACGATAAACTCGACACAGTCATTTAAAAGAAACATCAATGCATAAACAGCTTACACTCCAAGATGAACTCTCTCCTCTTCACAATCCCTCAACAGCTCGCTTTAAATTCAGCTCTTTTTTTACTGAGTTTGTATTGCACTCTGTATACTTTTATCGCCATTAATGTAAAAAAAAAAAGCAGCTTGCCTATGCACTCATAACTTGTGTCTATTCAAAAAGATGACCCAAACTTTTCTTGATACATTTTTAAAATAATATGCTTTTTAATTTATTTATTTTTTGGTTCTTTTGTATGACTTTGTAGCCCTAGCAACGGAGGATAGCAGAAAACACAATGGTTTGTCGTGTTAAAGATTTTTTCTTGAAATATTATGACTTTATTCTTATTAAATTGTGACTTTACTCTGGTAATATTATAACTTTCCCCCTCAAAATATTACAACTTTATTCTCGACTTCTCAGAGAACACGTGCAGATGTGCAAAAAGTTTTGAACATGAGCAGAAATCTTGTTGAAACACATATGAGCTATTAAAGTCCAGGGGTTTCTAAATGAATTAAAATGGATTAATGTTGCTACTATTGACTGTGAATATGGTGCACAAAAGAGGAGGGAAGAGTAAATCATGCCTACATGTGTATTGACTCAGCAGAGACAACATTAAATCCGAAAAAGTTGATCCACAGGAGAATGCCTGGGAGCCTTGCTGAAATATATTCCATTATATTTTTATATTTTGAATTATCACCTGCTATCTGAATTTTGTGTTTTCCTTTACATAAATAAGGAGATTTCCACCATAAATTGGTGCATAAATCACCAGAATGCAGGAAATGAAGTGGTTGACGCTCAAAATCCCCCCACACATATTGTGTCATCCCTACAGCACCCTTCACTCAAAACACGTTCCCACGGCTATGGTGCTGGACGCCCCTGATTTGCATAAAATAGCCTGGACCTCAACGCAATGCAAATGAGGAGCGGCCAACGTGAAAGCCCCGTCTCTCGAATCGCGCTGCCACTCTACCAGAATGCTTTGCATGGCTGCTTACATAGACAATGAATGGGAAGCGTGGTACCATTAATGGATTTAACATAATAGACATGACCACTAACTACTTGGCCACAAATTCACAGACTTACCCAGTCCAACCATATACGCGTTTTTTACAGAGTGTTGTTAAAGGTGCAACTGTCAATAACAAAATAATTGGTGGTTATGCAAATACCTCCAGGGGTCACTAGTTTGGTTTCCACCGTTCTGCAGTCACATTTCAAGCTTCATTCGCCTCCAAATGACAAGCTAAGAATCCAAGAAATCACCTTGCCAGCTTCAGGTCATGCATGAATGTAGCGAGACTGCCGACGCCTGTGGATGAAAAGACAGCCTCCGTCTTGTTTGTCTCTTTTCTCAGGATTAAATTCAGTCATCTGTCAGTGGTTGTGTGGTTATAGAAACTTTCCTGAAGTTCATCTCCAGTTGTCTTAAATGAGTGAACAGGAGTCCAAAAGTCTGCCCTGAGAGTTCAGTTTGTTAGGTGTAGTTCTTATATGTGCTTGTGTGTGTAGGTCTGAGGATGGCCATGCAGCTGCTAGAGTCGGGTGTGTGTATGAATGGCTGTTTGTGTGTGGATGTGACATTTTTTTTTTGTTGTATTTGAAGTTGCGGCCACACATCAGGGGTAAATGCACGTATGAATGTGTGGGTGTGTGTGGAGGGGGGGGGGGGGGCTTTCACGTCTCGAGTGTGTTTGTCAATTTAAAGTATATACGATCCCGAGACCCACTTGCTTCTTGCACTGTGTCCTGAGTGGGTCCAAGGAGACAGGACTTGGCACTGATTCGCTATCTTTTCCCCCACAAACCGTTTAGCTTTAAGGACTTTTCCCTCTGACTGAACAAAGTTCTTATGGGAGGCGACAAGAGCATGTGGCTGGCACAAAGTGATTTCCCGTTTTACTGTCACTTTAAAGTGATATGCTACATGTCGCACAGTCAATTCCCCGCTACCTGTGACAGATAGAAATTGGCCGGGCTGAGGCCCCGCAAAATGGGTTTTCCAGTTGATGTGAGCGAGAGCAGCAGAGCAAGTGATTTGGAGGGGAATCAAAATCAGTTGGAGTTTAGATTGCTTCGAACAGCTACGGTGGTCCGGTGGCTTGCTGGTACATGCTGTCGGAGTGTGTAGCGATGCTATCGGCGGATGCAGGTGATGTTACAGACCTGGAAAGATAAGTTCATTATCTCCTCGCTGTCCATGATAACCCCTTACATCCTGCAGGCTGACGCACTGTGTGTCTGGAGTTTGACCCTGATAGAGAAGGCAGACTGCTGGAGAGGTTGTAGGTGTTTCTGGTGTGGGTTGTGTATTTTTACTCCTCCTGCATGTTATGTGATCATCAGATAGCAATGCAGTTTTAGAGTGGGAACTGCTCTGAAAAAAGGGACTGTTGTGAAAAATCCCGGTGGTTTAAGAGATGTTCAGCACCCAAGACTTGACAGATGGAAGCAGAGAAATGTTTTTGGAAGCTCAAACACAGAACATGAGCAAACATCAGCGCTTTAGGATCATTTTGATTTTCTTGTTTCTTTCTTTTCAACCTGTAATAACATATTTTTTGCGGAGGGCCAGCTGGGGGCCGTGGAAACAAGTTGTGAACATAGCGCTGAGATATCATCATCATTTAAGTTTCTTTACCAACTCGTGAGGGAAATATCTGGCTTTTTAGCTGCTACTGTAAATGCTCCACTATGTTCACCAGCTAATCTCTGACTGTCTTTGTTTCCGTTTTGGTGCTCAGTGGGGTTTCTTTTTACATGCAGCCTAAAAAGACGCTATGAGAGCGGTGAGAGCGAACCAAAACAGTTAAGTAGTGGGCCGGAGAGCTAAACATTGAGCTGAATAGGGCCCCTGATCAGACACAGCATATAGTGCAGGTGGATAACGCGAGGCGTACTGCACTGCCTTTTGTTGCCCGATCAGACAGAACGTTTTTTTGCAGTTTGCTGCATCTTTTTTTATTGTTGCTAGGCAACCACCAAATGAGTGCTAACGTTAGCTTAAAGGCACAGTCACGCATGCGCGAATGTAGGTGAGTGACCGTCGCCTGCCGAGGCAATTTTCGAAAATGAAAGTTCACCAAGTTGAACTCCAACCAAATGAGAAGCTGCAAAATTGCTTCACAACTGATTGGTGAATGTTTTTTCGCCCCTTCGCTTGTAAAGAATGGAAGTGAATGGGAGGATGGATATTATTTTTGCACATGTGACCTTTACATAAACCAACTGTAAGCTACCTAATAGTTAATAGTGGCCTACAGTTAAAATGAATGAAAACAACTAACCTGAAATCTCAAGTACAGCATGATTTGCCTCCAGGCCTGCTGTTTGTGTTCAGATCATAACTACAGTTGGTAAAGTCAGATAGCTCCGGGTATCCAACAAAAGTCACCACAATGAGAAAAAAAACTAATGACGTCTGACGCTTTTCCGCTCTAAGTTTTTTTCAACCCAAGGCGTTCAGGGCGCTCCTGCAAAAGCACGAGGCGCATAGAGTGGAATAACACAAGACGCTCCGCAAAGCAAAGGCAGCATGCAAGACGCTTCACTCTCATTGAAAACGATTACAAAAAGCCGCCCCAGGCTGTTAAAACATGGTCTGTCTGATCAGGGCCTAAAGCTCCATGAAGCAGAGGGGAGCTGCAGATTCAGGTGATATTTCTGTGTAAATTCATCACCATGAGCGACACCCTTCATATTGTCACATTGTTCTCACATTGTCATTATTAAGATAGCGATTATAGCTGCAGCTATACATGTAAGTGCAGCTGCATTTCTGCAGCTTTCTCACAACAGGCCTCAGAACGGTCCCTGCACATTGTATAGGGTAATCAATAAAATGATATAATATAATCAAACAAGTTTGAACTGATACACTAAAATGAATGGAGCCCACGGACTGCTTGGAAAATAAGAAATTCAACTTTGTGAAATGGTCAGCAGTAATGCGATTGTCAGTAACTAAGACATATGAAACTACTGGTACATTCTGTTTAAGAGCCTATTCAACCTTGTTTACAGGTTTGTTTAACCGTGTCCTTGGCACTAACTGTGGATCAGCAGCGACTATTCATTGTGTTTATTGCTGATTTCTAGATGCAGAGCTGTTGCATTAAGTGATTACTATGTGAAAAGACAAACAGTGTGCGGCATTTTGTTTTAATGTTTAAAAAAAAAAAACTCCTAATCCTTGTTTGTGCCAGAGGCTAATTTCCTCTTGCATAGAGTCGGGGTTTTACAACAGTGGCATATAGTTTCTTTTGTTATTAAACCACCGCTGTGGTGAAATTACATTCCTCTGTTTGTTTATGTTCTAGTGTCAGTTGAGTATTTTAGCATGATTATTAGCTTCAAGCTTTCTCTCTCCTTCTTTATAGATATGGAAGAAGGGAAAAAAGTAGGGATGATTTCAAGCCTTGGAAAAACCCATTCTTCTACCTTCTGTTTCCTCCTGCTCCCTCCCATCCCTTTCCCTTGTCAGGGTTGCTTGGCATTATCTGCAAGAACAGTTGCTCCGAGGAACAAGACAAACTCTTCCCTCCTCCCTCCTTCCCTCCCGCATTTCCATCCCCTCTTTCTTATTGCCCTGCATAGAAGAGAACGCAATTAAAAAGGGAATCTGCTAGATTGTCTATGTTTATACCATCTCGGAGAAGGTTGCCGGGCTGTTATGATAATAACGCATTGCTGGATCATTACCCAGATTCTTCGTTTTACTCGTGCCCATCTCTCAGTGTGCAGATGAGGCCTTCCGAGCGGCGGTGCACGTGCTGCCACACATGACGGGGCTTGAGATCACGAGGCTTTTTCTTTTCTCGACCGCAGTTATTGTGCAAGTTGTAAATCTTTGCTGTCTTTTCTTTTGCTTCTCTTTTTCTCTCTCACATCCTGCCCTCCTTTTTCTAAGAAAGTGCTCCTGCCAAGTTTTGACAAAGGGCTTCAATTGCAGGCACTCAAGGGAATACTATTCTTCACTAATTATGACTGTTGAAAAGCAATGTATCGACATACACATGCCTGTAAATGAGCAGGACTACATTAAATCTGAAGCCCAGACGCTAATTTTTAAATGCAAATGACATATTCACATTCCCTGCTGTTGCTGCAAAAAAATGGCACATTAAGTATGACCGCTCAACCCGATATCACGCCAAAGCGTGTAATAGACCCGCCGGTCCACCAGAGCAGTGGTTCCCAACCTATTTTCGTTGAAGCCCCCCCCCCTACTTGTATCTAAGAAAATCTGATGCTGTGCTGTTTGTGTGTGTGTCAAGTTGGAGAGCAATTATTTTTTTGACCGCAGTGAAAATGTTCATTTTAAAGGCTAAACGTTGACAAATATTGATTGAAGCAGAATATTTTGTTAAATAAAAATGTGAATTTTGGAAATGAATACAAATATCTTTTTTTCGATAAATGTTGACTTTTGGACTTTACAACGCTCTGGAGTGTGGAAATGTTTCACATGAGTTGGAAACAATCCTACGCAGTCATCATTGGAATCAAATTTTACAAATAGTAATAATATTAGTGTAGCCTGATCTTTATCTGCAGCTCTACACAAATACCAGCTTTAAACAGAATGTGGACTACTAAGTAGCAAAAATCTATCTTTTTAAATAGTTTTATATGCAGACTTTTGTATAAACTGTCTAGTAAGTGTGTAATTATAATTTTAGTTGTACATGTGCAAATCTAATTTCCACAACCTCAGAATAGACAAATCCTGGCACACCCCCCTCAGATCTTTGGCAACCGCTTAAGAGGGGCCCGGATTCCGAGTTGGGAACCACAGCATCAGAGGTTAGCGTGTCTGTTTCACGTTTTGCCTCGCCAAGGCGTGAATGTTAAACACGTGTATTAAGGCACGGTACCAGCAGAGGGCTACAAACTCACTCTAAACCCACTCACTTAGGTTTAGGCAACAAAGCACTTAGTTAGGTTTAGGAAAAATGTCATGATTGGCCTTAAGATTAGTACGTAAACTAAGTAAAATACATATGGAAACAACGTTACACCAGTACGGAAAACACGTGACAAACGTCAACTAACGTAACTTATAAAAAAAAAACACCGGTCTTGAACACCGGTCTCCTGTTTGAAAGTCCTGTGTTTGTTGGACCCATCCACCTCCCCTCCCAGTCTTTCCTACTTTGTATTCTACCTCACTAGCTCTGAGCGTAGCATAATCACGTGGATGCATTTGCAATTGCAGTCAGTACAGACTACATGGCGTGAAAAGTACACGCCTAAAGCAAGAAGGGCGTTCTTATTGCACGCTTTTTCCTTGCGCATTATCGTGTCATTCACACACCTTCGCTTGCAACCGGGCTGCACCAATTACGTTAATATATGGATGTTAGAGCACCGATATTAAATTCTTAATGCAGTTATTACAGTATTTCCCAACACATGACTTAATTGTTTTATCATATCATATTTATCTCCATATTATACAAGTTGTCTTTCTCTGTAATGGAAGGTCTGTTGTTGCATAAGTGTGATTACAGTAAAGTGACAAGGTGCTAAAAAGACAATCTTTTCATGCTTGTTTATCTCTTAGGCATCTGCTATGCAATTAAACAGTAATTTAGGTAAAAGATAAGATAATAATTTATTTGCATTCGTTCATGAGCCTCCTACTGAGTCTAAATTATGGTCTCAAAATATCATTATTTTTCGGCAATGAGTTTTCCAGCAGAATAATAGCACTTCTACGGCTGTGCCTTGCTGCATGAATAAGTTAATGAATGAATCAATAGATTTGCACTTCGTTCTCATCATGCATTGTGATCCGGATGAGGTGGCACTCTAAAAGCCTGAAATGTACTGTAACAGCCTCGTTGTTATGAAAGATTGTGTTAGGGCACTGGGGATACTGAGATCAACATCTACATGTCAAAGTCCATTAGGCTCATGGTTTCCCTCGTCCTTTGATCAAGAGACAGATGCCAACTCAGCATAAAGTGAGTAATTAATGATCGTTTTATGAAAAAAAACACCCGGAACTGACAGACTCAAAACCTTTTACACTTAAGCCTCGTGCAGCATGCAGTGGTTTTTTAACATTAGTTAGCCTTGTACGGGCTCAGGGGACCACTTGAAGCGATGAGTTATCTCTGGTGCTAAGTGCTATGAAAGACCTTTGCAACAGCAGAGGGATTCATGCTGAGTTCATGTAGCACATCTGAAATAGTTCTGTTAAGGAGTAATTATGGTTAAACCCCATGGAAAGGACAAAAAAAATGATAGAACTATATGTTGGAATTGTGACAATGTTCTGTTGTTGCTATGGCTACACCATCAATTGATGTTGTAGTCGAACAACGGGGGCTTGGTCCCATTTTATTCCGCGCAGGCAATATTGTGTAAAGGATACAAAACAAAGCGAATACGAGGCGGTGCTTTATATGTGAATACTGGAGTCATTAAAGCTTATGTTTAGGCTACCGACAAAACTCCATGGTTGTTCCCTGTGGCTCGGACAGTGTGTTCAATTGACAGCACTTCAATGCAAACGAGCACAAGTATACTGTATATTCATATTTATATTCTAGGATACATGCATCAACTAAATCTGTAATAGATATTCAAAATAATACCATTAAAGGCCGTGAAAAAACATTTTCTCAATCAGTGTTATGGGGTCTTACATGAACTCTGTATTTTCTGCTAAAGTTAGAACAGTTTAGTTATTCCACATTAGAGATTTACGTAACTTTTCTTTGTGCTCTTCTCGCTGGTTTGGGGTGGGCGGGGCTCATTTGGGAAAAGGTGACATTAGGTACTTGACATCAGGATTTAGCCACGTTTGAATCAGAACCTAATTTCGGTTGATAGGTTTTTTGGTCACTGTCAGTCACATCTGATCAAACCATACCCTCTGACCTGGAAATGAATATCAAATTTATAGACAAATACTTCAAATTTGAGGCCAAGTTTTTTCGTAAAAGTAACCCGTTATTTAATGTGAAAAATCAAAAGTAGAATATTTAAAGGTCCCATTTCATGCTCATTTTCAGATTCATACTTGTATTTTCTGTTTTTACTAGAACATGTTTACATGCTGTAATGTTTAAAAAGAAACTTTATTATCCTCAAACTGTCTGCCTGAATATGCCTGTATTTACCCTCCGTCTGAAACGCTCCGTTTTAGCACATTTCAACGGAATTGCAACGGAATCGCGTTGCTAGGCAACAGCTTGGGTCCATGTTTACTTCCTGTCAGCTGATGTCATTCACATACACTGCAACAGGAAATAAACTGAATGTTTACGTTTAAAACTGAAATGGTCTATATATTATATATTTGTGACATCACAACTGTACAGAAATCCTGACAGCTTGTTTAAAAGGCACAGTTTCTGAATACGGGCTGTGTGTATCTCACCATGGATTGAGAGTTTTAATACGTTTACAGTATTTATATAGCACTTAAACCTGCTTTATAATAAAAAAGACATGAAAATCTCTACTTTTTACAATATGTGACCTTTAATAATTAAACAGACTCAACGTCAATATTAATCTCTGGCATGTGTGAGACAAGCTTAGTGAAGTGCACTTTTTTCAAGTCCCCTTTGACACCAGTGAAGTGCATTAGACAAAAAATATAGCCTATGCTTTTAAATTATGTAGGCAGCTTCCCCAATTGCCTGTAAGATTTGTAATAGATAATGAAAAAAAGCTGTTAACCTTTCGACGTCTGCATCGGCATGTGAATTTGCTATTCCATCCCTGGCAGCAAACCACAGAAGACCTTTCTGGCCTTCTCAATTGACATGACACCTGTCAGTCATGTATTTGATATGCCGACCCCCGTACCGCTGCTGGCTAACCTTTAAAGTCCACCCGCTAGCTGTACATTGTAGATGCAGCGTCAAACGGCGTCCCTCACAGCTCCACTTAATAAGGCTGTGCTTTCAAAGAGTAGCCCACGAGGGAGAAATGCTGATTAGTGTGGCGGGAGGGTATAAAAGCCAATTCTCCAACAGGAAATGATGATGAAACAACCTGCACCCCAAGCTCTGATTCGCCCCATAATTATTTAAGACACATCTTCAGTTCAAAGTGTTACCTTTGAGATGAAAAATACTCTGAGTCAGAAAAGGTAGCAAAGCTCTTGGCTTATATTTGTGTGATTTTCTGGGCTTTGCTAAAGCTCCACTAGATGTGAGTGGAATCTATGTTGTTGAGATGTAGTGCAGGACTCAGTAGTTCTACTTTATACATTATCAGTAGCTTTCCCAAAACACATAAATAGTGTGCTGTGCCAACAAATTCAAATAAGCCTATTTCATTTCAGACAGAATTTATGATGCTGCATTTCATTTCGCAGCCTAAATAGAGGTCTGGAGTATTTTAGCACTTATAAGACTCTTTTTTTATCCCCTATTGCCTTCAGTGGAACTGCATTATCAACTGATTCACCTCTTTCTGCCCGTAATACTCCAAAGCAGAACACAGTGATGGATCGCATAAGAGGTGAATGTGCAGAGTGGAGAAATGAGGTGGTGGTTCCATGGTGTCACACTCGGAGACAAGGCCTTGTGTGACATCCTGTGATAATAAGAGCAGGTTGTGCGGCGAGAAGGGAATGCAGCGCACAGTAAAGACAGCGATGGGCGGGAAAAGGTCGACACTCTGCGAACGGTAATTGGGGAGTAATGAATATAATTTGCAGCTGTAAGAGGCATGTGGCTCACATTAGCAATCATATGTCTCTCCTCTATACTTGGACACTTTTGTCAGCACAGATTCATAGGCATAAACACAGATGCAGCCATACATCCTCATGTAATGCAATACAAGCTGTTGACATAACACTACTCGGGTGCACTTTTCAACAAAACATGTAATATTATATGCTTTACAAAGGTACAGTAATATTTTGTTTTAGCCTTGCGGTTATTTTGTCCACCCTCTACATTCAATGATTGACGATTGTGCTGCACAGTCAGACCACAGTGTTTATGGGGGAGGAATAAGAGGCAGTGGAAAAGGAGAATGAGCACAGAATGGGAAGGGGAGAAGTAAAGAATAAGAAGATGGATGGAACAATAATGAATGGGGAAGACAGAGAGGGAAGGGCAAAGACAGAAAGACAAAAGAAGGTACAGAACAGCCGGAAGAGAGGGAAGGAGAATGAGTGACAAAAAGGGAAGATATGACTGAGGGAGGAAGCACAGTACATCTCCTGAGATTTAATAGCAGCATCCTGCCCTCGCTATAGATCCCGCTGCCTACGTCTCAATGAGGCACCATCTGTCAGACGCTCGTTACATCCAACCACTTCTCCCTCACACTCCAACCCTGCTTAAAGACGCTACGCAGAGGAGGGAAAGAGGAGACTATGGAGGAGTTGACTTTCAAATAAGGATGGATGGGTCAAAGTGAAGCAAGACTGACAGGAGAAGTGTCGGAGCTCCTGCGCGGCTGACACATACAGTATGAACTCTAATCAGCAGTTAGATGCCGGTTCCCGCCGGTGCACGTTTTCGCCTTTGCCCTCTTCTACTGGCCCACACGGCAGTTGCTGTGGAGATTTAAAGTCTCCAAGCCCAACATCTACTTGGAGCGGCTTCAGTAACTTTGAAAAAATACGACACACTCAGGAATCTAACTGTCCTGGCACTTGCAAAGCCTCAGAGGTGAAATCGCACCTGCGCCAAGCTAATTTGAATCAAGCAATCCTGCAAATTCCTGAGTTGTTTGTAACCATTTTTGATGAATAATTTCCCCCCGCTAGGTCTGCTGGCCAAGTCTCAAAACAATCATTCCTGCCCTGATTAATGGCTTGCTCTAAGCACTGATGCATGCCAACCAAGATGGTGGGGCTTCATGATGGGAGAATTATATGAGGATTTGTGACTGACTGGAGGCTTTGAAGCAGAGAGGATAAATCAACTGAGCATCAAAGGTTACTCCGAGTCTATTCTGATATTACGTCAGTAGGGATTTCCCTACAGGGATTGGCTGCAGGGTTTCACTTAAGGGAGGGTGTGATGATGTTTCACTGACTTAAGTGATTGTAGCGACTGATGGCAGGTCTTGAAGAAGTAAAAGGGTTAAAACAGCTCTGATGCTGTCCATGTTTTTTGTATGTGGATCTTAGGCATAGATGGAGTGAGATCGACAGAGACACTGCACCACAGCCCTCTTGGGTCTGAGCCATTTTTCCCCTATTACTGGTGCCTCAACTGCTACTAAATATGTATACATTCAGTACTGTAAGGCTCACACAAGTATTTTATATCTTTTATTTCAGCACAGTATGGGCTATTTGAATATGTATGCTGCAGTGATATTACATATTATAAAAAGTTATAAGACCAAGAAGCCAATATCTTTACGTAGCTCAATAGAGTGCTGCAGGAATGAGTCCTAAAACTTAGATATGAGTTAGCGTTTTTGCACTTCCGGTTCCCTTGTCTCAAAGTCAATGAGTTTTTTTGAATGGGTTTTATAATTATTATAATAATTTATATCCCACTCGTGGATTTTCAAGCTTTTACGTATCTTAAAAAAGGTGGTTGCAAACAAATGGCTAAATGAGACTACTAAACGTCATCACACTGTACACTATTCCCCCTTTCGCTTTTTTTTCTAACTTCCGTGTTGGCCTACAAAAATACAATATCCCTGCAGCACTCTATCCGCTTCAGATCACTATCTTGACACATAATTTACTTGATGAAGATTGCCACCGTGTTGCAGTAGATTTCTAAATGCTCAGGACACAGCAGAGATCTCCAATCACATTTATAAATTGTCAATATGCCATTTTGCAACCATCACTGGTGCAGTGCTTTGCACACGGTTCACCACCTAACAACACAGCTTGTGATTGGAGAGGAGAGAGTCAACATGTCTGCCAACGGTCTCATTCACTAAAACGTTAAAGAGTTGTTTGTATAGTCGGCTTTAGATAAATAAGTACATAAAACATGGATAACCAAGCCCCTGATGGATTATAAGAACAATTGATGCCTCGTTATAATGGCACAGTGGTGCGCTGTAGGGTAGTTTTTAAAGTAAGTCGCAACATACAGTACAATCGTTCCAGAGATATTATTAAAAGTATGAAGTGACTGCTTTTGCGATAGTAGACAACTGACACGACCCCAGAGGTCTCTTCTCTATCCAAGCTGGCCCAACTTCCTGTTGATAACAGCTTTGTTTAAAATCACCGTTAATGAAAGGAGACAATTTATCACCCTCGATGTTTCACCCTCATCATTCTTCTCTCTAAATGCTCCATTAAATCTGCAGGAAAGGAGATTTCACAAAACAAGCTTCAAACACTTTGCACCTGCCTTTTCAAATCACAATAATTAATGTCAACTGTTTGCCACAGCTGTCAACACCAATTTACAAAGGCCTAACAAAGATTTTACCTGTTGATGGTTAATTAACACAACACACGTGCTGACGTAGCCAAACACACATGCACAGATTCATCCACGTTGAATGTGTCATGTTTCTGTGATTCCACATAATGTAACAGCTTACTTGCTTCGTGTTAAAGTGTTAATTGACAGCCGGAGGATTTAGCTTTAGTTTCCTTTTTTTGGTTAAATATGAAAAGGTGGAAGGTGAATTCTAAGGAGTTGCACCAGGTATTTCAATGAATGCTTTGTTCTGCTAAGCTCGGTCCTAGGGGATAAACTTAGACCTTACCGGAAATACATTTAACCTGCTGCGCAGAGAATATCTGGGGCAAGAAACTGCTTTGAGGGCTATAAAGGAATGACCTGACTTTGATTTAGTATGCAGCTTTAGCTTTGCTTCTATCCCATAGCTTACATTTCCTCTCGCTCTCTTTTCTTGGTGTCTCTTTCTTCTGGGGCGCGTCTTTTCTTTCTCTGGCTGTCTGATTGGCAATCTCTCCGTCTCCCTGTCTCTCTGTCTGTTGTGCCCCCTGCCACATACATATAGACAACAAAGACAAAGAACTCAGCGGCTCTTGCCCACCAGGTCGGAGTGAAGCAGATTTTGATCAAACAGCCGGTGCGCCAGTCTCGCCTTTAGACTTTATTGATTGCTGAAACAAGTTGTTTGACAAGTTCGGTGAAAAGATTTCAGATTCTCTCTGTATAGCAGGAAGAGTATATTTGCTGCAATACACACAGGAATCCACATGCATGCATGCACACCTTGATGATACACTTTGTTGCCAAGTAATTATGAGGATGAAAGGTGAGGACAGGGCAATGAGATGTAGGCATAAGGTTGAAGAGGGTGGAGGGCAGAACACGACAAAAGCGCTACAAGGAGGAAATGGAGAAGAAAAAAGTTGCTTTGTTAAGGGGTGAGAGGTGTCAGAGAGGCAAAAAAAAAAGGAGAGAAAAGACGAGGTGAGATGAGGAGAACTGGGTATTGATGGGCATAGCGGGTGGTGGGGCTGTTCTGTCAGTCTTGGCACATCGTTCCTCTCATTACAGTTTCACTCCCTGGCTTTAGCCTGCTCTTTGGTCCTCCCCCACGGCTAGCCCTGGAGCAGGGATTCATCCAGCCCAGCCCTCCTGTCAACACAAGCCCAGCTCAGCAGCTCTGGCCCAAGCATCTGTCAGCCCACACAGTCCCCTGTCAGCCGTAGCCTATTGGCCAGTCCATATTGGCACAGCACAGCGGGGTAGAAAAAGGCTATAATATAGCACAGCAGCGCATCCATCAACAAAGCTCATGGCAACACAGCGCAGGACAGCCACCGAGGCATCCATCACCAGCAGAACCCGTGTAAACCCAGCCCACGGTCTCTGAAGGGACTGATAAACAACAACGCCACTTTGTAAAACTAAGTAAAAAGAAAACAAGGTGCATTTAACAAGGCTTTTTTATTTACAAGCCTCATCAAATATTTGCTAGCATTTACAAGCTTTTTTTTTTACATTAACGGAGACTATGTATTCTGCAGAGGATTATGGGTTTGGAGAGGATTCTGCAGAGATGGAGATGCTGTTGTGATTAAAAAGACTTTTTTGCCAAATATTCAAATAAATAAAGTCACGCTGGCTAAATAACACAGCTGAGATACTACATCATTGTGAGGGCTGCGGGCAGTTAATGGGATGGATTTTCATTACAAGTCGTTCAACCGTGGCTCGCTATTGCAATCAAATCGAGTTCCCTGAAAGCGACTTGTTGAATGTGCCTGGGTTCAGGCCAGCCGGGGACAGCCGAGCTCTTGTTTCTCATTCTGGTCCAGCGGAACCCCGGCACAGCCCGAGAAGCCCGGCCCTGCCTAGACACACCTTGACAGCTACTCTGCAAGAAGAAAGCGAGAGCTACAGGCAGAACAACTGCTCTGACAAGTAGATAGGAAGTTCTCTGCTTTCCGGGCAGTCTCTCATTAGTGAGAACAGGAAATAGCTACTACTGAGCATGCTCTACTCTCTGCACCAAGGGTTGTCCGGACCCTCTGGAGGTTTCAGCAGTTCGAGGGAAAATGGACAAAGCGGAGGGCAAGAGGTACCAGAGAAGGCCGAGTAGTGCAGATCAATGAGTAGTTCCTTTGATTTCTATTTCATGCTGTCCACTTCTACCCACGAGTGTTGAGCGAGAGATGAGAGGGGAGAAGAAACTTGTAGAGAGGAGCAGGGATAACCAGGAAGAGAGGCAGATGGGGTGAGAAAACGAAGATAGCGAGAGGAAGGGAAGTGGAGGAGTGGCGAGGCAGAGGTGCGAAGAGATGGAAGGAGATAAGGGAACGGGAGTGTTTGGAGCGGCCGAATATGGCACTGATTGAAGTCTGAGTGTGGTGGCATGTACAGCACCATGTGTGGTGTATCTATTTATCTATTTCTTTGACCCATATGGAGCAGCATATGGTGACCGCTAACTGAAAGGAGGTAATACAATTAGGAACATTTGGATGATTAATAGTCCCAGTCACCTGTATTTATCCAAGAGCTCACATGATGCTTTGGAGGAGCCACACTCGCAGTATGTGTGCAACTCACAATTAATACTGCTAGTCGCAGTTACACAGAGGGTCTAATTGGGTACAACCTGCTACACTACAAATATTTCCTCTTTCATTTCACTATATTTCCTCATTCCTTCATCACCTGGAAACTGATTTTTGCCGAGAGATCTTGACAGCTGCCACAGGATAGCTGGAAATCATAGAAAGGCTGTTATGATATTCCCTTCAAAGTACCTATGGCAGAAGATAAACTATAGGAGAGCTCTTTCAACAAAATAACATGCATTAAAGTAGTGATGGAGATCATGTCGTCAATGCTTATTTTATAGTTTTGGACATATTGGAATGGTGTGGTTCTGTCGGTCATTGGTCCAGACTGACACATCTCAACAACTACTGGATGGATTGCCATGAAATGTGTTACAGACATTCATGGTCCCCATACGGTTATCTCCTGACTTTTCATCCAGCGCCACCTGCAGGTCAAAGTCCGGTGAAATATGTATACACCTATTAGATGGATTGGTACATTTTGTACAGACATTCATGGTCCCCAGAGGATGAATCCCTATGACTAAAGTGATCCCCTGACTTTTTCCTCTAGAGCCACCCTTAGGTTGATGTCTGAGCAACTGTTGGATGGATTGTCATGAAATTTGGTTCAGACATTCATGATGCCATTCCCATCAGCCACAGCTTTGTAGCAAATGTTAGCATGCAGTAGTGCCTTAAACTTGCATTCTTTCTAACATCCAGCAGGGGGCGACTCCTCTGGTTGCAGAAAGAAGTCTGATTGTATAGAAGTCTATGAGAAAATGACCCTACTTCTCACTTGATTTATTACCTCAGTAAACATTGTAAACATGAGTTTATGGTCTCAATCGCTAGTTTCAAGTCTTCTTCAATACAGCATGATGTTCATTTAGTAAATTATGATCCCATTTAGAGTCAAATAGACCATAAAGCAGGGGATGCTTTAGGGAGTGGCTACCTTGTGATTGACAATGACTAATGACTAAGTGGGTAAAGGCACATAATAGAACAGCTAGAACTGTCTGCTAACACGCTAAACTAAGATGTTTATCATGTTAAACATTATACTTTCAAAACAAACTGTAAGCATGTTAGCATTGTCATTGTGAGGATGTTATTATGTTGACATTTACAGTATCTCAAAGCAGCAGACTCCATCAAATGTTTTGAAGCTTCACCAGGAGGCAAACACATGAAAGGCACATTCCCCTCCTGCTGCTTCATAATGATACTGTATGTATGCAAACTGTCACATAATACTGCTTCTGTGTGCACAGTTACATTTTATATTATGATAACGATTCTTGTACCGTTGAATATTTATACAGGAGAGACAGCGTATTAGATTAAAGTACACAATCTCTTAATGACCAGCTGTGGAAAATGTCATATATAATCTTCACAGCTGTTTCTATCGACTTTATTGCCGTAATTATTTTTTAGAAAGTTTGGTTTATTTTCCATTTTCCTGTGCTGAATTATATTACAATGGCTGCTCCTTTCAATTGCCCACTTTCCACACAAGTTTCATCTTATCTCAAATCTACTTGAGGAGTTTAAAATCTGCAACATTTACATATTAATTGCATGATGAATCTCATTACAACTCGCTGAGTTACAAATCGGAAGTCTCTGAACTGTGTCTCTAGCGATCAAAAAGCATCAGTCAGGCTGCATTTACCCTCGACATAGCAGAAAGCAACAGCTTGCCTCATCAGTCTTTTGTTGGACAATAGTCTCAGTTCACTCTGTAAATAGTAATAAAAGTGTCAGTGAGTGTTTGGTGGCAATTTCAGCCAGCAGATTTTTGTATGTTTAACTCAAACACAAGGACTTCTTTTCATTTCCTAGAAGTATAGTGCAGTTTTTCAAAATAAAAACTCCTAGAAGCAGTTTTTGCAGTCTTCTACATCAATCAAAATACTTGGTCTAGACCTTGAGAGGGGTACCTCTTTGTCCTCAGTAATTATTAATGGAGGAATATCTCTCTAGGATCAGTAGTAATAACAGATTTTCTTGGTTTCCACAAGAAAATCACAAGCTTATTATGACAAATCTGTAGATCATAGAGTCCATTCTTTGAACTATTACATTATTAAACTTCAAGGATGTATTGTTTGTCAAACCTGTTGCAAATCTGTAGTTTAATCCTGAACTTGATGAAATGTCTCTGCAGTAGACAGTTGTCTTACACAGTGCGAAAGGTACAAGATCACGATTCAGGTTCAGCAACAGCAGGCCGTTTAGTGCAATCTAAGTTTTTGAAAGAGATACTACTGAATGGTGTCGCCATTCTGTTCACGTCTTCCCGTTCTGGCTTTCACTTTCCTGCTTTTGTTTTTTCGCCTCCTCCCATTTACTTCATGGTGGGAGACGAGTGGTAATAAGGGGAGAGAGGAAGCGAGCTCAGTGAAAACAAACAAGATGCAGCCGTTCAGTCAGCCAGGCCAGTTTATTGCTTCACTGCAAACACTTAAAATCTGTTCAACCTGTCACTGCGCGTCTCTGTGTTTCACTAATTTAGAGCATTGTCACAGGAGTTGTTCAACGGTCAATCGCAGCATTAGAACCTTTACCCACAGACAGAAAGCAACTTATAATCACAAAGAATCTGACCATATCATTACATTTTGTGTATTAGTTTTCTCTTACAATAAAGTAAATGTGCATTGGATTTAAATGAAAGGGAAGGGAAAAGTACATCAGCATTTCTATACAGTATATTTTATGTAGCTACATGATAAATGAGCAGTTGTTGAACAAAGACAGGCACGTCACGTCTCAGTAGCTGATGTACTGTCGACCTCTTTTTCTCCCACATTGTTAAAAGACTGTACTGTATATAGTGTATGGTATGTTCTGCATCTGGCTGATTCAACGTTACACTGGAGCTACAGCACATATATAGTAGTATATCACAATTCTGTTTGTAGCATATTTATATGTATTTCCATTGAATTCTAAAGTATGTTTTTTGTATCTTTGACGGTTTTGACTAGAATATAAAGTTTATAAGTATATAAGTTTGAACACGTAACTTGCATGCATCGAGCATCATTCATGGATTATTTGCAGAGGTTAAAACTCGCAACGTATCCTCATACAACGGCTCGTATGATGTCTTACCAAAAATGATTCCTCATTTTCTCATACCCATGTCCAACAACATGTTAATTTCTGCTTGTTACATGCATACAGTCTTTTCAAAATAAACTTCCGTCTTCTTGGTAAGGTTTAAACAACAAAACTATTTGGTTAGGACTAGGAAACGGTATTTGGATCCACCCCGACCTCCTCCCTATGCATCGTTTTTTGCTCTTTTTACCTGCTGGTTCACGATCACATGGATTGGATACTAATTGATTTTGTGAGATATATACGAATTGCAGTGCATTACTTTTCACACGTATACCTACGAACGGTGTATGAGAACAGCTTGAAGCTCGAAATTCATAAAATGTATATGGATTTGATTTATGTGAGTTAGTCTACATTTTAGTATGCCAGATGTTTCCTCTGGATTCACAGACTCCATGCTTTTATAGTTTTTCAGTCGTTCATATACTGTAGCTCTCCATGATTATAGGAAAATTTGTCTTAATTAGCCTATATGAGTATGCTTTTGACTATTAATTAGGGCCCTGAGGATGTTTGCAACAAAACGGGATAAATCCGTTCACTTCAGAGTGAGGAAAGTAGAGGGGAGATGTCAAAGCCAGTCAATAAATACAGTGAGTTATCTGGGCTCCACACAAAGGGAAGGAACATCAACAGGGATTCAAGCTGCGAGCACAAGCCTTCAACAAATCTGACATCCAGCCCCCACTGGGTAACAGGCCGGGGTGACTGCTCCACCACTTTTGTGCATCACCCGGGGTCACCTGCCAAAGACAGCCTCACTCCACTGCCTCGCTAATCTACTCTCGTGTAGCCCAGCACACTCCAAAGCAGTGCGCGCAGCCAAAGCTCGGGGAGTCGCCGGGATTTGCATGTGAGGCGCATCCACTGTCGGCTCGCATTACGGCTGATATCCATTCTCATTGATTCCGACGTCTTCTCACATTTACATTTATTCATTAGGCAGACGCTCGGCTCGGCTCCCATCCCTCCCGTGCGAGACATCTTAGCTCGAGCTTACTTGGCGTAATGTTCTGACAGCGTGCAACACGGAGTAAACAAGAGGATACTGGTGTCCCTTCTCATCCGCAGGAATAGGCTCACTGTTAAAGGAGATGTATTTATCGGGTAGAGGAAGGGAGGCAGATTCAAAGAAGGAGAGACGAGGCTAAAGGGCGCCAATGAGTGGGAGGGAGAGAGCGCGTGAGGGATGAATTGAGGATGGAAAAGAGAAAGAGATGATCCTCAACTTTAGCTTTTATTTCAAGACTCGAGTGCTGAGTTGGTCGATTAGCTTAACTAACTGTGGAATGCTCTGGTTGGTCAGCAGTATCAAACACAGCACCACTAAACTGCGTTGCAATATACCCAGCTTGGCCCATTGTTTCGAGAAATGATTGTGCCTTTAAACCTTTACATAAAACGCCTCTTGAGTTTCATACAGCCCTCCTACTCTGTGGGATCGCATAATTGCTGTTATTTGTTTGTTTCCTATCTACAAAACTCCACATTTTCTTTCCCCGAATGAGATTACATATTATAAAATGAAAGACGTTACATGCCCTTTCTTTTCACGCCGTCTCGCACTGCGTCCCCTTATGATGAGAAACCCAGCCTTCTCCTTCTATTTCCTTCTCCTCACCACACTCACTCTTGTTGTGCCCGCAGGTGTTATGTGGATGACAAAGTATCCAAGGTGGCCTGGCTCAATCGATCCAACATCATCTTTGCCGGCCAGGACAAGTGGTCCCTGGACCCCAGAGTAGATCTGGTCACTAAAGGACAGCTGGAGTACAGCCTGCGCATACAAAAGGTAATACTGACCTAGAAACTGGACTGTTTTTAAAAAATTTGATGAATCATTAAGTGCGTTTGGATGACAGTTGCATTTAGAGATGGGAGAGGCGAACAGTTTGTTTTTGTTTCAAGGATTCTATTCATAAATCATCAAACATGACCTTAATAAACTGCATACTTTGACTTTTTAAGAGCCGGAGCTATGTTGTTTATCCGTTCATTTATCCATTTATTTATGCAGCTATTTTTCTGCTCCATTCTTAAATTTTGGTGTTTGACTTCCCGTGTGCTTTCCCAACCGTGAAGATATGAGAAAACAGTGATATTTTTACATAAAAAAACTCTCTGCTAGCATAACTTAATACTCAAAATAAATAATTTGACAAGTTGGGAAATACGCTGTGTGCACGCTAAATAGGAAGCTGGAGGGAGGAAAAGCTAAAAATGTATTCATATTTAAATGGGCAAATATGAGAGTGGTGTCAATCTTCTCATATAACCATCAGCAAGAGAGCGAATAAGAGTATTCTCACGAAATGTGGAACTATTCCTTGAATTTAAGTCCCACCAAAAATACCTCATGATACAACCTGTGGTACATACTGTAGTAACTGAGTACCCCTCCGCTCACTCTTCCCTTTCCAAACTGCGGTAACGTGAGCTGCCGAGTGCAATTCCCTGGTAACGCCGCTCACCTTGCTGAGAGGCCATCCTTATCATAATAACACTACTTTAGGAGCAACGGAAGTCAGACGGCGGGTGGCGGTACGACAGTTTTGCACTCTGCGGCTCACGTTACCGCAGTTTCACAAACATGTCGGAGAACTACAGTGGCCTTCAGGTCACGTAAAAACGTGATAGGCCCTCTTGGCGGTCTCCGTGAAGATCTCCCTATGAAGATACAAAGGGCTCATTCTACGCTAATAAAAAAATAGTTATGAATATTATATTCCATTTCTGCTAATAGATCCCCCGAAATCTTACACATTGTTTAAAAAAAAAAAAAGGTCTCAACATTGTATGCTGGGAATTCTGCTGAATATGCTGATCATGTTTCCTTAGGAACTTCATTTAATGAGTTGAGTGAACTCTCAGCAGTACATTCATTCAACTCATCATTTCAAGTCAAAAGACTTCAAGTTGTGAAGTTGAATTTTTTTAAGTTGAATTGACTTGAAATTCATAAAACATATGTATCTATGTTAAATTAATTATAAAAGATTATTTAATCCCACAAAATTCCTGTAATGGTTCATTTATGTGGCGAATTTCTTGGGGTAATAATTAAAATGAAAATGATAAATCTGTAAAAAGGTAACAAAGTAACATGAAGAAAGACATGCTGCTGATAGTTATATTGTGATAAGATATATTCAAACTATAACAACATTGTATTTTATTGTGCGTAGGTGGATGTGTATGACGAGGGGTCGTACACCTGCTCCATACAGACGAAGCAGCAGCCCAAGACCTCGCAGGTCTACCTCATTGTACAAGGTAAGCAGCACCTACACCTACACCCCAGCAGCGAAGGTAACCCCACCTATCCACGCCAGCTGGAAAGATATAAACTTGCAAATTAGCACATTATGCTAAACAGAAGCTACAACACATTTAAAATTATATTTCAAATGTCTCCAGAGTCAGAGGCATCATTGTCCAACAGCACACAGGCAGCATACATCAGCGTCACCACCACTCTATTATTAAATGTTAAAATGTGTCCCTCTAAGGTGTCTGCAAGGAAAATATATGAATATGTATTGTCAGGGAAAAAAAACGCTGTATGTCACAACGCCCGCCTACAGCAACAGAATTTCTTGTTCCAGTTCAAATGAATATTAAGTGCTCTTGAAAAGCCTTCAGCAGTAGTTTTCCATTTCAAAGAACAGGAAGTTATTTCTCCTGAATGGAGACAGCAGGAAAGTTGAGAGCTACAGAGAGAAGGTGCTGCAGGATTTGATCCAAGGATTGTTTTTATTTTTTCCTGCCAAAATGCCTCCCAAAAGTTATCTTTTGGGTTTTAAGGTTGTGGCTCCTGAGATAGAGGAGAATGCACTGCTATAACATCATCAAATTGTTGTACCTGAGAGGGCTGACAACAAGGTGTATGCACAGATGCACTGTCATGTTCAGTTCCCAGTCTTTTTTTGTTATTCTGCATGTTGTTTCCTGTGAAGTGAAATCTGCCGACTGTCATCCCAGACTAATTTATTCCACTCGCCTCACGCATTTGCAGATCTTTGGCATGGCAGATATGTAGCAATAGTCACGTGTAAAAAGAACGCTTAGAAGCCTGCTGAGTTGTGACTGATGATTTCTGTATTTCCAGCTCTTGGAGCAAAATCTATGTACGCATTTACAGATTTGTCTACACATTTACAGATTTATGTACACATTTACGGATTTGCCTACACATTTACAAATCTCAAAACACTTGCAAATCTGAATACCATTTGGAGATTTTTTCACACATTTACAGATCTGATTACGCACACACAGATTCTGAATAGACATTGAAGATTCCTGTACACATTCATAAACCTCAGTACGCATTTAGAGATTCTTTACACATTAAGAAATCTAATTACGCACACATGGATTGAGACACAGTTACACATCTCTTCACACACATTTGCAAAGTGTTTTGCTACAATAATGGCCTTTAGTATGTCTTTTCATATTGCCTTGTGTGCCTTTTATATCCTCTTTGTTGTTGTGCCATTTTCATATTTTATGAAAAGCACTTTGAATTCCCTTGTTTTTGAAGGGTGCTATACTCATAAATATGCCTTACTTTACTTGAGTGCAACCAATGTACAATAATTTAAACTAGTTTAGATTGACATTTTGGGAAATATGCTTGAGATGAGAAGATTGCTACCACTTTCATGCCTGTAAGGTTAATATATATCTGGAGGCAGCAGCTGCTTAGCTTGGCTAAGCTTAGCACAACTTGACACTTTATTTTTTGTATACAAATTAGTTACGTATTGTTAATTAGTGAGCGTCAGATTTGGTGGTAGGCGGTGTTACCTTCGGACCAAGCAGGGCTGTTTGCCCCTATTTCCAGTCTTTATGCTAAGCTAAGATAAACATAAGCATGTCTATGAGTGCACTATAGCCTTTATGCATATAAAATATATTACTGGAACTTCCTGGCTCATAATATCCTTTAATCCGTCACGTCATTTCAATGTCTTGTCCCTACTCCTTCCCGCTACACTTTGGAGATGCAGGCTTTTGACTGCTTTTTTTATTTATTTATTTATTTTTAAACTGTCAGAATACTTGGCCCCTTTGAGTTCTCCTCCGAAACATTTCTGAATTGCTAGTAAGCTCCTGGGACCATGAAAGAATAAGAGCAATAAAAACATTGAGCTGTGCATCAAGGCAGAAAAAAAACAGAGTTCATTATCCATCTAAATGCCACCGCCAAGTCTCTGTCGTCTCGTTCTCCAAAGTCACAGCTAGTTGACAGAAATTGCTCTTAACGTGTCTGAAACAGGCTGCCTGACAGATACGAGTGTAATACCGGAGTGCTCAAAATGGTCTCCTATATATAGTTTGTTTGTTTGTTTGTTTGCATGTGTTGGGGTCAGTGTTTGACAGTAGCCAGTAGGCAAAAAATTTAAGTTAAGTTAATTTGAAAAATTAAGCCAATGCAGAAGCTTTAAACTTGCATTGTTTCTAACAGCCAGCAGGGGGCGACTCCTCTGGTTGCAAAAACAAGTCTGATTGTATAGAAGTCTATGAGAAAATGGCCTACTTCTCACTTGATTTATTACCTCAGTAAACATTATAAACATGAGTTTATGGTCTTAATCGCTAGTTTCAAATCTTCTTCAATACAGCATGATGTTCATTGAGTAAATTATGATCCCATTTAGAGTAAATTAGACCATAAAGCAGGGGATGCTTTAGGGCGTGGCTACCTGTTGATTGACAGGTCACTACCACGGCGTTGTCCAGTCTGAGTGTTGTCGTGTCTTACAACTTTAATCCTTTCACAGTGTGTTTTCAGCTCATGAAAGTTAATTTCAACCTTTTTGTTTGCGTATAAATGTCTTATTCAGTGTTCGGTTGTACTTAGCTCCACCCTCTTGTGTCACTTCTGTTTGCAAAAGACCGAGATGGTGACGGCCAAATTGCCGAACTTGAGGCTTCAAAACGGCAGTCTACAAACCAATGAGGGACGTCACAGTGACTACGTCCATTTCTTATATACAGTCTATGGCAGTAGTGCATTACAGTAACGAGTAGTGTAAGGGACTACAATTTCCAAAACAGTAATTATATTACAGTTATTAATCCAAGTAACGCTGCTGATAGTTATATAACGAGTAATGTAACTAATTACTTTTGATACCAAGTAATAAGTAAAGTAATATTATAATTTTTAAAGGAGTAATAAGTAAAAAGTAACTTATTGCATTTCCTGAGTAACTTGCCCAACACTGGTGCGGGTGTATGTGTATTTATATGCTTTCAGATATGAATGCTTCAACTGTCTTCTGAAGAAATACTGACGCAAGACATGGAGTGCTGTAGCCTATACATTATGTACAGTGACAAACCAAATATTGCAGCTCAGTAATCCCACCATAGTTCACTGTTTCATCAATCAGAGTTTGTTTTTGTTTTAACTGCCCTTTCCATTTTATAACTACTCTCTGATGTGAGACCCGACCCCAGATAAATACTACACAGGCTGTCAGTGGAGGAAATGCACCACAATGTAATTCCACCGCACACAATAACCTTCTACAGAACTTCCCATCCAGCTATGAACTGGAGATATCATCCATTAATAGCATTTTTAAAGGTCAATATGTGAATTGATGCTCCCCTTTTTGGATCCATGGCAGCAAATTGCCTCTCCTTCCCAGAATCCATTGTGTCCGATTATTCAGCGCTTGATCATTGGAATGTCCTGCGTCGACTTCCAGAGTTTCTGTCGGCGGCCTCGTTTATCACGGCTAATGCGACAGCTATAGCCAAACATTGATTCTGTTGCTTTCTCTCCCTGCTACTTTGTCCTCTGCTCTGCCTCTCAAAGTCCCATTCAATTTTGCTACCATTGTTATGCTCATCTTTTGTTATTTACCCGCTCCGTGGGTGTAATCTTCTCCTTGAGGTTCCGTTCAGCATCTTTCATCTAAAATGCGGTGCAGTGCTGATAGCGTAGGTTTCTGGCAATTACCGTGAATGTGTTACCGTGCGCAAGTACTGTGAAGTTTTTATTTACTTTTAAATGGTGGTCAAACATTGAACACCGATGTGAGGAAACTACTGAATGCAGAACAAGAGTAGGAAGTAAAATCCTGCTTCATTAACAATCCACCACTCATTTAACTTCTGCTGTGGTCTTTCTTTCTACTCTGGATGTAGGTTTAAGTCTCTTTTTCTAGGGGGAGATAAGAATTTCTCTTAGTGTGTGGCTCCGCTATACCATCACATCGCAGCAAGCAACCAAAACCAACCCCTCCAAACCCAATCAACTCGGCAGGATAATAATTCACCCAGCCTTCATCTTTTAATGGGTATGAAAATGTTCCAAGCATCAAACATTGCCCCTGGTTACAGACCCAAGAGCGGGTTCACATAACCAAAGCTGACAATTTTCTGCTAGCAGGGACAGGGACGTAATTGGAAAACAAATGATCAGACAAAGTAAATTTGCGGTGGATGAAAAAGTGGCGAACTCGCGGGGCTCAGACGAGTGGTACCGAGCAGCAGGGTCACTGCACATGACAAGAATCCCAATATAATGGCAGGCTTTCAACACCAATCCAATTTGATTTTCAGGAAACACAGACATGGAAGTTTAGCCGATGGGCAAGCTGAGGCCAGTGTGATGGTTTTGAGGTTCGACTTTGATGTTTGCCAAGTGTATTAGTTAGTCAAGATATGTTTATGCGTGTTGAAAAGAATGTGTTTGCACACATACCTGCATACGTCTGTCAGTGAGTTTGGCTTTTTTCTGTGTTTTAATGCTAGTTATAGTAAGTTCAGACGATCGTTCGATTTCTGGTCACAGTTGGAGGTCATGAAAAATGTTCTTCTCTCTCTAAGTTTTTATTTTAATCAGTAAACCTATCCATTTCACTTTCCCCCTATAGAGATGTACTTTAGAATAATATGCACTTTACACACTTTGAACTCGAACCAAATATCACCCTATTAAAACTGCAACTGTGGCATATTGATGGGACTTTTTTAATAATCAAACATTCCACCATTTCATCGAGCTGGATGAAGTATACTCTGTAGACGATGCGTCTGACATCAATCCCAGTGAGGGGGAACAGTCTGTGCTTTCATGCTGATCTCCGCGGTGTTAAATCCTGTCTGGAGCCCATATAAACTGCTTAGCTGTCATTAATGATGTTCCACTCCTAAAGCACAGATGGCAGGAGTATATTTCTCCGACTGTAAAAGAAAAATATTTGACATATTAAAAAGTTTAATGGCTTATTCCTTTATAACTGTTGTCACACTGAATCAGCAAAAGCTTTCTTGGATCCATTTAATGTAACTTGGGGGTATCCAGTCATCTGCAATAAATGTAGATATCATTTTACATTTTTTCCCACATTTGTGTGTGTATTTTTTTTTAGCATTATTCCATCAGGCCAGTCACTTAAAAAACAAGTGCTTACTTACACGCATGGCCTAGCAATTGCTCAACGTTATGGGGTTAAACAACTAACATCATTACAGTGAACAGCAGGCAGTGAAACAAACTGAGATAGGAGAGTGACACAGTGGCGAGCAGGAAACGACACACTATGAAAGGGTAATCAAACAGCACAAATCATGTAAGAATAGACGGGATGCTTTGTGCTGAAAGGAGACTATTGCGTAAGTAAGAATGTCCTTTAAGATGGTTTATTAAGCTGCCCAAGGTTATTTGAATATTATAGCTCACATCCTAGCAATCAGTAGGTGTAATACAGATGCATCAGAAAAAGTGACAACATAAAATCAGATTTGTCATGTCTGTGATTGGTGAATAATGTACTGTATTGTGGTGAAGACAAAGATCCTCTCATAGAAATGATCCCTGGTGAATCAAACTCTGCATGCAATTTATTTTTCTTGTTCCTGAGGACAATTTCTGTCCTCCTTTGTCATGAAAAATTGAGGCAGAATTGAAAAAGATGAATGCAATGCAATTTTGTTCGTGGACTAATATGGCTACAGCTTTTAGGCCTTCATCATGAGGTAAAAAAAAGTGCATTGTATTCTGCCATTTATGGCATGTCAAATCCACTTTGGTCCAGACTGAAATATCTCAAAAGCTATTGGATAGATTGCCATGAATGTTTCTGCAGAAATCCATGGTCACCAGAGGATGGATTCCACTGACTTTGGTGATCCCCTGACTTTTCCTCTAGCGGCACCATGAGGTTGATTATTTTTAGTTGAATGTCTCAATCACTGTTGGATGGATTGCCATGGAATTTGGGACAGACATTCATGTTCCCCACAGGATGAATAGACCCTTACTAAGTCCCGCCCTTCTCACTCTGTGCTCCAATAACGGTTGAGCAAGCTTGGAACCAGGCAGAACCTCGGTCAACTTTCCCCTTTCCTGTCAGGTTATACTTAGGTATGCTATGTCTGTTCAAATACATGACTATGTAAGTCATGTAATAACATCGGAATCACAATCTTCACAAACACATTACATTGTATACAGTCAGTTACTACGGGGAACTTTCATTTTGTGTTGATTTTGGCGGTCCCTGTGGACAAAAGCAGTAGTTTTTCCGAGCACCAGAGTCCCTTTAGAAAACCCCTAATTTTACTGCAGCAGCAGTGTCTGACGGTCTGCTCCGTGCCGTCCTCGTTCTGGTTCTCCTGCTCTTCCCTTCCATCCAACGGGCCCAGCAATACGGCCTGGGCCTCCAGCAGCGTGGTGCCGGTGTTGGCTCCCAGCGGGGACCGGCGGAGCAGCGAGGCGAAGCTCGGCTCCCGGCCGGAGGAGGAGCCGCTGCTGCTCCGAGGCGCGGAGCTCTCCACCTCCCACCGGGGCTCCGAATGCTGGTTGCTGCTGAAGGCCCCGCTGGAGTTCTGAGCTGGAGGAGTTTCTGGTGAACCTGAATCATTTTGTTATATTATCTCTGCCTTGCGCCGCCCCCAGAGTATGTTAAAGTATGTTTCTTTTTGGCAAGCTTGTCCAACAGTAACTAAGGGAGGGCGGGACTTAGGATCAGTCAATTGTGATACCTTTGGTGATCCCCTGACTTTTCATCTAGCACCATCATCAGGTCAAACTTAAGTTTGTCCAATACTTTGCTTCACTACCAAATACCTGCTAAATGACATTCCCACCAGCCCCGGCTGTATTTTGTTTTTTTTTACTGCTAATTAGCAATTGTTAGCACGCTTATACACTAAAAATGCTGATGATAGCATTTAGCTCAAAGCACTGCTGTGCCTTATTGCAGCCTCGCAGAGGTGCTATCATGATCGTAGACTTTCTTGTTAAAATCTGACTACTACATTATTTTGAGAAATTCAGGTGGGGGAGCGTTTTATCAAATTTAATGAGGAGGTTCAGTAAAATGTTAGTAATGTTTGGGAGGGCTTCGCTTTAAAAAACATGACACATAATCCCAAATATAGCCCCAATCCCCACCCCAACCATTTCCACACAATCCTTTTGTACAAACATCCACATCCACAGCAGCAGTGTTTCAGCAAATTCAGCAAATCTCAACATTCTATGGAAATGTGTTTTATAAAATGCAGAGGAGTGATTCATTCATCTCATGAGGTCCTCTTATAATACTCATCCCACAGGAGTGGGATTTATAGTTCGTTTAGCCCTTACTGCAGACTGCTGACCCCAATCACAACTATTGCAGCTTGTTGAACTCTGATTTCCACTAGTGTATCCAACAGTCAGCGTTCGTTTGACGCGGCTATTTCACCAGTTAGGAAAATATTAGCAATCACAACCAGAGAGTGAATCAGCCTCCAGCATGCAGGGTCTCGAATCACTGGCCTAATCACTAGCTACAAGTAAATCGAAAGTCATTCTGTTGAATCATTCATCTCAGGCTGAAAGAGCCACAACAGCTGGATGGATTTTGACATGCACTGTCCTGCTGCTAGTAATTATACATAGAATGCATGTGTGTGCATGCATGTCTCTCTCTCTCTGTCTGTGTGTCCTAGACTGTACTGCCAATTACACAACGAGTGTGTGTTGGTTGTTTGCCAGATGCCACGGGTTCCCTGAAGCCTGTCAATAGTATTGATCTCTTGTTGGTTTGCAATTGCAATAGGCTGCTTTCTTGGTTCCTTGTCTTTCTATTTTTTTCCCTCTACTTCCTTTTCACGCCAGTGATGCTTGATCAGCTGATTCAAATCAGCATTGATCTGAGTATATTGATTAAAGTGAGCACTTTCATATGCATTGACCTTTATGAAATGATTTAAGTAGCCTTGTTAATATGAAAATTGTGATTCAACCTATCTCTGCATTTTATTTCTTTTTCTAACTTTACTTAAGTTTGAGAATACATTGCAGCACAGATAAAACAAATCACTGGTCTGTATATTCTTGCTTATTTTTCAACACAACATCATAGGTCTTAATATTTCTGTTGGGTTTATGACCAGAACCAGTCTGGCGAGACAATCTGGATTAGCTCTTAAATCTACATGTCATCATCCAAACCTTCCTTGCGAGCAGCTTTCCCTCCAAGGCAGCTGGCATTATCCATTCATAAATGTCACAGAAACAGAGTGACTATAAAGTAGCAGTCAAAGTGAATATTCCCATAAGCAGCTGTTTCCTGGCTTCTGTGACCCCATTTCAATATGCTGTGTCCATTGAGAAGTGACAAATGTTAATGTAGTGCAGACACTTGCTCTGGAGAATTGACAGAATTGATGCAACACCAGGATGTTGTGTGTGTGTGTGTCGTTTTTTGGCTCGGCACGAAATCAGAAAAATATAGTTATTGCCTGGTGCATTCTTATAGTTGTACTTAATCCTAGGTTCATGGAAAAAAACTTTTTTTTCCAATTCTAACTCAGGCTGTCATGATGATAATGATTGGCTCAACAGTATGTTCATTTGTCCTGATTTTAGAGCTATATAAATAAGCCTTATTGTTAGGCTATTACTAGGTATATTGTTGCTTTTGAAATGACAAAGATGACAGTTTTTAAACTAATTAAATACTTGAATGCAGCACAGCGTTTTTGTTCATGGTTGTGTGTGGGTGCTTTTTTTTAAGGAATATCCACAGAAGTTAAACTTTCTCTGGATGAAGGGAAGGCTGAAGCACAAAGGGAGAAAGAACGGACCCGCCGGTCTGTGTGTATTAATTTCTCCTGCATTGTTGTTGTTGTTCAGCACTTGTAGCCTACATGACATGACAGTTGGTCGTTGTGGTATTTGTCCCGCCCCTCTTCCGTTGTGATTGGACGGCTGGGTAAAAAATGACAGTGACAAACATAGCATTTTACCCAGAGTTGAACATTTTTCAACTCTCTGCGATACAATATTGCGGTTATTGCGACAGCCTTAATTCTAACCCAATTCCATTATGTTATTTTGTATCTGGCATGTGCTCTTACAATTTGCTTGTTTTTACACTATGAACCTCATTATTGACTCTAACTAAGCCTCATGAAGCAATCTTTATCCCTACTTGGCATCAGGGATTTCAGACTAAAAGATAGGAACCATCCAATATGTCTTCTTCCACACTTATCCATCTTTTTGTTCTTTTCATTTCGTCCCTCCTTGTATCACAATGCTGTGGTATTTAAGGAGCTAATCCGCAGAACTCTCTACAGGCAGCCGTATCACTCTAAAGAGCACCCTAGCAGGAGGGGGGCAGGTGTGTGTGCACGCCCATATGTATGTCTGTGTGTTTGCACACATCCTCTACTCTACAGTCTGGCCAAGGAGGAGGACTGACCTTTTCACAATTATCATGGGACAATCAGAGCCTTTCAGCGGTGCCTGTGAAGCCATCTATCCCCTGTGCTCCTCTCCACCTCTTCCCATCTCAACGACCCCTTCCTCCTTTCTTCTGCCCTGCTGTTGCTGGGGTGTTTTGTTACTTCCTCTCACACTAACCACGGGGTCATATGGACAGGAGGGGAGATAGAAAGATTGGGAAAGGCAGAGGAATTGAAAGAGATGCGGAGGGAAGTGCAGATTAGGTGTGGCTATCATTAATTCTGGATATCGGCAGTCTGTCTGGCTCTACTGCTACAGTACAGCTCCGTGATACACATTACTGCTTGTATTGCCGCCAGCAATGGAGTTCAGACTACGTTCGTTTTGCTGGATGATCCCTCCTTACCCATCTGAAAAAGCATGTTAAGCAAGATCAATGAAGCTTCCATTCACCAAAGGAAAAAAGCAAACACATCAACACAATTTCTTCCTCGCCATGCAGCAGCCATTTGCAGCCTCTCACTGAAGGCAAAGCTTTTGCTCGTCAAGGGCTTTCCAGCATCCAAGGAGCACATGGAGCACGGCACTCGAAGCCTTGAATACAATTTAGTTTCTGTACTGTGTCCAAGTGTTTACGGCATGCACCACCCTTGATGCCACCTGTACTGCAGTATATCAACACCAAGACAGAGATGTGGTTTTATTAAGGGTGTTTATCCGTCTAGATAGATACATGGTCCAAGATCAGAGGAATAAATGATGCAGATAAATGTGTTACAATTCGGTTTAGCTAGGCTGTGCATTACAGGCTGATAAGGCAGTGCAAAGATTTCACACAGTGTTGTTAACGCTACAATCAGACATTTCTTGTAGCGTGAGAGTTTTTGAAGAAAGTGGATGATTTTAACCAGTCATACAAACTCAGGAACACTTGAAAAGATTGGGGTTTTTTTATGTTTCTTGACAAATTCCAAACACAATTTGGTTCAAATATGTGGTTGCATAGCCACTAGCCATATATATGACTCTTTTATTGGTTTTTATCATTCCAGCCTTAGGTTTGATGTTTTATTTATTTTTTTATGCTGCATTAATAGTTTTCTGTGGCCACTTCAGTACAGCAGAACAGGCTGTAAACACAACATTGATGCATTATGACTTCATGAAGTGTGTTAGCAAACTGTTTTATTTACAAATCCAGCAGGCACAGAGCAACATTAGTATTCATTTGGAGTCGTGCGTTAGGCCACCTGATGAAGTCCAATATTCACTCTCCTTAAAGGGATAGTTTGGGTGTTTTGAAGTGGGGTTGTATGAGGTACTTATCCATTTAGAACAAAAGCAATGTGCTGCTGTGGACGGGGCCAGAAGCAAAACGTATTTTAGCCTCCTAAAAGAAAGGCCCACCTAGAATATTTTCACCGGTTGGTTTACCTTGCCGTGAGACAGCTATACAGTCTATGTTTCCAATGGGGAACTGAAACCGTTATCTATGCTCTCGCCAAAGCAACCAGACTCCATTGAAAAAAACTGTAATTTTACCTGGGTTTACCTTTACACGGGTGTTGCTGGTCTACCGCTGCCTCGATTGGTTTATTTTAGTGGTGCTATAGTGTGACTTTGACCACAAACAAAGCAGTAGTAGACCAGCAACTCTCATGTCCTGCGAGAAAATTGCTGTTTTTACAATGGAGTCTGGTGGCTTTGGCGAGAGCAGAGATGGATACAACGGCTTCAGTTCCCCATCAGAAAGCGATATCTGATGGCAAGGTAAAGCGGTGAAAATATTCTAGCTTATACTTAAAATAATTTCTTTTTAGTTGGCGTCTTTCTTTTAGGTGGCTAAAATAAGTTTTACCGTCGGCTCTGTGCACAGCAGTACATTGCTTTGCTTCTATGCAGTAACTCCTGTCTGCTTCTCAAAGCTAGGGGTGTGCCGACTCATCTACTGTAGGTAATACACTGACTATGGATAAGTACCTCATACAACCCCACTTCAAAACACCTGAATTATCCCTTTAAGTCTGTTTTTGGCCACTACCAACTCCAGGGGGAAATATCTGGCTCTTTAGCTGTTAAATGCTCCACTATGTCCATCAGCCAGTGACTTACTTGATCTGCTGTGTGGTGCTGGGCAGGTAGGGTATTAAGGTTAGAGATTAGGTTTTTAGGGCCATTTCCCTGAAACCAGCCACCTGCTGTGACCTGAAACGACTCTATGGGAGCGGTGAGACTGAACCGAAGCAGTAAAGTTGTGGGCCGGGGAACTGCAGTCGTATGATAAGAGAATTATCACCCCCCTCACATTACACAAAGTAATTTGATCCATTGTTAATATAAAATATTGATCAGTGCAGCTTTTAAAGCATTACTACACAGTTGATTTACCCATCTCTGAAAACACTCACGGTGCCGTATTTTTAGCCTATAAACTCTCAGGATATTAAGAGGAAATCGAAGTCAAGGTTCGAGCATTTAAAAAAAAAAACACACAGTAAACCCTCCAGACGCACTGGCTCGTGTGAAGGCCAGCAGTAAGCCCCACCATGCCTCATTATGCCTTCTGCGAGCATGACGGCAGACCGGCGACTAAACATATATCCATATACACCCCCCCAGGGACAAGATTACATGTAGTCGTCACATCGCACCATTATTCCATGTCGACTACCCAGTTGGATGAAGAAGAGGACAGACGGGCAGACAGAGAGCGAGAGAGAGAGAGAAAGAGAGAGAGAGTGGGAGAAAGCAGCCACACACATTTTGCATTGCCTTTGAACCTTCATAATGAAACTGACTCCTTGAAGTTTTAATGAAAGCAACAATTTACCATTCCCTTTTTCTTCCTGGGCTGCTGAGCTTATGTTGCTTAGACTGAATCTCTAAAAAAAAAAAAAAAAAGTCTCCTTTAATCTTCTTTATGCTGGCTGCGAGAGATGCTCTCATGCATTTAAATGGGGCCATCCCATGGACACACATGACAGCAGGGGTATTGACAGGGGCTGCAGGTGAGCCATCGGGGCCATATTTCACAGACTAACCGGGCGAGCCAGTGGCCATCACTTCTGGACAGTGTCTCCACCCGTCTTATCTCTGATATAGAGGAACACTATTTCTTTCCCCATTGCCACCGCTCCCCACACACATACCCATTACTTGTATCGAAGTGCCAGTATCCTTTCCCTCCATCTTTTTCCATCCTCTATGTGACCTGGGCCTGTCAGATAGATGGACAGCCCTTTGGCACGGTGCTCCTCGCGCTCGTGAATGCCTCTGGAAGTGAGATTGAGTGGCACAGTTAAACCTGACCTCACCTGCTTTCTCCACGAGGAGAAAAGATGCGGCTCAGTGTGTGTAGAGGTTGCGTCAGTGTGTGCCTGGTGTATCACAGTGGTCCTGTATAGGCAAACACATGGGACTGGCCTTCTGTGTTGCAACTGTGTGCTTTTTAACATTTCACCCCACCGTGGTGTAATAGAATGCTGTCGCCTTGTCTTTAATGTCCGTGCCCTACATTACTACAGGGTCAGTGTGTGTGTTTTGTGAGTGAACTTTCTGCCACTCAGCCCAACTGGTGTTCAGGTCAATCCTACTGCTAAGCCTTGATCCCACTTTTATCGCCATGGGCTGGATAAGAGCAGAGAGGCAACCATGTGGGGGTGCCACTTAGAGACAAGACAACAATACTGAATAGAGGGTGAGATCAGTGGGGGACTGCTGCCGTCGGTGAATGACTTTGAATTATTAGATCCGTTTAGGCACGTGAAGAGGAGAGAACAGCGTGAAGAAGAATCGTCTTTGTTTCGTGTGCACTTGCCTGCACTTCAGACTCACACTGAGAGATATCTGATTTCAGAGGCTTCCTGATGCCTCAGTTGTACCGAGCTCAGCACTGCTCGGGCCCATGTGGATTCAGACTACTTCCCTACCTTTCCTCTACTTCTCTCTACTGTCAGCAATCAGGAAAATGAAGTACAGACTTTCTTGCAATGGGAGTTTGAACCAGGCATTCTCTTTTTAGCAACCCTATAGTGGCGTGGCTTGAGGGAAGGCAATGTCGGTTTCTTCATCTCTCAGTCGGTCAGTCTGCCCCTTTGGTCCAGACTGAAATATCTCAACAACTAGCTGATGGATTGCATTGAAATTTTGTACAGACATTCATGTTTCCGACAGGACGACGTCTACTGGCTTTGGTGAGCCTCTGTCTTTTCTTCTAGCGCCACCATGAGGTTGACATTTGTAGTTTTTGAGTAAAATGTCTCCGCAACTAAAAAATAACTTTGGTGATCTAGTGCCATCATCGTGTCAAGTTTTTAATTTCTCCAATAGTTAATTGTTCGTGCCATTGCAACGTCAGCACAATGCAGCAGAGCTACCCTTCCGCAATTTTAGTCTGAAAGCGACTACCGGACGTCAGTAAAACGTCTGCCTAAAAAATGCCGTAGAAAAGTAAAACAAAGTATTTCCATTCTATTGTCAGATTCTACAGAAATGGCCTGTGTTGAACAATAAAATATTATAAATATAATAAGCATTTTCAGTGCAAAATGGCGGCAGCGGCTGTTGTAAAAAAACACCAGAGTGTTATTATTTCATAGCCATTGTTTTTGTCGGGAGTGTTTCAGAGAGACTCATGAAATCCATTGGCTGACATCTGTCATGTGCCTTGCATGGATTGTGTACTCATCCTCAGTGTTTTCTAGTGAGTGTACTTGGCTGCTGCTCCTCTCAGTGCCCACTGCCCCAGCAGATGTCTGGCATGTTATTCGGTTGGACCATATGGTAGCCAGCGCTGGTGCAGTGCTTTACATACCAAGTCGTCTGTGCGGCAGGAGAGCGCTAAACACCTCTCGTGATGGAGCATATGTCTAGTTGGATGTCTTTTTGATGGAGGGCTGCTTTTAAAAATACTGGTGTTGGGACAAGTTGATGATGACTGTTTTCAATATGTGGTTACTCATTGGATGCCAGTCAAGTATGTGATCACAAATTTTGTGAGAAAGCTTTGTCAGTAATGTTCTCGTCTGACTGTATTTCGTGATAAATAAGCAAAAATATGACCCCAGACTAGATTTCCTTTCTATAAAATGTCTTTAACTTATTGATATTGCTTTGTACACTCGGTTTAAACTTTTCAAAGCACACACATGCGCTGTAATCAAAACGGAGGCCCTCGGAGGAACTAAAAATACATCTCACTAATGAGAAAAAAATTGCTTATCACTTATGGAGCGGAAATATTTATGACTCTTCATTATAATATGCTGCTCTCTATTGCATATAGGCGTCTCACAGCTACAGTAGCTGGGTGTTGTCGAGCATGTGCCTCTTCCCAGCACTTTGATGGCGCAGCTACAGATTTAATGGGAAATATTTTTCCCTGGGAGGGTCTTTGAGAGTTGGCACTGGCCGGCTGCTGCAGTGGCCACTGTGGTAAGTAACATATGGGCTTGTTATCTCTCCTCAGAGCTAGAAATCTCTCTCCCAACACCAGCCACTTGCTCATTAGACTGCAGCTCAAGGCAAAGCACAGAAACAGAGAGAAAGGAAGACAGAGTGAGGAAAGGAGACAGAGAGAGAGTGACAGTGATGAGGCAAGAGTCGAGGAGACCGAATGGCAGCAGACAAAGAGGACTGAAGAAATAAATGAAGGCGGGATGGTGGGGAGGCAGAGTCATGGGGAGGCGGAAATAGTGCGTATGTAACGTGTGTGCACGACATGAATATTTGCATCCAAGTGTGCACGTTTGCATGAAAGACAAAAAGTTGATAAAAGAGGAAGTTGAAAGGCAGTGAGTGACACCCACAGAGACACAGGAGAGAGTGAGATGGCAAACACACACTCACATTAGCCGATATAGTTGCAGCAGCAGCAGCAGCTGTGAGCCCAATCAGAGGCTGTGTGTGAGAAGCACTATGGGGTGGTCTCCAGCTGAGTGTGTCAGGTGCTCTGCACTCCACCAGCTGTTCATAGGTCTTCACACAGCGAGAACCAACAAGGTGGTTGAGAGTCTACAGATCTGGAACCCAATCAACACTAACACAATGGCAGCCGTTCGTTTCCACTTTTCTGAGCCAATGACATACTCTGAAAGTTGTGCAAACTCCGCTATAGAATATCCCAAGCAATATTAATCCTTATTTTTTATGCTGTATGTATTTTTTAGTAGTTTTAAGTAGCTCATACATTTTCATACACTAATTTAGGGCTGCAACTAATGATTATTTTCATTATCTATTAATCTTATGGTTATTTTTTCTGTCGATTGATTATTTAAGCTGTAAAACAACAGAAAATAGTGGAAAAATGCCCATTAGCGTCAATTTGCGTTAATTTTGGACGCGTCAGTTTGGCCAGTTTCCACTCGTAACAGGCCTAGTGTCTTTTCAAAATAAACGTCTATGTTCACAGGAAACTTACAGTTTCCACTTGTTACATGCATACGGTTCCTTTTCAAAATAAACTTCCAATGTAGATTTACTTAGTTTTTGAGGTTTACTTACACAACAAAAGTACTTGGTTAGGTTTAGGCAACAAAAGTACTTGGTTAGACTTAGGAAGCGATCGTGGTTTAGGTAAAAAATCCTTAGGTTTGTTATGTAAAATAAGTCAGTTTGTTGCGTAACCGGGCTTAGCAAAGTATGGAAGTTACGGAACTACGGTAAAATAAGTCAACATTGTTTCACATTGGACATGAACAGCGGTCTCCTGGATCAAAGTCCTGTGTTTGTGTGACCCATCCAACCACCCACAAACTGTGTAGCAATTTTCACTCTGTATACTATCTTGGTTGCTCTGACCATCTAATAATGTTAGCCGTTAGGTAAAGCTTACAGACGGCAAGATTTAGCCTGTGATGCAGTGGGTCGGTTCTGTTGATGAAACAGAGACTGTGCTGATAGTGTGCCAACAGTGCAGAGCTCAGAGGCAGTACACAATAGAATAACACGGCATTCACATCGTCCTCGTAGTTTGCAGATCCGTGCTGTTTTGGTAGCAACCGAAATAACGAGTTGAACATCGTGAATGTAATTTAGAATATCTAGATTTACATTTGCGCACTTGGATAGTATTGTAAGGTAATGATAGGTAATGATGGGTTTACATTGAAGTTAGTTGAAAACCTGGTGCGTCCGATACCCTAAAGAGTGCGTCGGTATCAGAGGCCGAAGGGCTATGACCCAGTGGCGGTTTTTGACGAGTTTGGAGTAAGACCAGTTTGAAAGAATTCAATTAAGTCATTTTCATTTTATAACTTCTTGTGAACTTGAGAAACCACTACCCCAACTATTCTTTTCTCTGCGGTGCTTCATAAAAACAGTAGGAGTGCCATCCTGATCCGATCAATACTGAATAAACTATTTTGTTGCTTTGGTTTGTATCCTTTACCTCGCTGGGGTGGTATTCACCAACAAGCATTTTGGAGGAAGGAAAGTAAGCAGCTCATGAAGCTCCCCGTGTCAGCCGTGGTATAGGCTTGTGCTGCGTTGTGAATGTGCTGTAGTATAGTGCTCACACAGGCACTAAACTGTGTTGTGTGGATCAGGAGTAAGGAGTGCTGTAAACTGGTTATTGCAGTATCACATCACAGAGAGCCGCAGGTACATTCATAAAATGGACTGTTGGGTTCTCATCCTTTTACGTCCCATTTACATCATTGGTAGAATACCAGGGGCTGACTGGTGACTGTCATGTGGATGAAGCTCTGGTGGAAGAGTAATGTGACATGTTTGGAGGCTAAAACTAAAATCACAGTCAGATAGCGTCTTGGTTTCACGATTTTGTGTATTTGAAACAGAATAATAAAGCAGGAAGAGGATCTCAGCCAGGGAGAGAGGGGCGATTTTATATCATGATGAAAGGGTGAGATAGATTCTGTCCTCTGGCGCAACATGAAAATATAATTTAAACTTCAAATTTGGGCTTACAGGCTGTTACACACTGGTGGTGTTTTTTTCGTGCAATTAATTCACATTTTCAAACTGTTGCTTTTGTCGTAAGTACTTTCACATATAACATAAATATTATATGGCGAAAAAGCAACGTAATTTTTTAGGAACAATTTTTATGAGCTTTCGCACCTCGAATAAATTCATCAACTAATCACCAATTGTGCAGAACTGGTTGAGTTGGGCGTATATTTATGAAACAACAACACAGAGGCTCCGTAGTCCGAACCAGGACGGCAAACTTTATTACTCCTTTCAACCTTGACAAAGGCAGCACAGACCTGATCCACTCCTTCAGTTCTTACCTTTCACAATAAAAGCCCTAGACATATAATATTTACAGATGAGTATTTTGCATTTCCGTGTCATTTATTCGTCACATCCCTGTTGTGTAAATTACAAACTGGAGAATGGGACCGACATGAGCATTTACTAGACAGGAACAGTCAAACGAAATGATGCCCAGTACTTTTTCAGATTTGCTTCGGCCCCCGTCACTCCTGTTTTGACCTAATTTTTTATAATTGATATCTCTTTTGATTATCCTAACTTTACACAAGAGTGATGCTAAATCGCTTTAAATACTACTTTACTATATGCATGTTTTTTTACATGGAAATTAGCCAGCTAACAAGTTACAGAAGATTTTTGTTCCCTGCAAGTTCCTAACAATTTCCTCGACAGGAATTAACTATGCAATTTGGTTCTAATTACAAGGAAAACAGAGAGAGTTGTTTGAGTTCAGCTAACTGTATTAAGTTTATAAGCCGTCGTTGATTTTCAGAAGAAACGTCTTTAAAAGAGCTGTTAAAACATTAACTGGACTGGGAAAACTCACAGAGATCTATTTAAAACCAAGTAAATATCATTTAAGTCTTTAGTCTCCATATTTGTTGAAATGTGTACACTTGCCTGTGAAAAAAAAAAAAAAATTGTATGTTCAATTGAGATGATGTGCACTAAGCTGATTAATTTGAAGTGTACTAACTACATTGTCTTATTTTATCCATAATTAGTGCCAAAGTACACTGTGGGGAAACTATATAATCTGCTGCCTCTCATTTCATGTGTGGGCAGAATTTCTTAGTGTACAGATTATATCGTTATGTGTCAGGTGGCTGGTGCGCATCGATCCCATTGCTCCTTTGTCATTAGCATTAGAGCAGAGAGAGTCCATCAACGGAGCTGCAGACTGAAATAAAGAACCTTTGGATCCGATCTCAGGTTAAAAGTTAATGGCTGCTAACCAAGGAGGCTGGAGGCCGGTAGTCTGGGGAGGGGTCTGAATTGTTAATGCTCTCACACACACACGCACACACTTAATAGAGATATACACACTTACTCTCTCCAGTATGGGCTGCACTTTAATCTATCTGATGTATTGTAGTAAATGGGGGCACATCAGGTAGTATTGATTAGTACTGATTGCTGGTTTGACTTCCACAGAACATCCTTGAGGGTCTTCAAAGATCAGGGGAATTACGCTGAAAGGCCATCTGAATGCCACAATAAGTCAAGATGTAATTTGATAGACCCCTTTTAATGTCTGAGTGAGCAATGAGAGGGTATGTTGTTGCTTTGAACTTCCAGTTTCACTTTGAATATGCATAAATCAATAACATGCTGTCTTGGTTTACTGTGTTGTAATACAGAACATCTCTACTTCTGTTGGACAGCTGTGTGGTAATTGTTTTTATGGAAAATATGCAAAATGATCAGCTGTACAATATTAATTTATTCATATGGATTTACAATGTTTCAATTTTTAACACAATTATACAGTTTGAAGCTTTATTATTCAATTTTAATCAGCTCAAATCCTCAAGTGACGTTTTTATTGGCATCATAGTAGATTGAATTATCGATGGGTAAAAACGTATGAATAAAGTGAAAAATCATAACGATTTTGTTGGAACAGCAAACATGAGGAGAAAGCATTTGTTCATCGTTGACTCCCTATCATGAGCCCTGGCGTCGCTGAACCAGCTGTACTGGACGAGACTGGAAATGGTTTGGAATAAGAAAGAGAAGGTGATGGTGGTTTCATATTGGGAGGGAAATGGGAAGTGGTGAGCTGCATTGGTTGTGGGAGGGCTTGTAATTTCTAATCACCCTTGTCTGGACAAAGTGACATAAAGAGGAATGGTATTTGGAAGTGGAAGTCAAAGGGCAGGAAGTGGTATTAAACAGTTGAAGAAATGGTACCTGTAGAGGGAAAGGCAGCCATTGCAAGCACGAGACCATAACCTTGGATTTAGCTTGTCTAGCCATCTTTGTTTTTCTCATTATCATGAGCGGTATGATATCGTAAGCCTCTAAATCATCTGGTGGCTTGAATGCGAAATCTGCTTTTGCCTTTTTGGCAAGCCCTCCACACTTTGTGGATGCCAAGCTTAAAGTACAAAGCTATTGCTCCTGAGGAAGCAAGGGATTTATACCTCCGTTAGGCCAAGATAAGAATTACAGCTTATACGGAAACACACACATTTTTCATAAGAGCTGCCATTAGTTGGTTATATGACAAAAAAAAATTCTATCTGTATTTCATTTTCTCCTCTTTGACCCTCCCTGGCTGCATGTGCTTGTTAGCAAAAACCGCTGCTACACCTTTTTACCCTTAAACCTCTGTTGTTTTCCCTCTTTCGGTGCAAACACCAATTAAATGCTTGTGTTATTTACAAGTTGCTGCCCTTGCAGGAGCCTCATTGGAGGAACAGCTCTCAAGACGGACTGAAAAACCATCTCCTTAATTAATCACCTTGGCAGAGCGAGGTCTACATATCAGGAATGGGTCTCAAATGCAGAAAATCCTCCTTTGGAAAACCACAGAGAAAGCTCCTTTTTTTTTCTCTCCCTCGCTTCCATCTGAGCCTCCAGCAGGCCATTGCATCTGTCTCATATCCGGTGCTTCCTTTGAAACTTTCGCAGGCATCTCGGGTTTTTTAAAGCACTGCCACTGCTGACGGCTACGATTGGGACGGGGAGGAGGTGGTGTCTTCTTCTCTGTCATCACCTCGCTCATCTACAGTACCTTCCCTTCTTCTGTTTTCGTAACAAGCTAAGAGTGCGTAGGGGGGATAGGGCCCACTGGCATTGCCAGGCCACTTGAGCTTCTTCTCCCGCAGCTGTAACAGCAACGTCAGCCCACTCCTCAGACCTATGCGTCCTCTTTCCTTTCAATTCTGCAGTGCCAGGCGGAGAGGAATTAGTGTGTATGTGTGTGTCGCTGCAGAAAACACTCCCCGCGGTCTCAGATCAAATGAGATCGGTGCTCCTCTACATTTTGCATGCGGTGACATGATCGCACGGGCAAAATGTGTCTTCGAGTGTGTGTTTGCAGCTCATGCAATGCAGATGTATCTTGTCATTACATCGAGTAACAATGTCAACATGAATAATTGAAGGGATTAACGTTGGATATTAACAATGAGTCACACAGTATATGGGGACGTACTGTCTCAGCTACAGAAAACAAAACGTGTTTTTGACTGTATTTGCGTATGAATACAGGTGCGTGTGTAGGATTCAGTAGTAAGACTACAACCGACAGCTCAGCCACAAGACTTACTGTTAATCTAAAGAGATATTCTTTATCAACACGAGCACATTGCAGACATTTGGAGATGTAACGCGGCGATTACATTTTGCTCCTTTCGTAGCTCCTCTTTCCTTTTTTTCACAAGTCTTTCAGTGAGTCATAACATCTGTAAGCATTTAGATTTATCAAAGACTTCCATGTAAGTGTGGGTGTGCGTGCTTCTCCCTTTCCTTTGACCACAAATGGCCAAATCCAGAGAAGAAGGATGATAGTTTGATCAAGATTCCCTGATTGTCGCTCTCTTAGGGCGCTTTCACAAGCCAACGTTTAGTCCGTTTTAATCGAACTCTGGTGCGGTTCATTTGCGCAGTTGTGAATGCAGTAATCGTACTCTGGTGCAGACCAAAACAACTGGTCAGAGACCGCTTTCGAGAGGTGATCTCGGACCATTTCCAAGCGAACCAAAACACAGGCTGACTGTGCAAGCATTTGTAGAAATGGACACAAGTAAACGACAGGTTAACATGAGTTGAGAGGACTGACCTGGACTTCTGCAGAGGTCCAATGTTTGCTTGACATCTGGGCCGAAGAGAACATACAAAATATGCCAAATAAAGTCCAGAAAAATAGTGAGGTTTATAAAGTCATAGGAGATCAACTGGAGAAGGGATTTGTGCGCACAGAAGATCACTGACGAGTCAAAGTTGAAAAACTTTGACAGCAATATATCAAAGTCTGCAATTCCCTGTTTAGAGGTGGCAGCTCTCCAGACAAATAAGATGAATTCACTCCTCTGTACATGCCCCTGAGCAACTACATTTTTTTTAGTTGGTTCGCTTTAATTTGTACACTGTGAAACCAAACCAGACTAAATAGAAAATATCAAGTATAAAGTTCACTCTGATTCGGACTACCCAAACGGGACTATGGCTTGTGAAAGCGCCTTTAGTTGCTTTAAGGTGAAGTTGCGAAAGTGAAGATGCAGGAAAAGGCAAAAATCTGGCTAACACAAACCCACACCAGCATTAAAGCACAGCAGATGCTTGTTTAAGGCGACGTTGTTTTGTTTAATCTCTTGAGTTGTGACAGGAGACACCGTGTTGCCCAACAGGCTGGTCATATTGGTTTTTTTTCGGGGAGGTTTTGGGCTGACCTTGGTTCGTAGAAAAAGCAGGTAATTGGCAGCAAAGCTTCCAAGCACTAAAAGCTAAAGAGCTGCTCCGAGTGCTTTCTCCTGATTATCTTGTAATGGTTTCAAATTAGCTGAGCATAATCGCACGCCTCTTCTACACTCTCTGCCACATCACTCCTCCAAATGTCACGTTGAGAGCCAGCGGGAGGTAAATGTATAGGCGGGAGCAAAATGAGCCTAAGGGGAAATAAACTACAAAACATGTAAAATGGCACACACACAGAAGCGATAACACTATAGATGATTCATTGCTGTCTTAATGTCTTTCATATAAAAGAGCAGTAACTGTGCCTTTGCTTTGCTTTGTAAAAGATATACTTCTCTTTAACTCCAAAATGTTCTTTTTATTTTGACACTATTGTGTTCATAAATTCACATGTATATTGTTGTTTTAACCAATCGTCTGTGATGGGGCGATGGAAGAGAATGAATTTGGCAGTCAAAGCCCGACGCTGTCGAGTTGTTTACCGTTTCCTGTTTGTCTTCTAAAGAGTAGAATAGAGTTGGGCGCGGTAATCCCTGAATTGTAATGAACAGTTTAGCTTGAATATAAAGCAATCTGGCAGAGTCCAGGTGGGCCCGGTTGCATCCTGTATTACCTGCTGCCTTCCCTGCTTCTGCTCAAATGCTAATTTCATGCTCAGTATGTCTGCATCTGAGATGGACCAAGCAAATAGATTGGCATATTTTTGATACATCAGAGAATAGACAGCCTGTGATTATAAGAAATGGAGAACAGAGGGGGGGAACGCAGAGTGGGAGAGAGAGAGCGGGAAAATGGGTTATCATATCCTCGATAGAGATGTCGGGCTCTGGTTTAGTGACAAGTTGGTTATTTCCTGTTCTTAAAATATAGTTTATCTGTCTGTGGTGTATTTGTGCCCTGCAATTTGTTTTTGTTATTTTGTAAGTGTTGGTCCGATGTCCTCTGTGGTTGACAGAGTTGCACTCTTTGTATCTCAAATCAGGGTTGATGCCTTTTGTTATTTTTCTTGGCTGTAACTTTCAGGTCAAACCATATTTTCTAGCATTTCTATCACGAGTACACGGTGTTCACAGCATTAATTACCCTCCCTGTACCGTGTCTTTTGTTAAATTGGACGAGACAGTTGTTAAAGTGCCAGATGAAACATCATCTCGGTTGTGCTGAATCACATCTAGCAGAATCTCAACCTCTTTGTCCTTGAAGTTTGTCTTTTTTCTTAATTGCACCATTTTCCATCGTGTCCTACATTTAGGCTACCATTGCCTTGCATAAGCATATTGTTTACCGCATATGGTAAAATGGGGACATTTCTTGTTGTAAATGAGCTTGTTTATTCAGGAGCAGATGTGGAGCAGGTGGGATTTACCATTGTTCATGGCAGACAGTCATATATATGCATGTATGATTAATGCAACAACTGTCTTGTTCATTCTGGCAGCACAGATTTATAAAGTGATCTATGCGTGCTTTAATTTCTCCAGACATGAACATCAGTTTTGGACGACTCTGCAGAACCCTGGATTACATCCGGTTACACTGTTTTTTTTATGCCTCCGCACCGGCAACATTATGTTTTCAGGTTGTCTGGACCATTCTTTTGAACGCAATAGCTCAGAACACCTTGAGAGAATTTATTTAAATTTGGCACAAATGTTTTTGGTGCTCAAAGGTCAAGGTCACTGTGACCTCACATCCATACCATTCTTCTGAACACGATATCTCAGGAACGCCTTGAGGGAATTTCTTCAAATTTGGCACACACGTTCACTTGGACTCAAAGATGAACTGATTAGATTTTGGTGGTCAAATGTCAACGTGACCTCACCTCTGTCCCATTCTCGTCAAAGCAATATCTCAGGAACGCCTGGAGGGAATTGTATTATATCTGGCACAAACCTCCACTTGTGACCTGTGACCTCATAAAACACATTTTTGGACATAACTCAAAAAAGTATGTGCAAATTATGACAATTTCACGCACGTCTAATAGGATGAAATGATGAAGTGATGACATTTAGGACAAACATGGATGTAATCTGCAACTTGATTGGTAATTCTAGTTTTTCATGTTTAATGCCAAATAAAATGTTTGCTTTCTGCAATATCTGCATATTGCAACTACAGTATTGTTAAGGTTAGAGACCGTGATTATGGTAATTGCAATATGGGTAAGGCATAGTTAGGGTCAGGCTACTACAACACTTGGTTAAGGTTAGGGAAAGATTGCAGTTATGGTAAATACAAATGTGAATGTTATTTATATGGTGTGATTCACCACCCCAACCTCTACACGCTTGCTTTCTGCATCATTAGGGTGTTTCTTCCTGCGTTGGTATTAACATTCATTGGTAATAAATCCTAAGGTGCAGCATCTTCTAGTATGGATGTAGTTTCTAGGGATACTGGGCTGGATTTCCTGCAGCACTTTGGTGAACAAACTGAATACTTGGATAAAAAATACACGCAATTGCAGATTAATGTTTATTGGCATAAAAAAATCATTTCAGCGTAATTATAGCGAGAGACAGAAACCACTTTGCTAAAAAAAAAAAAAAAATGATTGTAGCCATTATCTGTCATCCACTGCTGATTTAAAACGGCATGAAAGCTTTAAATTAATGAATCTCCACAGCAACCTGAAGGTTACAGGACGCATCTTCCAATTTAAAACTGTAATGGTGCAGAGCCGTTACGCACAATCACATTAGGGGTTGAATGGTTAATAATTGCTTAAAACACATATGTGGAGTACTTGCATCGATAATAGTCCGTCCTGAAGTGTAGCCCTTAATTGCACACAAACTCATTAATTTGTGAGATTTCATGCCGTAGAACCATTTTGAAGACTTAATCATAGTGTTGTCCGGATTTGTATGCAATAACAGGTAAATATAACCAGTAATAAATGGAGATTTGGTGATTAATCATGCAAAGGTGCCTTCAATATCCTTCCATGGTGAATAACTTGTCACATGGACTAAGGAAGTGCCTGCGGCTCTTCTCTCTCTTTTTCTCTTCTCTATGCCGGCACACAGTTAATGCACAAACCAACAAACACAAACACAGTCCTCCCTAATTACTCTTGCTCTCTCTGCTCTTTCTCACTCTCTGTCTTTCTTTCTTTCTTTGAAGTTTGAAATTAGAGTTGAAAGCAAGGTCAGTGTATTTATAATGTTTTCATCAGAGATTTATTATTTTTGAGGAATTGGGAAAAACTAAACCAAAACAGGAGATCATTAGCCAGAGAGGACATGAGTTTTTTGGGGGAGCGGTGGATGGAACCTGCCGAACCTGAAGAGGGAAAATGTTGACTGTAGCTGGTTATATTTGGCTATGAATGGAAAATGAATTCTACTTCGGGGAGTGTATGAGAAAAATGAAATCAAAACAGAATAGAAAATAACTTCTCCAAATGGTCGAGGTCTGAGAGTTCATATGAAAGTGAGTCTGCACCTTTTGTATTGTACACAGCGTGATGTTGAATGTGGGTGTTTTTGAGCCCACGCCAGTGTCTATACCATAATTCACAAAAAGCCCAGCTATTGTGAGAACATTAGTGGAAAGTGCAGCGTATCTCCATGGATTTCATCCATTCTGTAGTTGGTGAGGTAAAGTGCTTTTCAAAGAGATGCCCTTTCCAACATTGTTCCTTGAAGGTTGACCTATGACTAAGATTACAGTTCACTCCTATCTTCTCCCTCCTCCCCTTTCATGGCTGACAGCTGGACACCAGGCACTATATGTCCGCGAGAGCTGAAATGTCATTCACACTTCCTTCCCTCGCGATTGTCTTCCTTTCTTCACCTCCTCTCCTCTTCCCTTCCCCTTGCCCATTTATAGAGGTGACAGGGTTATCAGAGTGTGAGCAAATGTTTCTTAGCCGATTCATTTTTATCTTTGCTTTGCAAGGATTAATTCTCCAGTCGCACTTCCCACTCAGCCAATCAACTTCCCCACCCCTCCCCAACCCACTTTGGTTGTTTTTGAGGTTGGAAAAAAAGCCAATTGGATTCTTTGTCACCTCAATTGAGTGCCTCCGCCTCGACCCACCCCGCCCCCCCCATTCCATCTCCCCATATCTGGAAAACACATCTTCATTTCAGATTGGTCATTTGACTACAGCAATAACTCTGTATGACTCCATTTAAAATGCTGTTTGGCACAATTGTGAAAAGTCTTGTCAGTTGGTATTAGAGAGATGCGTTACCTTTGTGTGTGTGTGTGTGTGTGTGTGTGAGAGAGAGAGATGTTAGTTGCGGGGAGGCGGGGAGGCTGTTAGTGATGCTGTACGGAGACAAAGCTTCAATAATAACTTTGCTGCAGAAACAATCCGAAAGAGACAAACACTGAAATATTGTTTCTTAGAAAACATGGTCGATACGGAGGAACAGAGCAGCTTTATTTCAATTCAGCACTGCAGCTCCTATCAGATTTAGATAGCATATGAATTCCCACATGATGCCACTCTCACAAATGTGTTTACAACTTGGGAACTCTTAAATGCTTTCAGTATAAATTTTCCATATGTGTTTGTGTTAGTTTCACAGTCGGCTAGGCAAACACAATAACCTTAATGTATTTGTTTTTTCTTTGAGTAAGTCAAGATAAGTCTTTAAAGCTGCTTCATATGGGCACCAAAATTAAAGGTGAAAAGCTGGAAACATGCCTCGAAGCCCTGCTGGCACGGATAACACCCACAAGTATAGTGCATTCTTTATTGTAGGGCCACTGAGTAACTTTATTGGAGCAGTTGGGGTTTAAGTGCCCTGTTTATGGACAAATTGACAACAGTTGTTGAGAGCTGGCAGAGTCTGTTACTTTGCACACCAGCTTTTTTTCTGCATAAATGATTCAGATGAGTAAATGAATGTGATTGCGATGCACCGAGTGTAGACTGTTATTTCAATCACGGCAATTACGGTTTAATGCACTGCTGTGCATGTGCAGGTCAAAGCCACACAATGCAATCGTTTTATTAAAAAAAAATGATTATTTCTGAATTCACACTTCAACTGAATGACATTCAATATAACATCTACACGCTCACTGATGGTTAAGAGGACCCCTATTTTACTTTACTTTAAACACTGGAAACAGCCTCAGGCACCACCTTGATGAAGGCAAGAGAGCCCAAAACAATTGCTGAATAAAGGATGGCGTGCTGGAGAGGAGTTGTTTGATGTGCTTTCATTTTTAAAAAAGACCTCTAAATTATCTATTACATCCCAATCAGGCTTAAAAGCATGAAACCCAAATACAATATTTGGATTTGGTGGTGAAAATGCCCCCCAAATATTACAAATATCCTCTAAATAGTGTATTAATAACATTGTATTATATAGAGAATTGCAAATATTACAAGGTAGAGAAACACTAAGATGCACTAACATGAAACAATACAAGTGAATTGAAAGTGTGCGGCTCTCTCCTTCCAATATCCGCAAATCTCACTAGAATAGGTGTGTTTTCATGTGTCTCTGGGCATTTTAACAACACATTTCCTTTTCTTTTTGACCTTTTAGAAATAGTGAAGTGAAGAATTGACTGTGTGTAGGTAAAGGCACAGTAAATAGTATAGAAGTTAAAGACTGTGTTCATTGTTTCACCTCCTGTGGTTTGAAAAGCGGTATGACTCTCCGGGTTAGTTCAGGACAACGGCAGGGTCACACTGCAGGAACAGAAATGGGCAAGTGATTTACGGTAGCAAGCTTTTCCTCGACTCGTTGTCAGAATGATGCACAAGGATGTTTGCGGATCATTTATAAATTGACTTTGAATGACAAGCTGAATGTGCTCGACACGCAGCAGGCGAGGAATCCAGGTCAAGAGTGGATCATAGGTCTAGCTGCGTTGAGTGAGCAGCAGTTGCCCTTGAAACAAACAAGGCTATGAAGTAGAAATCAAAAGTGGAAAAATGTGTGACTTTGCTAGAATCTATCACGAGTCTACATGTTCATGGTAATGTGCACCAACACAGCATTTCACAGGCTCCGTGTTCTTAGGCAGGGGACTCGTGAATATCACCTCTTTGCACCCTTTTGCACACATTGTTTTTTTTTGCAGGATAACCCGGGCTATTAGAAAATGAACACACATGTAATTAACGGTTGCTCATTCATCAACTGTGTGGCTTTGCTAACTAGTAATATCCAATCATATTCATGCAAGTGTAAAGCACAGCCATTATAACAACAAGTAACACCTCTCAGTGTTACTCAGCTAAAACCAACACTGTTTGCTGCCACAATTCCCTTTACCACCCCAGCCTCCTCCTCCTTGGCTATATTTTTGGTATTGTTGCTTTAACAGTAATTTGTATGTTTAGTAAGGGGAACAGCTTGGATTCTTGGAGTTCTCTCAAATAAGCAGAGCCTTTTCTGCCAAATCTAACTGTTCTCCAACTATTAGCTAAATGGTCAGTTCCATGACGTAAATGTCTCTGACTGAGATGATGGCTTATCACAGAAAAAAAGCATCATAACCAATAAATGACATTTGCAAAAGCAATAGTGACATATTAACAGCTTATTTCCCCAATTAAGGAGAGTGGGGCACTTAAGCCCCACTTAATTACGGAAAGAAACACAGGTGTTTCACTGGGAATGATGGGGTTAAATGAAGAGAGATGACAGCCTAATGCTAGGTTCACCTTACGAGTGACAAAAGCAACAAAACGGCCAAGTGTGGCCAGCTACATTGTCGCTGAGTCGCAGGGGCAGACTTCATTTATTATTCATCTTCATGCAAGCGCCTGGAGTCTGCAGTTTTAACATTAATCCAGCCACCCCAGCTGCCGTCTCAGTTTTGGAGAATGGCTGGTCAGAAATTCACAAGAGTGAAACTCCGATGTCTGAGTGCTAGTGAACGCAGCGAGAGATGACTCTGCCAGCTGCTGCTCCGTTTTCTACCGGCCCTGGCAGCTTTCTGTGCAGCCTCTCACAGTCCCGTCCCCACGCAACGACTGCTCATGACCTTTTCTCCTGCTAAATGTGTGTGTAGGGTTGCCAAATTCCACTGGTAGAAATATAGAACAGCTACAGATGGATAGTTGCGAGTTGTTTTGTGTAGTAATAGTAACATGTGTTTGTCAGATTTCAACAAAAATGAGTATCAGTCCAAATTTAGAGGGGACGCTCGTATCCCCCCCTCAATATTGTAAGTATTAGATTGGCCCAGTCTGACAGGCAGCGCTCTGCTCTGTGCTGTCTGCGGCTGCAAGGGCCAGGCTTGCCCATGCCGGGGTTGCGCATTTAAACGTGTTAAAACTCAATAAAGATCTTTATTAAAACAAAAAAGAAGGAAGACCAGTCCATCGGGAAATTCCCGAGCTTCCCAATGGCCAGTCTGGCCTTGCTGAGTCATCGTTGAAGTATTGCTCAAGTGCTCGTTGACGTAGTTTTGTAGTCAAATAGCACTGGGAACAGAACGGAACAGGGTGAAACATATGATTGGTTGACGTGTCACAGCATCATTGGAGTGCTGAAAAAAGTTCAGAGCAGCTCAACCTTGATTTGTAGCGTGGGCGTCTGTTTTTAGCTTCATGTCGCCGGCTTCCATTGAAAATGACTTGTAGCCTGTTGCTGTGTTGCTCGTAGTGTGAACGCAGCATAAGGCGTGTCCACCCCAAAGAAATGCAGACCTGACACACATACATGCACGCATAGCTGATATTAGGATATTAATCTGTTTATCAGAAGTTTCGAGAAAATAAAAGTGACTTTTCTTCATTTGCCCGCATTACGCGTATACTCCAACATTCATCACATCCCAAAGTCATTGATCATTATTTGTAATTCTGGCCTCATATCTGTATATACGATACTTTATTCCAACCACTCCGCCCACAGTTTGTGGGAGCAGTGATGTATGTCCTCTGCATCCTTCATGATTGATTGCATCTTTGCTGCTGACTCGCTTTAAAACAGACTGTACCTTCCTTCTTAATTCATCTGAGTTGTTTTTGCCAGAGTTCAGGTTTCTCCCGCTCCCTCTCTCTCTCTCTCTAGCTTTCGGTTTGTTTGCGTGGGAGTGAGAGCAGTAGGAGTAGATGGTGATCACGAGGCAGGGTGGTCATTAAACGCTGCTTCGAGATGAAATAGCTCCATGTTACTTTGAGCATCAGTGTCACATACACGCACATAAAAAGATTCATCATTTCACCTCAAAATTTTGATTCGTCTATTAAAGCTTCTTTTTCTGACGGTGTGCGTCTGAACTCAGAATCAGAGTCAAGCATCTGGTGGGTCCCCGTATGACAAGGGAAGCAATCTGTTTTCATGAGCTCGGGTCCCGGGGCAGGAGATTAAATTGCTTATTTGGATCCTGGGTTGAAAAAGTTTACTGTAAGTACCCCTGAGGGCTATTGCAGGAGGAAAAAAAAAAGCTTTTCTAAACTCTTGCTTTCAGTGAGAGAATCAAGGTCAGCTTGTGTTTGCATTTAATCTCTGTTCATAGCCAATAGTCTCTGTGAAGAGATGGTAAGGGGTGTCATGGTAGACTCAGTTGTCTTGTTGAGTTCAAACATGTTTTACAGAAAGATGAATAAAACACTATTACTTTTCAAATTATGTTAAAAAAAAAAGAGCAAAAATGTCAGTGGTAACTTCTGGAAGTTGAGCCCTCTCAGTAAGCTCTGGATCTTGTTGTTTGAGATAAAACACACTTTGCTCTTTGTACTCTATTTCAACCTTAACGTCATTTCTCTTGTGTCTCCAGTTCCAGCCAACATCTACAAGGTGTCAGAAGACATCACGGTGAACGAGGGCAGTAACATGACACTCAGCTGTTTGGCCAGTGGCAGGCCGGACCCTGCAATCACCTGGCGGCTGCTCAACCCCTCAGGTAGGAATCATCCAATCGGTGCTCATTATCATTTGTGTCAGTCTAGACGTCTGGCCAACGGTGTCTCAGATTTCTTCATCATCTTAATACGAGATTGTTGTTTTTTTTAAGTGAATCAAAATCCCTCCAGCTGTGGTGCATGCTATATTATATTTAAGAAATTAGAAAAGATACAATATATAATTTGCAACGGGATGTGAAGGAGAATTTCCTAAAAACCCTCCAGGGGCTTGAAAACTGTCATTCTCCTGGCGGCATATTATAGGAAATAATTAAAGTAATGTAATACACACAATGTTTATGTCTCTATCAATAATTTTATACATAGTAAAAAACAGAGACATAGTTTAGCAAAGTAGTTGGCAACAATGCATCCCATAAACACCCATCTGTTACGCAAATATATTGGATCAGTCATAATCATAACACACACACACACATCAAGAAGATTCATTCATAAATCACTGTCGTTAACAAACTAAGAGCATACGCTCGTGATATGGCATAGGGGTTTTATAAGACAAGGTACATAAATAAGACAGAAAATATGGAGAAAATAAACAGAAATAATAAAAAAGAAAATCAAGTGTTAGCTCTCTGGACAGATTCAAACAGGATTATTTGGAGAGATATTTGTTACAATTTGCTACAAACATCACACAGCGGGAGAGACTGTATAGTGGTGGAATGTCCATTGACTGTCCAGCACTCACCACACAAATATCCTGATTCAGGCTTTTTCTTCAGTATCAAAGATGTCCTGTGGTTGTTGATGTCTGTACAGTGAAAACAGGAACGTCTAGCAGCCAAGGCAACATGAATTTCCATCATTTCAATAACTTTTCATCAGTCTTCACTAGATTTGTTGGCCAATGCAGGAGGACTGACTGATGTTCCAATCTGTTTTGGAGGTCTTTTTACCTCCTGGTCTGATATTGAAGCCTGGCACTGTGTGCGACTTGACAGTAGATGAGAAACTGACAAGTGAAGTAAGGGGACATCTCATGAGTGCATGCAAATGAGTCAAGAGAGCTTTTCCAGATTTTTGGCAATAGCCTCTCTTTTCTTTTCATAGCCACTTCAAACGACTCTTTATCTGGACCTCCTCCCACAGCATGCACAACCTGGGTTTCTTATTTGTTATCATAGACACTTCCAACCTCATCCCATTATATACGCAAAGATTTTAAAGAGAAATCATAGAGTATGGCCCAATGCAGTTCTGTATTAGTATTTAGTAGTAGTATTTTACCAAGGTTAAAACTTTTTTCCTTAAAGGGACTATTTGTAACTTTCAGAAATGCTTCTTAACAGCGACACCTGTGGCCGTGAAATCAACGTAAGTCAGCGTCGGGCTCGTGCTTGTGCTCGCTCTCAAAATGGACATGAACGAGCATCGCTCAAAACAGTGAGGCGACACACGTCAGCTAAAAGCACAATATCACTCTATATTTCAGCTGCTTGGCAGTAATGTTAGCTGAACAGACGAAGGTCTCTCCATGAATCAATGCTGATACTGTGTTTGCTTCTCCTGCCTCAGCGCAGGCTTCAGCAGCGGGGCTCCCCAGCGAGAAACTCGTCTCCCTCCGCCCGCAGCCGGAGAGAGCAGGAAGACACCGGCAACCGGTCGGTAACGAGACGGTAACATTTCTCTCTGCGGAGCCCCGTTACTTCCCAAGACACGGGAAACCTCTGTTGGTCTGGAGGAGCTGCAGCATTTTTTTCTGTACAAACGTCCACTATACATTCACTAGATATTCTCAGAGCTAAACTAACTCTTCTGCAGTGAGGAGTGAGCGCGCGTTCACGTCTAGAGGTGGAGCGAGTACGCGAGAACGCGCGCGCTGTCTGAGTGAAGGCGAGCAGGCAGAGGAGACGAGACAGCGGCCACAAGTGAGCACGCATATGCGAGCGTGCATGTGTGCCGACCCGCTACATTTATACGCTTAGAAAGTTACAAACAGTCCCTTTAAATCATGCTTTATTATGCCTCCGTGCAGGGACAGCCTTTTCCAGAGACATTATGTTTTCGTGTTTTCTGTCCGTCCGGTTACAGATACAGCTGCTAGCTTTGCTTCAGCTAGGACGTGTTTATCTAACCATAGGGTGAATCTCTTGTATAAAAGGTTATTATGTATGAAAGCCATGTTGCTGTTCGTACATACTATCAAAGAGTGTACAGGTGGTGTGTCGGTACATCTCTCCATATATGTGCATTCAGATAGTGGCGATACTGCAGCTTTGGGATTTAATCCAATTTCAGAGAAAAGAAATGATGTTCCCCACTGCTGATAAGCTTGTAGTATGATGGATGGAGATGCTCGAGTTTTACAACATCTCAGCTTGATAACGGCTCCGTGCCGATTGAAATCCATTCTATATGAATGTCTTTATCAATTACTGCATCAGTTTGTCAGCGCTCCAGACATGTTTCATGGAATACATCTGTCTCCTGCACCTAGAAGCTGAACAACCTGGATGGGTGTATTTGCTTATTTTGTCTGTTTGCATTAAAGGAGAGTGATCTGTTCAGCTTAATCCTGCAAGCCATATGGATCTGACTCGCTGCTTTACAGTACTGCATTGAAAACTAAATCTCCCCTTTATTTTCTGCCTGTGAAACTGGAGTTGAACCCTTGAAGTTCAGATGGCTCACTGTACTGTAGGTAAAGCTCCTTAAACAGCTTTTGCTCCAAGAATATGGATGGAGAGGTGTATATAGAGGGAAGGAAAAAGCAATAACCAATAGTAGATTTTTCAATCTGCAATGGAGGCCTTACTAACTACACCTCTGTACGTTCTGTAATGTCTTCAGTGAGGTAGCGTTTCTTTTCATTATTCCCTTTCTCCATGTTGTGTTGAGGAAGAAGTGGGCAGACCACCTTCGACAAGTCTTTGTTCTTTACTGAAACGGTGTGAATGGTGAAACAGTGTGACAGAAGGAAAATCCTGTCAGCGTCCTGGCAGGATTGGATTCTGAAAGTCTACACAGGCACATGTGGCTCCAGAGATGGGGGTCCCACACCATTTACAAACACTGGCACTCTTGTTGTTTTTGTTGTTGTTTTGCGGGTGTCTTTCACCTCCAGAATCCATAAGTCGAACCCAGTTTGAGCGCGTGTGGGGGACTGCTGAGAGAGATAATGATGTCTGGCAACCTGCTGGTCTCACCGTCTCACGCCTTCGCCTGCCTGAGCGGTAACGCCGCTTCACTCAGCGAGGCTCTCAACTGTTTGATGGGACAACAGATGTTCATGAGTCACAAAATGTCAGTCCAAGTCAAAACTTGAGTCTGTTATTCAGAGTCAAGTCTCAATTCAACAGTTCGGGGATCAAAATCAAGTCTCCATAAAGGTTCAAACTTACTAACAATATTGCTATTTCCACAAATTGCAGATGAATTGTGTTTTTTATAGTTATAAGTGTATAAAGGACCCATTATTGTGATTACATTAAAGCACATAATGAAGAATTAACTTTTCTCACTAGATGAACAAACAAGTGAAATACAGTAAGTTACCTAATGAATAGTAGCATTGCATCCTTTGACTAATAATGTGAGCTACGGCTACCATTTGCCCCATAAATGGAAAGATGGAATCATTCTTGTAAGTGTAAGACAACACCAGGCTTGACTTAAACATTGCTTCCCTAACTTTGTAAAACGAAGTGTAACAAATAAATACATAGGTATAAATTTACTGTAATGTTATTTATTATTAAAATAAAAAATCGTACACCAGCAACTTGGTTAGAAATCTTCAAAATTAACCGGAATTACAATTCGACAAATTGGTCAAATTTAAACAGGAATTCAACTTCTAGTATATAATGTATATGGTATATAAACATATAACTGAATTTAATAGACCGGCCCCATTGTCACCGATACCTGATGCAGCTGTTTGAGTCAGTATATCCGTGCATCCCTACCACATGCATAGTTGACTACATTATGCACAAGATAGCAGTGCAAAAGCACCAACACACAGATACCAACACACTCAAACAGAATGTCTTTATAATGAGGGTGCCTCTATAGTATCTTCTTCAAGCCACATGAGACAACAGGTCCCCAGATTAATGACAGCCACTCCGGGAGGTTGGTCTGTCAGGCAGATGATAAACGCTTTGTCTTTTCAACTGGAGATCCTCTTTAGAACTGCGTTCTTTAATGAGAAAAACTAAATAAAGAAAAACTATTTGCATGGCCTTCGCGTAAGAACAAACCCTGCTTCATCGTTTGTAGTATGAAGGCATGTTGACACTTTTTCACATTTAGAAAATAACCCCATGGGAGATGCGTACTATTCAACACGCAGCTACAGCTATAAACAAACACGTCCTGCTGTATATACTGTACTGTAGCTTGTAGCCCTCTCATCCTGGTGCTGTTGTTATTGTTGCTATACTTCAGCTAAAAATAAGCACTTCTGCTCATCTCCCATCTGCCTTTTTGGCCATTAACTTTAAAAGTAGAGCAAGCCTAGGAGTTGTGCATGGACAAAATAGAGTGAATATGGCTTAGTAATAATATGGTACAGTGGAAACCACTTATAGTAATCATGGTTACAGTGAACAACCGCTTATATGGATCAACAAGCTTGGGACAGAATCAATCCTATACAAATGCTGTTTAAATAATTAATTTATAGTAGTCTGCTAACAGTGTGGAACAACATTTTAAAACAACGTTAATTACATTTTTGTTAAGTTTTTACTTTACTCCCTTGATACTTTGCCTCGCGGGCCGTCTGCTTTCCAGCTGGATACCCGAGGCTGGTTCTGCGTGCACATTGAAATCATGACAGGAAAAGAAAAGTAATTTTCTTTATTATTAGATGGAAGTCCAACAACAACAATCGGCTATAATAATCATCCGATTATAGTGATGAATATGACCCGGACAGACGTAATCACTATAAGCGGTTTCCACTTTAGTTTGATCATTTTTACCTTGTAACTATTCAGGTGCTCAAATTAGAGTTCCTCAAATAGAGCTTCAATGATTAGTTGGTTAAAGGGCCAGTCTGTAGCATTTAGGGGGGATCTATTGGCAGAAATGTAATATAATATTAATGTTTTCTTTAGTGTATAATGTGTTTTCGTTACCTTAGAATGAGCCGTTTATCTACTTATCGAGCAGGTCCTCTTCACGGAGCCGGCCGCCATGTTTCTACAGGAGCCCAGAAACCAAGCACTGGCTCTAGATAGAGCCTTTTGCGTTTTTGCATCGGCCTCCGTAGTTCTCCTTCACGCTTGGCACACAAAATTTATAGGGAACTAATTTGAAAATCAATAAATTATTTTGAGTCATTTTTTTAGGGGAAAATACCCATATTCTCTGCAACCAGCTTCTCAAATATTAATATTCTCTGGTTCCTTACAGGGCGCTTTCACAAGCCATAGTCTGTTTGGTCTGAATCAGAGTGAAATTTATTTGCTGAGAGGCGTGTACAAAGAAGTGAATTTATCTTTTTCGCCTCGAGAGCTGCCGCTTCTGTGCAGAGAATCGTGGTCTTTGAAATATTGCCGTGGAAGGTTTTTCACTTTGACTCGGCACTGATCTGCTGTGCCCGTGAATCCCTTCTCCAGTTAATCTTGAATGACTTTATAAATGTCACTATTTTTGTAGACTTTATTTAGCATATTCTGTATGCTCTCTTCGGCCCAGATGTAAAGCAAACATCAGACTGCAGAAGTCCATGTCAGTCTTCTCCCACTCATGTTAACCTGTCGTTTAACTGTGTCCATCTCAACAAATGGCTGCACAGGCAGCCTGCGTTTTGGTTCACTTGGAAACTGTTTTAATCGAACTGTGGTGCGATATGTTTGGGCAGTTGTGAATGCAGTTTGATTAAAACAGACTAAATGTTGGCTTGTGAAAGCGCCCTTAGTCTTTTATGATAATACTGTGAATATTTTGGGGGTTTTGGACCGTTCGGTCAGACAAAACAAGTCATTTAAAGATGGGCTCTGGGAAATTCCGATGGGAATCTTTCACGATTTTCTGACATTTTATAAACCAGACAATTCCTCAATAATGAAAGTAATCATTAGTTGCACCCTCAGTCATATTTAAGCACCCCTGCAAGTTTATGTAACCACGCTGTTAGCAAACCCACAGAGAAACATCACTTCAAGTCTAACTCCAGCGGCTACCAAGTATATAAACCCAATATACCTATTGGGTTTAATTATATTTCCAAATATTGCAATTCTCAAAAAGCAATTTATCCAAAGGGGAGGCTACGGGAGCAAGCAAACTAAGTTTAAAGTTTTTAAGTTTAATAAGCTTTAAATCAAACTGAGAAAAAGCGTAAAACTCTAAAACTAACTACAGTAACCAAACTGCCAAACTCACAATAACAACCCAGAAAGTCATCAAACTGCAGACTGTAACAAGAAAGTCTGTCGGAAAGTTTTGTCTGTAAAGCTTCTTTTCTCAGGGGCTCAGAAGAAAAAAACCTGAAGCAATCCCGAACAATTCATAACCTGAGTGACAAATGATGCCTCCAATGCTGGAGTTAAATGTTTTCAGCCAACTGTCTAAATTGGTATTCCATCCTAGGATTTGTTTATGAGATGGTTAATAGCAGGGTTTCTCAATGTGTCCACATTGATTACCGCTGTCATCTGTTTCTACGGAGCCATCCGAGCTGAAACTGCTCTTTCTCAGCTCTGCACAATCTTCTTTCTCAGCCATTGTTGCCTCCGTCGCTCGGTTATCACGAAGCTAATTAGATTATAACTGACGTGTTATGTTTCTTAATGACAAAATGGCATGCTGGATGGATTGAGAGATAAACAGAAAGTGCATTTTCAGTGCTAGGGATGTGTGTATATATGCATAATTAGACTCCATCAAAGATAATGTTCATGTCATTGAGACAAGAGGTTAGATAGGTTATTGCTTGCATATCACTGAGCTACATATGTAATTAAGGGATTGTGGGACTGAATTGAATGAATTTTCCCAAGGACTCATAATAGAGCGAGGTCTGATGCAGAGATTTTTGGACCTGCTGTGTCGAGACTGCAGAGAGCCGTCAGATGAAATGCGGAATACTGTGGCTCGGTAAATATTGCAACCCTTTGAGCGTGATAAAAGATGACAATGAGACAGGAGATACTTCATTATGAGTAAGGACGTGGACTTCTGCGGGCAGAGCAAACAAGGTGCTCATTAAAGCGGTACATGCACCACTTCACCCAAATGGTTTTATTTGTTGTTTGGCTGACATTGCCAAAGCAGAAAACAAGCAAAGTGTAACAATTACCACAATCGCAAATAATAGCCTAAATGAAACCAAGTGTGGTTATTAACCCTTTCTTTCATACACTTGGGGGGCAAATTCACAAAGAATGGATTGTAGCCATCAGATCTGATCTTTGTGAATTTTTGCAATGAAGCTCATTTGCATAGAAAAGGGCCAATTTTGCACCACATGTCTGCATAACACCTCATTTAAATACGTGCAAATAGCACAGGTGCACTGAGATGCTATTTGCTTGGCAGCACAGTAAGGGTGCATTTCACCCTTGAGGGTGCTTTGCAAATTTCACAGTGTTTTTTTTGTGTTATTTGTGCAGGTTTATCGGCCGTGCTATCCTTTTGTGAAGTCACCCCTCAGCGTACAAAATATTAAGTGGCCATTATCTTGAGTTACAGAATATTTTGTTGTGAGACTGTCCTCCCAAGAAAAAACGACAGTCAGTCGTTCACATGGAAGGGAAGAAACGGTTGTTATTGAAACCATGTTGATGAAGGTCCCATAACCTTAAATGGATAGTAAACTATCCATTTAAATGGATATTAAACTATCCCTAGTAATCATTTTACCTCTGACCTTAACTTTGTAATGGTTTTGAAAGGTACAGACAGATGATGTAATCCTGCCAATAGGGGCATCAGATAAAAAAACACTAATGTGTCTAGTTTTAAAGGGCAGTTCTAAATGATTTATTTTTTTTTATTTAATTTGGAGGACTTTTTCTTCTTTTATCTGAGCCTAAAAGTCCTCTAACTCATCTCCTTGTATCTGATGAAAAGATATTCCTCCATAAATCAATAAGCATTAATGGCTTTTACCTGAATTCCCCTCGTCAGTGTAATTCATCTAGAGAATATAATGTTATACTCTCACTGAGTGCGTAGAATTTGTAAATAATATCGACTGATATCAGCTCTTTTCAGTCAGTGATGAAAACAAGGAACAAACAAAATGTGTCTCATTTCATGGCTGTATCATTAATAGTTTCCTTGGACCAAAGTCAACAAAGGCAGCATGGGAGACTTTGAAGATTTAAGGCGGACACAGTGTATGATATTGTCGGCAGAGGCAGTGTGACATCTGATTACCTGTGTGAGACTGTGGGCAATGTTGTAGGTAACACGCTATCTTGTAGGTCTTTTACTTTTTATCAAAACACTTTTTGTTCAGCCTCTGCGTGGGCACTGCTGTGAATATTGACTGTATAGCTCATTGCACTGGCTTGTGAGGCGAATGATCAGCAGAGCATGGAGGGACGGAGAGGAGAGCAGGGGAGAGGGGGATATTCAGCGGGATGGGGGGATGGAGAGAAGATGAAAGAGAAGAGTGAGGAAAAGTATAGTGTGTGAGCGTGAATGCACATGTGTGGGTACGGTACGTGCCACAGTGCCTCCAGTGTCTGCGCGACATGCATGTGCTGAGACCTGCAAGCATGTCGGTGTTGATCTCGTTAGATGGCTGGTTCTCAGCTTGAATCTGCCACTCCTTCCCCCCAGAATAGCTGCTAAAGGTGGTCGACTGCAGCACCTGGGTGGTGGGAGGTCAGGAGAATGGCAGCACCCTGTCGTGCACGATGAGGGAGGAAATGGAGCCGCTGGTCAAGCAAGGAATCCTTCACTGCATGCCTCCCGGACTACCAAAATAGTGGTCAGACAAGTATGAAAAATACATGCCCTCTGGCTGCCTCTGGTTTCCCATGACACACGCAGAGCTGGAAAGAGGAGGAACTGGTGGAAGTTATGCTATCCTCAGGGAAGAAGAGAGGAAAAGAAAGAACTTAAAAGACAATGGAGACGGGCAAGAGACGGAGAGAGAGAACAGAACAGTGCTTTAGTATGCAAATGGCCAGTTTCACTGCATGTTCAATCATTCTTATCATTAGTTATAGTAACTCCAGTAGTTAATTAATGTTCAATTATGCATTCGAGATCCTCTCACCTCTCTGGTGTAATAGAGTTTGTCAGTCATTTAGCATTGCAGGGAGGACAACCACAGTGAACCTCAGATCCACTCAAGCACAGACACACACATCTGGATGTCTGAGGAGCTCGCAGTGACGCCGATGATTTAAATTCCAGTCATAAAGATGCCTTGATGTATTTACGATGCTGCACCCTGGCGGCTGAACGGACGAACGGCTGCGAATAGTGTCCTGTAACCAAAATAGCAATGGTTTAACTTCGCCAACACCTATTACCTGTCCATCAGCAGCCATGTTTACTGTGTCCTTGAGAAACATACTGAACCCTGAAAGTGTTCCGCCTAATAGCGTCAGCTAACTGTAAATGGTAAGCGATGAATCTACCACAACAGTTTCATTGCAACAAAGACATCTGTCCAAATGAATTGATTTGGACCGCAGCCCACGTCCCTACGCTATATGATCCGGCTGAATATTGAAGTCGTAACCCTTTTATAACGGTGCTTGGCAGGGCAGCCTTTAAGAGGTTTGACGCTGAGTGCCCTTGACATCCCTCCTACGCCGGCCTCAGCTGTGTCGGCCGCGCTCCAAGACCGGGTTCAGGGCAGTCTCCCCTTGGACTGTCACCTTGTCTGGGAAGCTCACTCTGCCTGTTCTTCCCTGCGACTCTTTGTCTATCCATCTTCGGCTGTCGCTCTCTGTCTTCCTCTCCCTCATTTTCACTTTCATTGTCTCCTCCTCTTTCCATCATCCTCCCATCTCCACCTTCGGCAGAGGATGACAGTCACTTCAATTGTCCTTTCTGCACCTCATCTCGCTGTCTAGGGAGAGGCATGGAGCTAGAGAGCACAACACAACACACACATGCACACACACATATCTCTGACTCTCAGGAGGGAGTGCAGATACATAGGTGCATCAGTAGTGTAACTTCTGTGCAGTAGGAGTGGGTGAGAAGATTAGGCAGGAGACACCTGCACACACACATATACACACACACACACACATATCATTGTGTGCCAAGCTGTCAGTGACAGAGAGTAGCTGACAAGCCTGCTGATTGTGGGAGTGAAGTGTAAGGTGGTGACAGGTTCTTGTCAGGGCATCCCAGGTCAACCCTCCCGCTCCGCGTCTCCAGCTGTGTGCAAGTGCGTGTGCGCGTTCGTGTGTGCACAATCACTTGAATACCAGCACTTTGGCAAAAGAAGACAGCTGCTCATCCGTCTCTCCGCAGGTCTCAGATCTGCTGACTGTCACTGGTCCCTTGTTTGTTTACAATCAGCATCATCAGCAGCTGGTCCGAAATCAGTCTGCTGTCACACGGTGCGCATAACATCATGAGCACAGCTTGCCCTGTGTCTGCCCAGCCTCATTAGGTGTAGTCACCGCTGGGCTGGCTGAACGCTGGAGCTCACACAGAAACTCAGCACTTTTTTTCCCCGGCCCATAAGCACTTTTTCGAGAGCCCCGAGTCACACAGCCCTTCAGGGAGACAGTAGCCTGAAGGAGAAGTGAACTCCTGATTTTTAAGGTTTCTGGTTTGAATCCCTGCACAAGGCAAAGAGATGGAAGCAGGGGAGGAGAATGGAGACACATGGTCTTCTCTCTATTTTACCTTCTCTTCACATGCCCTTGAGAAAGCCCTTCTAATTAGACGGTGGTACTGGGCAGCTCCCATGTACAGTGTGACAGGAAAGTGTAGAGATGTAACAAAGGCTTCCAAACAGGGTGAATAATATGCTATGGACTCACCAGAGATAAACTTAAGTGATCACCTATGGGAGTGATGTGTTAAGACCCTGAGACAACAAGCTGGCGGCCAGTTCGGGGCTGCTATCGCCCTAGTTTTTGTGGTGTGTCTCGCACTGTCAGCTCTAGTCTGCCAGTGTCTGAGTTTTTTTGGCCGAGTCATCGTGTTGAATCGGCGACGAAGCCCATCAGTGAGAGAAATCACTCCGATCCGAGTAATGACTGCTGTTAACAACATTCACTGTAGCCTGTAGGTCTTTGAAAAAGACACTCTGCCTGGTAGCCTAAACAGAAGACTATAAAACTTGCAAATAGAAAGAAACTAACATTATTGCTAATTGCTAATTGCCAATAAAGTTAGCTTAAGATTTTTTCCTTTAATTGTAACCGTCTGTGTGTGGGCATTGTAACCCTAATTGGGACATTGTGTTAATAGGTATTCTTCCTACTTCTGTGGTAAAAAGGAGTATCTCGACTGCTGTTGGGGGGAATGAAGGAGAATAAAGTCATGATTTTGAGAGGGAGGGAAAAAAGGTATAATATTGCAAGAATTTGCAAGAACAGTTAAAGAATAAAAGGGTCCTGTGAATTAATAAGTAACAATTATAATAATAATAATAATAATAATAATAATAATATTTTTTAAATAACAATTTACTACAAGTTATCAAGTCTTAATATGACAAGAAAAATGTTTATGGAAAAAAGTCTTATACCACATAATAATAATTATAATACAGTGTGGGTATATAAGTACACAGAAAATGTTTTAGTAAGTATTAAACACTACTGTCATAATATTATGGCTTTTTGTCTCGTAAAATTATGACTTAATTGACATACCATTCTTTAGATTACTGCTTTATTCTCACAACATTGCAACTAATTTCTCAAAATCTTACAACATTTTCAGATATTTTTTCCCAAGAGTGGTCCTAATGCTCTGTCATGATATGGGGACTGAAACTAGTAACGCTCTGCAACAATAGGGTATTGTAAAACAGTTCAATGTCATGTGTCAGTTCGGCTACAGAAAAATGGAGATATCTTTTCGCAGGAGACAAGTGATTTACAGCCGATTATGCAGTTCAGTAACTAAATAAAACGGATAGAGCCGTGGTCGTGAGGAGTGATGAGTGCACATGACGAGGGTAGAGCCTTGGCCCACTGGCAACACATCTCTTTTATCACATGCACACACACACATGCATACACACACATCCCTGTACTTCTATCTTCTATCACCGTCTGACATCGAAGCCTGAATCCCCGAAGCCAATCCTCAAGCCTTACGTGCAGAGATGCAATATAGTTATGAGGTTATCTCTCTGTCAGTGTCAGGTTCTGACATGAAGAACTGTTTGGGAGTCTATGAATGATGCTATCGTGTGTTTGTATGAGTCTTTGCATGCACTCGTGTGTTGGTGTGTGCATGACAGAGACAAAGCAAAGGAGAGAAACAGTGATAGAAGGGTAAACCGTGATTGCCTGACCTTGCTATCCTTGCTCAACACAAAGCCTCTTGTCCCGTGGCAAACACAAGCCCTTTGAATCCATCCAGACAGTAATGAGAAGTCTTCCCACAACAATAAGCTGGATCCATTTATCAGCCAAGTGTAAGAGAAAGCGGACAACCCAACTACCCTTCATGGGAATTCAATCACTAAACCCTATTCTGTTTTATCAACAATTAATCTCCTTTTAGAACCTCACACTTGAACAGGACAAACAACGGTAGCTATACAGCGCCGTACAATGTGCGGCCACACAGAGAGAAACCACACCGACGCTTCCTCAACAAAGGCATGTGAGGAGTCGAAGAAGAAGAAGGAGAGAGTGTGAAAATGAGATAGAGAGAGAGGAATGACAGCGTTGAGAAAAACAGACGGCTGCACCGCTCCGCTGTGCGTATCATTTCCTCGGCTCAAGAAGCGGCAAATAAACAGCCGTCTTGTTTTTGGCTCCAACACCTGTGTTATTTCTGCACCGCCAGCAGCAGTGGCAGCAAATGGCTGGTGAATAGAAGTGGAAGTTCTCCTTTTGTCCTCAGACTGCTGAAAAGATATTGTTCATGTAGGAATTCTTCTTAGACATACAGAATTAATGCCAAATGTAATAAGACATTAGAATCCAGGCAATATAACACAGCGCATTAACAAGAGGAGCCTCACAAGGATATTTTTGCTGCTTTCATTACATAGGATTTAAGACATTTCAGGTTGCAATTGATTTTAATGTTGTAAAACTGACATAGTGAGATCCAGCCCTGTCTCCTAAAAATTACGATACCATTAGGGCCTTCAAAGCTAACGCGATAATAACACGTTAAATTTTGTCGAGGAAAAACTGGCATGGCCATTTTCAAAGGGGTCTCTTGACCTCTGACCTCGAGATATGTGAATGAAAATGGGTTCTATGGGTACCCACGAGTCTTCCCTTTACAGACATGCCCACTTTATGATAATCACATGCAGTTTGGGGCAAGTCATAGTCAAGTCAGCACACTGACACACTGACAGCTGTTGTTGTCTGTTGGGCTGCAGTTTGCCATGTTATGATTTGAGCATATTTTTTATGCTAAATGCAGTACCTGTGAGGGTTTCTGGACAATATTTGTCACTGTTTTGTGTTGTTAATTGGTTTCACAATAATAAATATATACATACATTTGCATTAAGCAAGCATATTTGCCCCCATGTTGTTTACTCCCATGTTGAACAGATAAATAATTTACGATTAATTTGCGATTAATCGCGATTAACTGTAGACAATCGTGATTAATTATTTTAATTGATTGACAGCCCTATTTTTTACTAAACCTAAACAAGTAGTTTTGTTGCATTTTCATTTTGTTTTGATTCAATTTACAACGTTAATCACGTGTTTGAAATTGTTTAAAACTGCGACCGTAATCCGTGAGAAAATATGTTTCCCTCAAAATGCATTTTGGTTATGCAGTTTAGTTGTATGCAAACGTAATTTTGTGGGAGACAGGGTTGGTGAAATCCCATGTTTATGAACTTTGAGTGCAGTATCCCTTTAAGATAGCAGTATGGAGCCGTGTTGATAGATATTTGCATTGCATGGTCTGTTTGGTTTTGGCATTACACTGTCAATAGAGTCATAAGTGAGCTAAAGATTCATTTAGTTTCTGAGCTCAGTCCTCTTTCATCATCTCCACCGGGAGGAATGTGTGGATGAGGATAGTTACTCTACAATTATGTGTTGACCCATCATTTAAATCACACCGACTCCTGACAGGAAGATAGCTGCCATGTGGCTCTGTTAGATAAAGCCTGGACCAACTGTCCAAACACAAATGCACACATGCTCAAACACACACACACACACAGATGAAAGTCCAGAATGGGAGTGGCAGGTATGTGTTCATATACATATACTATCACACTCATGCAGACAAAAGAAAATAAATGTCGCAGGGTCTTTTATGCTACTCGACTCTGAAGTTTCTCAAATCAGCTGCTTAACATAAATTAGCATTTGCAAAATAAATGTAATGTTTCTCACTGTGGTAAAGTGATGCTGATGAATGATGCATGAGGATATGCAAATGAGCGCCATCCAGTTGCCAGCTGAAGTTGCTGGTTTGTGATTCACATTCCTCACCCTCTCTGTCTCTCTCTTTCCCTCCCCTCTTTTGGAGGTGGGGGGCAATGTATGCATGCATGGACCTACAGAATGCCACTGTTGTCCCTCACTCCTACAGACTAGTTTTAATTGACATGGAAAACTTGTAGTTATTCTCACAAACTTAAAATCGCCAGTGCAATGCAAATCAGTATCCAGCAGGCATTTGTAGAAGTGTTCTTCTTCCAGGCCCCTCAACGCTTCCCAACTCGCTTACAAAAGCCTGCTGTTGCATATCCCAAAGGCTGCAGGGCTTTCAACAGTATAATGTGGGGGAAAATGTTGCAATTATAGGCACTGTCTTTTCAGCATGGGTAGCACCAGGCTGCTTGGCAAATTAGTGGATAGCAATTTGAGCTCGGTGTCCAAGAAGGTGTGAAAGGTGCGTTTAAAGAGCAGTTTAAAAAAATAAAATGAACAATAATTGATGCGCTGTCACCGCTCAGCTTTGAACATGTGGTATTCACTACATGTTTTGCATTTTGGACAGTCAAAAAAAACGTTGACTTTTTCATCTGGTTTTTCAACATATTTCATAAGGTTTCAAATAATAATTGTGAAGTGCTTCATTTAGCTGTAGGCAGCTGCATTGCAGCTTACTGTATAACTTAATTATTTGCAGATGTTTCCTGTAATTCTCAGTTATTACATGATTTATCCTTTTGGAGCAGAGTGATTTTTCCATGTATCTCTGACTCTAAAGGGTTAAACTCACAGTATTTCAAACTCCCACATGGGAGGTACTACTTTTCAACAGCTCCTAAAACAATGCTTTCTAAATAATCAGAGAACAATCACCAAGCATCTCAGCAAAGCTAATTTAATTTCTTTCTTTTTTTGCGGGTTGGGTATACATTTCTCTGTGATAGTCATGGAATAGTTTCGTTCTAAAAGTAGATATGCAGTCACTAAAATGAAGGAAAAAAATGTCACAAGCACAAAATTGGAACAAATTACGACACTTATCAATTTCATTGCATACTGATAGCCCAGTGGTGACACAGTAGAGCGTTTACATTTTATAGAGAGATGAGCTCAAGTTTATATGGATGCTTTATCTGCCGAAACTCGACAGTTCAGTGGTCCAAAACACCTTCTGTGACCACGAGTTTCTATTCCAGTATTCTCTCAGAGCAGAAAATAGACTGCATTTTGCCACCTATTTCCTCTGTGGTCCTCATTGTGGATTCTGTTGTTAGAGTAGCTCAAGGCTACTGACACTTGTGTGCCCCCGCCCCCCCCCCCCCCCGCCCTCCCAAACTCCAAGTATACCAGGAGAAAAGTCTGAGAACAAACGCTTGCAACATGGAAATATAATCAAAAGACGTACAACAAACGTAGTGTGGTTTGGCAGGGGTTCAAACTCTGACCTGCATCCACAGATTTACAGGTGGAGGAGGCAGCACAGACGTCTGTGTACTTATGTGAATGTGTGAACGAGAAAAAGAGAGAGAGAGAATGGGTCTACTGCCAAAAAAGCCACTTTCAAAGTCAAAAATATCTATCTATCTTTAGTTCTATCTATCGTTCTATCTATCGCTCTATCAAACTATCTATTGTTCTATCATCTATTATTCTATGCATCATCCTATTGATGTATCGATCTATCATTCTATCTATCGTTCTATCTATCTATCATTCTATCGATCGATCTATGTATTGTTCTATTGTTCTATTATTCAATCTATCTTTTTAATCTATCTCTCTATCGTTCTATAGATCTATCTATCATTCTATGTATTGTTCTACTGATCGAACGATCTATCGTTCCATCGATTGATCTATCTATTTATCGATTGATCTAACCTTCTATCGATCCATCCATCTATCATTCTATCTATCATTCTATCTATCTAGCTATCAGCTTAATGATTAATTGTTCACCAAAATTGCAATTCAAAAGCGCACAATTTATAAATTGCAGGAGTCACTATTGTAATTAACTAATTTACATGATTAACATTGAACGTTTAAGGTAAATTGGCAACTGTTGGTTTCACCAGCTATAATGACGATTGTTGCGGATATACTGTATTTACAGCTAATTAATGTTAATTCCGTGAGATCTATATAATTCTTAATGTTTACAAAAATAGACTGGATTGTGTGTTCTTGAGGTTAAAAAAAAATAGCGGGAAGTGAACAGGGTTGTTTGAATCTCCCAGTGAAACTGACGACTCATTATATCATCATTTAAAGCATTTCACCTTAAAAGCTCTGACTGGAGACCTCCGGCATTCGGGGCTGTAAAGCAAATCATCAGCGAAGCTAATGGCAGCTCGTTAGCTTAAGCTGCACATTGCTGTCAGCTGTATCATTAAAGGTCAGTCTGATATCAACATTGTCAGATATTACCAGCAGTTTGTCATTATTACCATAACTGGCCATCTATATACAATAGCTGTTATAAATAAACAGAATGTCGTGATTTTTAGTAATTATAATAATTTCTCTGATGTAATATATGCAATAAATATGTGATTAATCTTTAGCCATGATTGTAATGTGGCTGTGGGAATAGCACTGACTGAAATATTTCAGCATCTATTGGATGTATTGCCATGAAACTTTGTACAGATATTCACAGTCCCCAGAGGATGAACTCTACTGACTTTGTTGATCAACTGACCTTTCCTCTAGCGCCACCACAAGGTTGATATTTTGAACCACTAAACGGATTGCCATGAAATTTGGCACAGATATTCCAGCCCTGTCTCCTAAAAATTACATGCCCATGCAGCTAAAATGCATTCTGAATTACTTTTGGAAGGAAATCTATTTTGTCGCGGATTATAATTTATCTGCGGACGGCCGCAACAAGTGTTGTAGTAAAACGAGCGACTTTCCCCAGGAGACTGCTGTTCGTGTCCCGTGTGAAACTAAAAGTCAACGTTCACTTACGTAGTCATTTTTTTTAACCCAAACCATGATGTTTTTTTTACTAAACCTAACCCCGTAGTTTTGTTGCCTAAAGTAAGACAGAGTTGAATATTCACGGTGCCCAGAGGAGGAATACTAATGACTTTGGTGATCCCCTGATTTTTAATCTAGCGCCATTATCAGGTCAAATTTTTGGTTTGTCCAAGATTGGTTTATTACCAAATACCTTATATCAAGCAATGTGAGTATGCTAGCACAGATGGTAAACATTATGCCTGCTAAACATGCCAAAGTTTATCTGGAAAAAAATATATATTTGAAAGATAAATAATACTCTTTCCTTGTCCTTCCCTTACTTGATCGACTCGTTCCCTCTCTGCCACCAACTCCCCCTCCTTTCTCCAGATTAGCATAGAAATGTGGTTATATAGTAAAGTGAAATGCCAGGATTCATGGAGCTTTTCTAATGTGCACATTTTCAATCAGTCACCGCTTTCAGCGCTCCCTGAAAACCTTCAAGGAAATGTGTCTTCATCCCAGTTCATGCATGCAGGCGTCATGCTCACCATAGAGACATTACGCCTCTGCACACACAGGCGTGGGCACATGTGCATACACATGTACACATATACTGTACACACACTCTCTAATCAATTCCCCCTAGACAAGATTAACCAATCTGTCTTCATTACGCTTCATTAAACAGATAACGTGAAGCACACACTTCTCGTGCAGGAAGCTGTATTCTCCTGTGGGCACGGACAAAGATGCATGAAATGCAATTGTTTCTTTAGACAATGCATCATGTTCCATTCATCCTTCATGATTGGGTTGCTCTCTAAACATACCAGGTGAGATTACTGGCCATTAATTGCTGCACTTCAATAAAATAGTCGACACGCTTCCTGTCATCTCTCATTTGAATTCTTCTCTCTTCTGTATTCTTCGATCTTTGCAGTCACCTGGTTTTTCAGCACCAAACCAAAGCACTGAAGAAGAGATGGAGCTTCAATAGAATTTCCATGGCAACAGATTTTTCAATCATACCTCTCGAATCACGTTAATCTGGCAGTTGGTCCAGGGAGAGCTGAATATGGTCTGGCTTTGATCATGCGCCCACTGATCTTTCAATCAATATGAAATAATACTGTATGAGCTGACTTCCATCTCCATCATGCACTTGATATGGATCATTTAGTTATACTTCTCTTTCTGTCTCAAACATTGAGGCCAGACTCTGTTTTATAGATATTTGGCATTTGAGCTTCAGGCATGTATAAAAGTCAGACTGATGTTTTGTTGTTACCTGGCGATTTTGTGAGCATGAAATGGCACAGCATTTATGTGCGTTCACCAAAGCAGAACAGCTGTTTTTTCAACTAACCTCCCATATCAGAGTCCCCCGAAGTTGCCGGTTCACTTCTCAGGTCGCGACGCTTCGGGTCTCACGGAGCCTGCAGCCCCTTCACTCGTAACATGAGCATGAACTTGCCCACAATAGAGACCACTGACATTTACTGTTGTTACAAACAGTGCATTTCTCCCCATTCACCCTAGAGACCTCCTCCGTGCAATGTATTTCCACCGCTAAGACTCCCATCATTCCTTATTTTCTTAGATTAAGGGAAGAATCAGTCGATGTTATTGTAGTTATTACATTTGCTCAATCCTAGGAGACGCAGATAATTGTATCTTTTGGAGAAATATCCTGAGATTTGCTCTGTCGGCATACTGGCTACAAGCAGATGATTCCTTATTAGGTTTCCAATTTGCAATTTCCAGTCATTTCATTTCCCATCACGATGAAATGTATGTCAATTGGCTGTCCAAGTCAAATGAACAAGCTGTACATCATTGTATTGTGTGCAAACACAGGGTATTATCATATGCCGCATTAATTATCACACCTATTTCGAATGAATTGCTATGTCACACATTCACCAAATTAATTAATTGTCACATTACAAATGATGATATCTCAGGGTCTTCGCACTAATGCTATCTTCAGATGTGTTAAAAAAGACAAAGTGCAATTAATATGGCAGCACATTAAAGAGTTTGCCATTTCCCCTTCCTGACCCAGCCACAGATCTTTAATAAGACATAGCAGATATAGCAGATCTTTCCTAATGAGACGCCGAGACGCTGTGTTCTTTACATGGCTAATTAGCAGGATTGCTCATTAAACAATTAGTCTGATATCCGTCTGATAGTCTCCGTGGGTTTCTTCCAATCAGTTCAGATGTGTTGTCTGACATTTGCAGATACTATTCCTCTGTTAATTGTAGCTGTCAGACAAACAACTAATAAAAGTCTGCTTAACAAGTTGTTGAATATTAAATGCGCTTCCAGTTTAAGAGTCAATCTAAATCATTCAGTCGGAGTCTCGCGGCATGACCTGACTGTGGATTTGAATTAACTTAAGAGTACGGAAGCATGCTGTAGTTCAAATTGCTGCCTTTTTTATTTAGCCTTTAACAAAAGCGAGTCTCAATGGATTTACATTTGTCTCCCACACTCCGATGTCGAAATTTGGAGGCCGTTGTCTGACAGTTATGTAACTTTACAAAACCACAAGCACAACTACTTCACACAGACCAGGAGCAGTTATACAACCCTGTATCATACCGAAGCGTGTAATAGACTCGCCTGTCCACCAGATGATAGCCATTCAGTGGCATGTACTGCCTCGCCATGGCATGAATATTACACATGTGTATGAAGGTGCAGTAATAGCAGGAGGCAACCAAACCACTTAGTTAGATTTAGGAAAACCGTCACAGTTGGCCTTAAAATAAGTACGTAAAATATGTGAGGAAACAACGGAACACGAAAACACGTTACAAACATCACTAAGGCAACTTACAAAACAAAACATCAGTCTCTTGTTTGAAAGTCCTGTGTTTGCTGGACCCATCCAGCTCCCCTCCTGCCCGCCCCATGTGTCTTTTTCCACTCTTTAAACTACGTCACCACTTTCTCTGAGTGTTTAATATTGCCACGGATGAGTTTACGATGTAGGTAATTGAAATCCCGGTGCATCTCTGGCGCTAAAGGGTGCCTTGTGCATTGGTATCACACGCCGAGGGGCATGACAAGGAGGATTGCACGCCCTGTGAATGAGAATGGGCTGATTATGCTGGTTTAAAGTCAGTGGGAAAAGTAAGAATTGAAATGAAAAGTAAATTGTGTTACTCTGGAACAGAGATCAAACATTAACTTTGTCTTCATCCCACCTCCTTCTTTTCTCTACTGTCTCTTTTGTCTCTCTCTTTGTCCCTCCCTCAATCCCTCCTTCATCTCTCCTTCTATCTCTCTGCAGCAGAGCCGTTGGACGGAGAAGAATACCTGGACATTATAGGTATCATGCGAAACCAAGCAGGTCGTTACGAATGCAAGGCCAGCAACGACGTCGCCACGCCTGATGTCAAATACGTCAACGTGGTTGTCAGCTGTAAGTAACCACACGCTGCGGCGCCTGCTATATTCCAAACTGAACAATGATCAACATGCTCACCACGATTCATGTTTCACACAACGGATAGAAAGCGTATAAAAGTCAAGATTGGAAATTAAGTGTAGAGACGTGGTGAACATAGTGTGCGAGAGCGTGATGGCTGAATCTTGAAAGTTTTGGAGCACCCCCTTCAGTCTTCTCAAGATGAATCCAGGTAGAAAGATCTCTAGCTTTGATTGCAACTGTCATTACCATGGTAATTCTCACCTACTATCTTCATTTAAGAGACACTTAGCATTTCAAAACAAGATCACCTAATTACATCTTGTCAGGGGTCCATGTTAGATCTGACGAGTGTAATGCATATGTTGGATTGATGAACAGCTCATTAGACATCACAAACCAACTCCCCTCCCTCCCAGAGGAGTTATATAATTCTCTTTGATCCGAGCAAATCACGTATGGCTGGTTGCCCAATTTGTACTTTAGCCAAGTCTAAGTGCCTGTATGAAATGATAAAGATTTCTATATTAAACCATTTCTTAGTGTTTAATCCCAAATGGAAAATGGGCATTAATCCACATATTTCTGGCCGTTGTGATGTTTGTAGAAATCGTTGTGTGTATATGATGAATGTTAATAGACTTGATGAATTAAAAGTTTTAGCTCTGATTAGTTTTCTAAGTCAAGCCCCAAATGTAAATTAGTTCTTGGGGCTTGAAGGCCTAAATATTCGAGCTGTTAAAGTGATAACGCAAATTCGTTTTAACGCCACTAATTTCTTTACACAATAACGCAACTTGCAATTTTTTATTAACCTCTTGAAAATTCGTCGGGTCTCTCAGAGGTTGTACCAGGCTCAGTTTTAAAGCTAAAGTGAAGATACTGGCATCATATGAAACTAGAAAAACCTGAGAAATCCATTGGTGCCAACCATGTCATACTTCAGAAGAAGAAAGAAAGCGACATACTTGTCGTGAAGGAGGCTAAATAACGCTCCAAACCTACACTCAATTTTGGTTAGGGAAAACTGATATGGTCATTTTCAAAGGGGTCCCTTGACCACTGACCTCAAGATATCTAAAGGTAAATGGGTTCTATGGGTACCCATGAGTCTCCCCTTTACAGACATGTCCACTTTATGATAATCACATGCAGTTTGGGGGCAAGTCATAGTCAAGTCATCACACTGACACACTGACAGCTGTTGTTGCCTGTTGGCATACTTCACAAATCTCCCTTTAAGGTACATTTTGACCAGATAAAACATGTATTAATTAATTGGCTATTAATCATGATTAATTATGGACAATCATGTCATTAATCCCCATTAAATATTTTAATCGATTGATAGCCCTACTGAAAATAGAATTAAATTTGACACTACAAATTGTGGCACATAGAGGAAACTTTCAATTCCAAGATATTTGTTTGTTTGTTTGTTTGTTTGTTTGTTTGATCAGTGACATCCAGTACAGAGAATATATCATTATATGAAAGGGCTTGCCTTCTGACATACTAGACGAAGTGAAATTTATTCACTTTTTAGGAAAAGGAAATCAGAGCATTTAAAAAACAAATTGGAAAGAGAACACAAGTGTCGCATGCAATGATTTTATTAAGGAGGAGCAATGCACTTCATTTTGCAGTACATGAGAGTTTGGTTATTGGTTTTAAGATGTAACTTGTTTCAACATTGTGTGACTCTGCAGATCCTCCAACAATAAAGAAAACCCAGAGCTCAGAGACTCCAGTGGGCCGCATGGGGACAATGCATTGTGACGCCACCGCTGTGCCCACACCAGAGTTCGAATGGTACAGGGACGAAAAAAGGTAAAACACATTTACACTATCACTCCTCACATCAATGTCACAAATAGACACATGTACAGAGCTGCATACATGATAGTGAGATGGCAAAACACTTGGACAATTTCTGAATACTTTGTTCTTTACTACTGTAGAACACTTCAAGATCAAATAACCAAGGAGAACAGAAACACTTGCTAGATCAAACATAACTAAACGCACTGATTTAAGATGACGTCGCAAGCTCGGTCTGTGTAGTTTTTATGCTTTATCCCAATCAAGAACTAAGGCAGGGAGCTACATGAAGTGTATACTACCAGTCAAACAAGCTATTAAATAGAGCACCAGCCATTAGTCTCCTTTATCACAAACAACCATATCAACTGTAAGAATGATCCTTCCAAAGCTGCCGTGCTCTGAAGCTCCTTCAGTATTACTGTAATTACCTCCTGTAATGTTTCCAGGGTGGGAAACCTTCAAACAACAAAGTGTTGTTGAGGAACGCCTTCACAACAAAAGCGTTAACTGTATATGCATCGCAACAGTTTGGTTGACGCATGATTTTTAGTACCAGAGCTTATTATGTGCTCTCTTTGGTTCTGTATTGAAACTATGGCTGCGTTCCGAATACTACACATACTTTTTCTTTTTACTTTTTGTACATACTGCAGCTGCCGTTCCAAAGTACGTACTGTTGCATGCAGTATGCATTCGTACTGCAAAATGCGACCGGATGTAGTAGGACATCCTGGTTTTTTTTCGGCATACTGCATTTGACATACTGTATGTGTATTGGGACATACTAAATCTTTTTCTGGCATACTAAATAGTATGGTAGTATGGATATTGGAACGCACAGATTCTGATTTGTGATGAGTGCTAATTAGTTACAGATGTGGAGTCCTGCTGGCGACATGTATGTGTTGATAGGTTGCTGAAATATTCTTGAATTGACTTGACCTGACTCGCCTGGAAGCAAGGAGTCTTATTTCACCGTCATTAGAAATCATGTAATGAGGCAAAAATAATGAGGTGTACATTGAATTAACTTAGGCATGACCATGGCAGCTGCACAAGGCAGTTTACTGTTGTGAGCGCAATTAATGAACAATTAATGAATATCATTTCTTTCTAAATGACAAATCATATTGAGCTCTGTTCCTTATGCAAGTATTTGGTGAATACTGAGCATTAATCTCTGCAGCCCAGTCGCACAGCAGCTCATGAAATAGTCTAGAAATGTAATGTATTGATTCTAGACATCCTGTTTGCATTCAGTTTTCCCATCTGAAATACTATCAATTAAATTACAAATTTACATTTACATTACTATTTCATATTTCCTTATGTTTATATTTATTTTAATTGCACTATTCTGTGCCTTAGATTATCATTCTACTTTACTTTTATCTTTACGTGTGATTTCCTCTTTTATATATCCTTATTTTATGAGCATTGTTGAAGGAAACTGAGACCAAAGTAGTTTAATTTTGAAAAGACTGGAGCTGAAATTGACACGTGCGTAGAATCAGGGCAATTTGTGTCTATGTGCAGGAATCAAATACATTAGATTTTAGGACTATTTCACAAACTGCCGTGAGACTGTGTTGATCGCTGAGCTGCCTTCAAACCACAGGACTGCACTGAGGTCCAGCCTGTGATCTTTTAATGAGCAGTCCTTTTTTTTAATGGCCTGAGTCAGAAACTTTCCAGACTAGTTTTCTCCTCATCTCCCAAATGTGGCAGCAGCTTCATCACTTTGTTCTCAGTGTCAGGCATGCTCCGTATCATTTTACTCAGTGGCTATAATGGATCTCTTTGATCCCTTTGTCACATCTGCCCTCACAGTGGTCCCATTGTCACAGCCCAATGTTAATTTGATGACATCATGTGCGTGGTTTGATAATGACTAATCACCCACTTAATCACGCACTAAGCTGTTATTCCGTCGTTAATTGAAATAACTGTGTGAGACAGCGGCGGACTCTGTGATATTCTTTCGAGAAGAGAAAAGGGAGAACAGATCAGGTGTCCTCCTGCATGTAATTTATACACCGTAGTCACTGAATATCTCAATAACCCTTTTTCTTATACCACAAGTAATTCCACTGAAATGGAAATCAGCTTCGCCGCGCTGCCAAATCGCAAATTGTGTGACCAGACACAGATGTTCATCGGAGGGCGATCAATTTAAGTGTCATGTGTGTGTCTGGAAAACACTTGAAGAAGGATCGTAAGTGTAATGACATTCAAAGGCAACGGCAACCCAGTCCCTCCTTTTCATCATCTTATCATTTAATAAGTCCACCCTCTGCAGCAAACTCACCACCTGAGTCAGTTTGGGAACAGAGGGGCTTGAATTGGGGGGGCAAAAAAGCTAATGATAAGAAAATTGCACATGCAGAGCGTCATGATCTGCAATTTCACTCCCACCCAAACCACAGCGGTAAAAGTTCACTAAAGATTGGGAGGAAAATACTGGCGGAGTGTCACAAGTGTTATCACAGATATGGTCTCTAAAGTAATAGGCCTATCACAGCAGTGCTTGAAAAGAAAGATTTATGGTCGTTGAAATATTTTTGCATTACCTGTTGTTTCCAATCGCCATCTATCTCAGTTGTTTTGTCCCCTGGAGGATTTTGGCGATGTGCCTGACCCCCCTCCTGCCTCTGCGCCAGTGGAAATTGTTATTGCACTTTCTCCTTGGATGATGATGTTAATGCACCATAATAATATCATTTATCTTTGCTTGGATAGTTAATTTCATAGTCCCCTCCCCAAGAATCAAAGCTAATGCACTGTAGCCTGTTGTGTCTTATTTACCTGATTGTTAAGGTCTTGCTCCTGCGCTTGTTTTCCCTTCTAATCAGTTTAACCTCATCAACACACAGCTTATCAGTGGACACCCTGTAATCTGCAGGTGAATTAATGTTAGTTACGGTTGCTGTTAAGCAGTGACTGTGACAGATTTACCACTCAAAATTCTTAGTCATTTTTTCAAACGATGGGTTCTTTGTTTCAGACAGAGGCAGACAGCAGTCTTTTCATTTCCAGCCGACAAATACAACACATTCTCACTCCCAACTCGTACTCAATACCGCCGTTTGGTCAGTGCCCCTCAGCATCGGAGACCGATGCACAGGGTATCTACCTTACATTGCTTTTGGACGAACCAGGGACGCCGTGTCAATATACGCTCGTTACATGTATAGTGTCCTATCAAAATAAACTTCTGTTTTCACAGCAAGTTAGGGTTAGGAAACGGTCATGGTTGATGTTAACTTCACTGACGTATGACTCGTGACTAGCGGTCACGTGCTTCACGGGACTTTTAGTTTCACACGGAAGACGAACAGTGTGGGTGTAAGTCCTGTGTTTGTTTGACCCATTCACCACCCACCCCTTCGACCTGCCCTGACCGTCGAGTAACGCAGCGGGTGGGTTTACTTTGGCGTTAGTTAAAAGCCTGATTCGTCACTAACAGTTGCTAAAGGGCGCCTCCATGTGTCGGTATCCAATGCCGAGGGGCACTAACCAAATGGCGGTATTTGACGAGTTGGGAGTGAAAACGAGTTGGCAAATATTGATTTTGCCAGCTGAAATGACAAGTAGCAGATTTAGCGGTAACTAGTCAATGTATCTTCACAATTCGTATATGATACAAAATGTTATTTTGTTATTTTTCCTGCGAATGTCCAGCAACACGAGCGATCACAGCGCCTGCGTCAGCCCCTGCGATGTTAAGGCAACAAAACTAGGCTACTTGCTTAGGTTTAGGAAAAGATTGTGGTTTGGGTTAAAATAACTACGGAAGTGGCGTTACTTAAGTACAGAAGTTACGTGACAAATAAGTCAGCGTTGACTTCTGGGTTTCACTCGGAACACGTACATCGGCCTTTAGATGAAAGTCTGTTGTTCTAAGACCTAATCATCCACCCCGACCACCACTAAGCGGACTCTGTCACTCTTTATACTACGTCACCCTTCCTGGCTCACGATTACGTGGGTTACATACGAATTATACTGCATTACTTTTTATAGTTATAGTTATGAACAGTGTATGAGAATAGCCTGAACTAGTTAGACAATGTTAGCTCCGATTTAGTTGAAACGAAGTCTCCAGCTGGCTTGTTTTTTTTGGATTTGGATTCTCATTATTTCAGCCTCAAACATGAACGCTGTACTTTGATCATTTCTATATTTTTAGAAGTACAGTCAAGCTTTTCTGAAGTTTTCCGATTAGCTTGGGACCCTTGTTGAATTAAATCTTCTTTTATCTCTTCCTTTAATGGTATTTTGACAAACAAACTAAACTGTCATGTTTAATACTTTAATTACTGATACCCCTCAGATGCGGGATTTATCTTTTCAAAGCCTCACTGTATTTGACATTGATTAGTTGTTTTCCATAATCCCCCGTAATATTTTTAATATCTTTAGTTTTTGATTTTTTAATGTTGTGAGGTACGTTAGTGTTGCAACTGTTTCTATACCCCTCATACAGTATGTTAATGTTTTATTAACAGTGTGACAACCCCACAAAATGAAATGGATCTGGCCGCTTTGGCAGCTTCCAACTTTTCATTTCCTCTTGGTGGGTTACGTTACCCCAAACAAATCACACGGCGGCTCTCTTGGAATCGGATCGAGGCACATATTTTTTGCTCCAGTTATCTCGTGCCAAGTTTCAAAAGCATCGCTCTCACCTGCCCAAACAAACCAAACTGAAGGAGTAAACACTTCAGGGTTCGAACAAACTGCTTGGCACCAGCTGGTGAACACACACTGGGCTGCAGAGCTCGCTCCTCTCCTCCTCTGACTAGAGAGGCTTAACTCACCTAACCTCGTGCATATCCATCCTCTGTCAGTCTTAATATCTACGCGAAAACGTGGACCTCCTCAGCTAATGTTGCTGATCCTCTGAAACCCTGACTGACCACTGACTGCGCCAGGATCTGAGAGACTCCATGGCGCTTAGAAACCCAATTAACCTCAGTAGGGACCGATACATCATGATCTGAAAGCAGCTGGCCTGAAGTTCATAACTGAAAAATATTACTACCTGGCTGTTATGACTTGCCCTGCTTCTTTTCTCTCTTCTAACGGCGGTCCATGATGGAATTAGATCAAACTGTAAATTGCCTGCCCCTTCAGCCTTGTTTTTTCAAATGATTATGTAATGTAATCCCTAAAGGAGAAGCTACAAAGCTGGGAAATGGTGGAATATTGTCCAGTTATGCAGTAGCTCTTATGCACCTCATAATTCATTAAATCTGAGAATTGTGTTTGTAGAATCATCCGTCGTCTGTCTGCTGCTCCTGTTCATTGTGCAGTAAATCAATCCACCCATGTTCAAAACATGAGAAAAGCCAACGTGAGCTGTTAGCCAACATGACAGACAGATATGTTTGTTGTTTTGTCAGCTGATGCATGGCTGTCGCAGAGACCAAACCGCTTTCAATCATCGCTGGGTTACAAGTCTCAGCAGGACTCTCCACTTGATTTCATTTATCATCGGCCTTGAATCATAACAGGCCTGTCACTTTCTCTGGCAGTGATAACCTACTTTAGATGCTCCCACACGCCACAGAATCAGATCTGCCCGTCTGATGATTTGCTCTGGTCTTTCATCTCTACGGGCCTGCGACCGCAGCTCGGCGCGCACACTGCACGGGCTCTGCCAAATAGAGGGGTCAAATCATTTCAATCTAGGGTTTAATGGGAGTTAGAGTCAGAGTGGCTCTGTGCATCGAGAAGTAATATCCACTGGAGCACTGCTGCCCTCTATCTGCGAGGATATGTATGATACAGTAATGATGAGCACACTTGGAAAAACTTCCCTCCAGAAAAAAAGGTAGACGTTCACGATTTCTGCCAACTTCTCTGATAATGTATTCCAGTCTATTATGCCAGACGAAGCTGGCAGAGAAAAAAGGCATATTTAAGGATGAACTTGAAATCGAATGTGAGAGAAGTTGCAGATCTGCGTGCATGTGCCAAACGCGTTAAAAGTTAAAATGGTGCAGGAGAAATGTCGAGCTCGATAAATGCTGATAGAAAAAGGAGTCACACTTTGGGGGCCAGAGATCCAGTTTCCTGTTCTTTACGCTCCACTCTTCTGCTGCTGGGTATTTGAACTCAAAGCAAGTGCGCAATGAAAACAAAATACAATTTCAAGCTGAAACCTTCAGTGTGAAAACAAAAGAGGGTTCTATCTCTTTTGACCCGTTTAGGTCAGTTTATTCCCCCTGCTACTGCATCATGCTCTGTAATCTATAGTAAAAATAGCTGTTTGCTTTCCGCTCCCTGTAGTGCTGTGTATTATCTGGGTCTCTCAGCATGCTCTGTGGGCAGGCAGGCCTTTTTAATAGTGCAGTCACCTCTCAGGAAGACACACTGGAGAATATATCTGCTGCTGGCCTTATCGTGGGAGTGGGGTTTGCTTTTAGATGAAGTAGGGACGCTGCTGGTGCACTTGCCCTCCCTTAGCTCTCTCGCTTTCAGACACACTGCCACCGTTCCCAAGGTGTCCCTATGGGATGGACCTCAGCACTTTATCAAGTCCCCCGCTCCCCAGTGAGCCAAATTATGCTGTGCCATGATGTGCGTTTTCCTTTTTATGTTAATACTTTCTATCAGCCAAGTATGTGTCAGCACAAACTTCTCGCTCCCCCGCTCCAATTGCGATTACCACATTACCCAGACTTAAGCAGGATTAAGTTGAGGCGCCTCAAATGAACTTCACCTCACTCATGATACGAAAGGGCTCAATCAGCTCGGAACAAGCCGAACCCATTATGTGCGCCGTGTTATTTAAAGAGTTCTATTAGGTTGTTCATCAGCGAGGTATACAGTCTGAGTCAGCAAATTGTATTGATTAATTTGTGCTGAAAGGGGTTCAAGGTTTGACATAATTGATTGGCAGAAGTTTGGTGGTCATTAAGACTCCCAGAAGTGCAGGGAAGGACTTCAGCAGCATACTAATCTTTCAGCCGCGATCCTGTTTGTTTGTTGACAACAAAAATAAATAAAAGAGAACAATGAGGAAGAAATTGACACACTGCACAGCAAATGTCCATATCTACATATTTCCTAAGCAATGTTTATGTCACATTTGCACTCTGCTGTTAGGGCTGTCGTGATGTCCCTGCGGTGATAATGATTGACTCAACAGCGCAATATGCTGTGTTTTTTTTGCAAATTACTTAATTTATCCTGATTTTAATGCTATATAAATAAGCTTTGTTTTTAGGCTATTAGTATATTGTTTATTTTTAAATGACAAAGATACTAGTTATATATAATAGTTGTTTTTTATTAAATGCAGAACACAGAAGGGCAATGACGCGCAGTTTTCTTTTCAGCTGAGACACTAAATGGTGCCTTCACACGGGGTCGTGTTTACCGTGTTTACGAGATGAGTCCATATGAACGCCTCCCTCATGCCTCTGAAAGCTCAGAGTTCACGAGTTGTGATTTGTTTGTTGAAGTTTTCAGAAATGGCGGAGTCCAGGGAAGGTAATTTTTCGGTACATGATAAGTGAATATATTGTAATTTGAGTCGTATATTGTTTTTCTTCGTAATTTCATAATAGGTCTGAGGAAAATGTTGATATTCCCAACGGCCTCATCTTTTTCCTGTCATTATGCCTTTGCATTTCCCACTAGCTAGCTTGCTAAATTGTTAGTCTCTGTGGCTTCTAGACACCTACAGTAACATTAATATTGCCGTTGCTTAGCAGCAGTGTTCTCACGACTTGACCACTTGAACGCCAAGCATATCATGTACACGACTTCCCATGTTGTAGATATAAGCTCACGAGTTTCATTTGAAGGCACTATTAGGTGGTATTAGCTGGTTGCTATGATACGGAATATCCGCAGACGTATAAATGTCAGTTCTAAGTAGAGTACTTGCTCTGGATGAAGGAAAGGCTGAAACACGTAGGGAGAGAGGACGGACCCGCCGGTCTAGGTGTATTCATTTCTTCTCCATTGTTGTTGTTGTTGTTAAGCACTTGTAGCCCACATGTAGGATGTGACGGTTGGTCTATGTGGTAATTGTCCCACCCGTTCTCCATTGTGATCGGATGGCTGGATAGCAATATTGCTGTTTTGTCATATTAACAAGTTGTTATATTTCTGCAAACTTAAAATGACAAAAAATACATAATCCAAAGGTCGAGGATTGTTTTCTGGTAAATGCATTGTCAAACTGTTAATGAAAACGTTTGTTCCAAAATGAGAGGCTCATCTCCCCTCGTAACAATCACAACGCCTACACTCAGAGAGTTCACTGACATGACGCTGACCCCTGCTATTGCAGAGTGATTGCCAGCTTGAAAGTATAACCATCGTTATGGAATATGATTAATGTTGTCAGCTATGTGGAGAACTTTACTCACATAGAGTACGTAGAGACATTTGTATTATAATTGTTGTGTGTTTTGTGCATTTCTGAGATTTGGTGGTCTGTTGGGTAGATTTGTTTTAAATATCTACTTCAGTCTTCAGTGTGTAGTAGTTTTTCGGAAACTGTCACATTATTTTTTTTGTTAATTAAATAGAACATCATTTATACATGAAGAAACAAGTGTAAAAAGTGTTGACAAAATGAATGCGTCATGAAGTCATTTTGTGAAGAGTTTCGCAGATATCTATTTTAATAAGGCGGTAAGTGCTAGAGGCAGCAGTATTGTGCCTCTGGGATGTCACACCATAGTCAGAAAACAGCTGAATCTTCTCAGCCATGTTGCTGTAAAGGCTGATAATCTGGAGTTATGAGCTGTTGGCAAGTGGACCCAAACGCAGAACGTAGACCAGGAAGCAGATGAAGTTTAACAGGTTTATTGAAGGAGTTGCTGATGCAGGAGATGACCGGGGCGAGGCTGGAGAACGGCAGGAAGGAGAGGGGGGGAATGGAGAGTGGCTGGCCAGTGTAGCGGCCAAGGAAGCAGGGGAAATGAACAGGCAGGCAGACGTGCGAACAGGATTTCTGGAGCACAGGGAACAAACAAGCATTAGATGAGGTAACAAATACATGAGTAGAGTGACTGGAGTAGGGGGGTCGTATATACAAGGTAACACCCAAATTGCGAAACTCTCGCAAGATGGTTAAGGTTAGGCATTGATCTTGAATTGTTAAGGTTAGGATTTACCTTGAATAGTTACGGTTAGTCATTGACGTCAAACGTTTGAGGTTAGGCATTGACGTTGAACAGTTGAGGTTAGGCATTGACCTCGACCGGTAAAGGTTAGGCATTGACGTCGAACAGTTTATGTTAGGCATTGACCTTGACCGGTAAAGGTTAGGCATTGACGTTGAACGGTTGAGGTTAGGCATTGACCTTGACCGGTAAAGGTTAGGCATTGACGTTGAACGGTTGAGGTTAGGCATTGACCTTGACCGGTAAAGGTTAGGCATTGACGTCGAATGGTTGAGGTTAGACATTGACCACGAATAGTTATGGTTGGGCATTGACCTTGATTGGTTCAGATTAGGATACGTCGTTGTGCAGCGAGTCTCGCAAGAGTTTTTGTAAGTTTTTGCAGGATTTCGCAATTTGGGGGTTATCTTCTAGACACAACCGAGTAGAGGACTGAGCATAGCTATCACTGAGACTTTAACAATGATCTGGCAATGAGTGGAAGGTAGCTGAGGTTGATACTGTATACTGTGGGTTGATGAGCTGATTGGTGTGTCCGACACACACACATAACAACTCAAGGAGACACTAACCAGGGACATGGAAGACACAAGAGGACTGGGGGAACACAAGGGAGAGACAGGAGTTCTGCTGTGGCCGTGACATCTAGTCTATTTTTTCAGAAAAACTCAAAGTGTGTTTTTGCGTTTAGTAAAAAAATCTGCATAAATCGTTGTTTAATTATCCTTTAATGAAGTCCTCCATCTCTTTTACCTGAAGAGACACTGCAGACGCTATTATTTTGCCCAAAATGTCACTAATTCCCTTTTGGCTTAAAGACCTCTGATTTTCATTACTTTGCAATTTACTTCAAATGGCCTCGTTTCTGTATGTCTCTCCTCTCCAGGCTCTCCAATGCCCAGGGCATCAATATCCAGATTCTTGGCACGACTACCATTCTCATGATTGCCAACGTCACCGAAGAGGATTATGGGAACTATACCTGCGTGGCCTCAAACCGACTGGGCGTCCAGAATGCCAGTCTTTTCCTCTATAGTGAGTACAGACATTTTTTCCATTTGCTATAGCTCACAGTTTGAATCCAGAATGGTAGATTTTTGTTTTAAAATACTTAACCCCAGAAAATATAATTGTGACACCTCTAAGAATTTTATACCTCACAAAGCTGATAAAGTATTCAGCACGAAATGTCACAGTAAGGTTATAATATCACTTCCACTCATTTAAATGATTGTGAGTTTCAAGGTGAGATTGAATGACTTCAAGTTGTTATTCTATTAGCCTACAATCCCATTGAATCATTGACAATCAGCAGGGAGGAAACTCACTGTAGTTTTTTGTGCTTCTCTTTAAGCTTTACTGCTTTGAGCTGAACAATTGGAAGCAAGTACAAGAACTGAAACTTGCTGTGTATTCATTTTTAGTCATTTTGCCTATAGTGGACTCAACTCTGCACGAGAGTAATTTAACCCTCATGGAAATGCAAGAATGTGGCTGGAGAGGGAAGGTGACATCTGGTGAAGTGAGCTAACGTTCAAAGGTTTTAAGTAAGCTCAGAGGAACAGGTTACTCCCTGAATATGTTCTCAGATGATCCAAATCCACTTTCAACACCCCACAATGTCTCAAAATGGGACAAGAGCGTACTGAAGTTAATGTTTATCTTCAAAATTTCCATAACTGTCCATTCAGCTTGATGAAAAATACCTCAAAATGGAAGCTTTGAATTGTAATTTTGTAATCACAGTTTATTTGTTATACACCGATCAGCCGTAACATTATGACCACCTCGGTGGGTTCAGAGCTAATTTGCTGGTAATGAATACATATGGAGGTTGATGAGAGCAACTCGGGCTAAATAGATGCCAAAAAGCTCAATAGAGAGCTACAGAGTTGAGTGATAATTCTCCATGATTTTAGCACTACGATTGACCTCTTTACAGTGGTGGAAAGTAACTGAGTAACCTAAATTTACTCAAGTACTGTACTTAAGTAAAGCTTGAGTATTTTCCATTTTATGCTCGAGAAACAAGTGGTATTACTAGAAAGTACAGGCCGGACCTTGCTGGTTGGCAAGCTCCTTCCTCTTCTCAGCTCCCCCATCCCTGCTCCCTCATCCCTGCTCTCTCCTACCAGCTCCCACCTCCATCCTCACAACTCCCTCCTCACTTTCCTCCTCATAGCCCCTCCTCTCAACTCCATCCTCGCAGCTCCCCCCTCACCTCCCTCCTCCCACCTCCCCCTTCACCTCCCTTCTCCCACCTCAACTCCCTCCTCCCAGCTCCATCCTCCCTCCTCACAGCCCCCCCTTCTCACAACCACCATTCACATATTGGATCAATACTCACCCAGGCTCGTGACACATGCGTCCCACTTCACACCACCTCCAAACTGCAGCAACAGCTCCCGACTCACGTCCAGCACCTGATCATAAGAAAAAGAAAATTAGGGAGGCACTATTTCAAATACATTTTTTTCTAGCTGCTGTGCATGTGTTGGTGAGGATGTTTTCTTCATTTGCAGGTGTTTTCTTAAGTTGCAGCACGTTGAGCTTTCTGGGCCACTGTATATTTCCCCAGTTTATGCCTCTGCTGTGTTCTCTGAACCATAAATTGGGCTTGAGCTTCCATCAAAGCAAGAGAGGCATTAGCACAACATGGCCACCAGATGTCACCAAACACCTCTCAAAGTCTGTAGTTCCTGGTTCAGAGGATGTGCATATGTCAATATGTACATACGTTAGAGCACTAGAATAATTTATTTGTAAGTGGCATTACTCTATATCTACAGTAAATCAATTTCTCTCTCTCTCTCTCTCTCTCTCTCTTTCTCTGTAGGACCTGGGACAGGTCGAGATATAAACGGCTCTGCCTGTGTATCTCAATCACTGTGGCTCCTGCTGGCCTGCTTCGCCTGCCTTTTCTTCAAGTGTTAATACCGCTGTCCACCTCTTCCTCTTCTTCCTCCTGGCCTTTCTTCCTCCTCCTTCTCTCCAACTCACCGACATCCTTATTGCTACCTTATTATCAACTTTACCGACCCCTACCCCCAGACTGTTTGCATCATGATACGAAAGCCCAATGTGCTCTCAAGCACTGCTTACAGATATTCCGAAAAGCGATGGGTTATAAGTAAATAAGAACAACAAAAAAAACAGTGAAATGAAGGACAGAACAAGCAAACAGTGCTCTTTTAAAGAATTACATTGTTCTTTTCAATTCGTATGCACTTCTTTATTTCTGCTATATCTTGTCTTCGGGTCTGGATCGGGTTTGTTGTGATTTTGTCTTTATGGGAAAGCAGAGGCACCCGCTCACAGGGAAGCCAACAATCATTTGTCTCTAGAAGTACTGAAGACAGAACAGTATATTTCTTCTTACTCCCGTAGATGCATTATTTTAACTTAAATTGTAGATTTAACTGAGTGTTTAACCAGTGCATTAATGAGCAACATGCAAAGTATCTGCCAAATATCCATAAACTATATAGATTTGAAACTAACACATACAGAAATCAAAAGGGAAAATACTGTAATGAGATCAGAGCTTGATATTGAAGTCTGTACTACCATAATCTGATGCTACTAGACTGAAATGCAGACATAGAGCATTAGTCGAATATCTCTCCAATCAATGACATTATTTCTAGATGCAGCAGCCACTCGGGTTGTTGCTGTTGAGCCCAGAAATCGAGGATGCAGTGAATAGAATCGACTTGATCCTACTGAGCTAAACCATGCGGAGTGCAAACCAGGGGAATTTAGTTTATCTGGATATTGATAGCTACATCTTCATTCAGTGGCTTTGCAACCACTCGCCTTTATTCCAAAAGAATCCCCTCTTTTCTTTTGCAGCAGGAAAAGAAACACAGTAGGTTATAATGATGCGTACTGTACATAGTAAATTTTGTATTTCTCTATGATAAGACAACTTGTTCTGCCACTGTAACAACAGGACACAGGAGAAAATTGTCGCAGTGTATGTTGCTTGTTTGATGACCAACCAACCATACTGTGCAGTTTGTCTCTGCTCCACAGCAGGCTGCACTGCATTTAGCTGCATATACTGTACCACACACAGTGTTTGCTCTTAGTTTATGAGTTTTAGGATCATTCTTCTATACTGCTGGAATTTGGATAAAAATGTATGACACCAATGAATGACTTACTTTTTAGTTTTTCCTCTTTCAAAGAAGTATGCGTGTTTTAATATGAAATGATACAGAAAAATTCATAATATATTGATATTGAGGTTGATTTTTTTCTGTCCTTACCTCATTCATTTTAGTTGTGTGTGTATATATATACTTGAATCCAATATCCTTATACTATATGAAAAGGCAAATTTTATGTGTCCATGTTTCTGAATAGGGTAGCAATTTGTTGAGGACGATTAACTTGTAGATCTATTGAATCTCCCTCCCTGTTCTATCATGTGAACCGAAGCCCATTAGAAAATGATGTTTTTAAAAAAGCATATAAAGAAGATAGTTTTGTGCAGTTATTATTGTACCTATCCTTGAGATGATACAAGTGATGGCGTATATGATGTTAAATGGAATGGAAAATTATGTTTAGCCTGTGATACCAGGAATTTAATAAGAGAGCAGCAAACAAATCAACGTATTCTCATACAACCGTTCGTATGATATCTTACGAAAAATCATTCCTCTTTTTTCGTGTGTTTTCAAAATAAATTTCCGTCTTCAAATAAAACCTCTTAATTAAGTTTAGGAAAAGATCGTGGTTAAGCCATGCCACACCAAAAGTGGCGTGACTTAAATTAAGAATTCCAATATGTTATTTCCATGGCCTAGGAAAGTTCAATCAATATTTGTGAGCATGAGCTCCTCTCTCTCGAAGCCAGAAACCAGAGAAGTAAGTCTCAAACTTGTGATGCCAGAGGGTATAAAGTCTGAAGCTGCTCCATAGAAAATGAATGGGAGACTGATTTTGTTTTCTTTTTTAAACCCAAATGAGCTTTATTCTATTGTAGTATCATTGTCTGTGGAGCAGTTCCACACTTTATACCCTGTGACATCACAAATTTGAGTTTTAGCTCTCTAGTTTTTGGATTTGGGAGAGAGTTGTTCATGTTTACTAATATTTTTTGGACTGTCTTAGACCATAGGAGTAACAGGTATGAATTGTGAAAATGGGCATAGTGCCCCTTTAAGTATGGACATTCTGTGACAAAATCTACTTAGTTAGGTTTAGGAAGAGATTGTGGTTTGGGTTAAAATAACACTGGAAGTGCCGTAACTTAAGTACGGAAGTTACGTGACTTCTGGTTTCACACGGGACACGAACACCGGTCTCCTGCGTCCAAAGACCTCTTTCCTCGCCGCTCTTTATACTTCCTTGTTCAAAATTACATAGATTACATACAAATGAATTTTATGGGATATTTACGAATTACAGCGCATTTACTTTTCGAAGGTATAGCTACGAACGGTGTATGAGAACAGCCTGAACAAATAAATACTGAAATCATATTCCCCTTAGTGGCCAACAAGTGCTGATGGGCATCTTTAACAAAATAATACCATTATATTAAATGTCCTACAGCAAATTTTCTCATCACACCTCACCAATCACTGAATTTCTTTCTTTATGAACAAAATGGTTAAATGAATACTACGTGTGTCAATATTTTGTAAAAGAAGAAGACATTTCAAACAGTGCGATTCTTTCAGGAAACAGCTCAGAGGTCATTCCTGTTGTGACGAGATTCGCTGAAACTGGTGCCACTATTAGCTGCCTTTTTTGCCATTTATTTTGACCTACTGTGAGGTTACTAATAGCGTACGGACTCCAGCTCAGCTCCTCGACTGGATGTGTGTTTACGTCTCCGCTCCTCTAACAACCAAGCCGAGATACTACTAGTACTGTAAAACACACGTGTAATTAATGTCATCCTTGTCATACATTAAAGAAAATTGTTCCCGGTGTTTTCATTGTAAATGCTTGAGGCCATAGCTGTGTGACTTTCTAGTGTTGATAATGCCATCTGATCCATTCTAATTTTTCATGTGGGCGAAACGGTAGAAGACTGAAACAGGCTACAATTCCAATCAAGCTGAAGCATTTAAACAGTTAAAACAACATTTCTATCATCTCTATCAATCACGACACAAACAATATCTTGCAATCAGATTTCTCGGTCTAGGAAGTGATAAGAAAAGCTGCTTTATTCTATCATCTCACACATGCTTTTTTTATTGATTTTCTACGACTGAACAACTCTGGTGTATCTGCTTTAACGTGGATTAACTTGACTCCTGATGTTTTTCTACTACATTGGTATTTCTGCAGACTCTCTTCCTGCTTTTTAGCCTCCGGCTAGCTCGTACTTGAGGAGTTTGTCAGCAACAGTTATCTCCTTACTGTAGTAAGAATGATCTGCAAGCTGCAGTGAAAATAGTTCATGATCAGTTTGCATGAGAGTGGTCTGTGCTACATGTCTATTTCAGTAAGTCTGTCTGTCTCACTACTCTATGTGTCGCATAAAAAAAAAACTCAGGGCAGAGCAAGGCTGGCAGACTCTCAGACAAACTAAAATGTGTTTTTTTAGCTGGAGGAGACCCTGACAGACTACCAGAGCAGGGTTGAATATCTCCAATATCTTGTGCTTGGCATTTATTTTAACCTGCTTGGAATGCATGATAGGTAAAATAATCTTATTTTAAAGGATACTACAGTATATTGACTGTCATCGTTTAAACCATTTAGGTGATTTTCATGTGAGGCAAACCTCACCAATGTGGATGTCCATGCAGGTTAAAACCAGCCAATACGCACCTAGTGATACTAAGACCACTTATGTAAAAGCCATGGAGCTCTGTCTTATCCATAAAGGAGAACGGAATAAGAAATGCTGTCCTTCCATTGCTCATATAGAGACCAACAGCCAGCCTATGGACACAGAATCAACCCCCCTGTAGACAGACCTGGATATCTACTGAACACTGTAGATACAGCTATCTAGTTTACTATTGAGCATTGCCTCAAAACATCCCCATCGCTTCACTGTACAAAACTGGCTTATGTATGTGCGCGTGTGTACACTGATTCTGTTCATTATTATTAACCTACCTGAGGCATGAGATACATGACGAGTTGGCCAAACAGCTAACTTTCTACTTTCCGTTGAGCTACGGTTACAGTAGTAACCTTCTATTTTAAGTTTAGATTCTTATTTCTTTTTCCTTTTCCTCCTGTGTGTATATACAGTGTGATGTTTCTAAGCTAGAATGTTGTAAAGTCAGCAAATCCATAAGATCGTGTTTATACAACTCAACATTTAAAGATTTAAACAGCAAATGTAACTATCACGTTTGTACCTCCCTTCCTTTTGTCATGGGAAATTAAGATTCAATCATGGATGATGACACGGCAATGTCCCGTTTTTTTTGTTTTGTTTCTGTTTTACTTTATTATGGCATAAGGTAATTGCAGTCAGTTTCTAAAAAAAAAAATGATATGTAATAAAGGTATATGAGAAAATGTTCATAACACAAAATAAAGTTGTTTGAATTCAATGTTCTGTATTTGAATGTGACTTGAGATGTCAGGGCAAGTAACCTCTTTTTTTTGGAGATAGCTTGGAACGGTACAATTGTGTTTATCACCATGTAACATGAAAATAAAATAATATGTATTGTTGTATTCTCTCTGGAAGACATTTTGTCCTCAAAGTGAAATACAACTAAGACTCAGCTCGTCACCGAGGGAATATTCCAGTTTCACCTTTTTGTGACATACATGAAAGAGTGGTGTTCTCACCACACATTAATGACAATATGGCACAGGCTTTTTATAATACATCCCATCGCAGTGTACTGTCAGGGGAGCTGCTGCAGTAAAATGTTTCACCACAAGATGTCATAACAAACCAAGTTATACCGCAGCTGTGTTGTGGGATTTGGCAGAATGTAGACGCAAAAAACATTATTCTGCATTATTAGCCTCTGACTATGGAGATCAACAGGGAATGTAACCGTGTCAAACGTTAGAAATACAAACCTGTAGCTGCACAGTTTACAGCTCACACTCAACACAAGCTGTGGGCGAGGAAAGCAAACGAGAAACACGCATTTGTTCACTGGGAGGGCTACTGTATGCCATGGTATGTTATGAAAAAAGTCATAGTATACTATAATATAACTTTATGACAATTTTCAACATACTATACTATGACTTTTTTCAGCATGCTGCACTCTGACTTTATCACTTTTTTTGCCATACTATACTATGATTTTTGTTTTACTTTTTTCCACATAATATAATGTGACTTTTTTTTTTACTTTTTTGGCATACAATACTAGGACATTTTTTAATACTTTTTGGACATACTAAACTATGACTTTTTAAAGATTTTTTCGACAAACTTTAATGTGACTTTTAAAACTTTTTTCAACATACTACTTCAACAATATACTATGAATTTTTTTCATATAATTTTTAATAATAACTTTTCATGAAATATTTCAACATACTATAATATGTCTTTTTTTCATGAAATTTTTCGACATTATATACAAAGACTTTTTCATGAAAGTTTTTGACATACTATACTATGACTTTTTTCATGAAATTTTTCGACATACTATACTATGACTTTTTTCATATAATTTTTCATCACACTATACTATGACTTTTTTTCATGAAAATTATCGACATGCTATACAATGACTTTTTTCATAAAATTTGTCGACATACTATACTATGACTTTTTTCATGAAAATTATCGACATACTATACAATTACTTTTTTCATGACATTTTTCGACATTCTATAATATGACTTTTTTTCATATAATTTTTCGTCATACTGTACTATGTCTTTTTTATGAAAAAATGTTGACATAGTATCCTAAAATAAAAGTCATAGTATAGTATGTCGAAAAAAGTCATAAAAAAGTAATAGTATAATATGTCTAAAAAGTATAAAAAAGTAAAAAAGTTTTAGTATAGTATGTCAAAAAAGTAAAACAGTCATAGTATAGTATGTTGAAAAAAGTAAAAAAAAAAATTGATAGGTCGAAAAAAGTCAGAAGAAAGTCATAGTATAGCATGTCGAAAAAGTATTAAAAAAAAAGTCATAGTATACTATGTCAAAAAATTAAAAAAAAAAACATCATAGTATAGTATGTTGAAAAAAGTAAAAAAAAAAAAAAGTCATAGTATATCTAATAAACTAAAAAAAAGTCACAGTATATTATGTTAAAAAAAGGGGGGGGGGAAGGAAAAAGGGTCGTAGTAAAGTATGTTGAATTTTTTTTTAAAAAGCTAAAAAAGTAATTGTGTAGTCTGTTCAAAAAAGTCATAGTATAGTATGTCGAAAAAAGTAAAAAAAAAAAAAAAAAAAAAAGGCATTTTACAGTAAGTTGAAAAAAGTAAAAAAAAAAAGTCATTGCACAGTATTTTGAAAAAAGTTTAAAAAAGTCATAGTATACTATGTCGAAAAAAGTCTTAATATAGAATGTTGAAAAAAGTAAAAACAAAAAAGACACAGTATAGTATTTCGAAAAAATAAAGAAAAATAAAAAAAAGTCATAGTATAGGATGTCGAGAAAAATTTAAAAAAAAAAAATAATAATAAAAAAGATCATAGTATAGTATGTCAAAAAAAAAAAAGTTTTGGTACAGTATTTCGAAAAAGTTTAAAAAATAATTAAAAAGTCGTTGTACAGTAAGTTGAAAAAAGTAAAAAAAAGTCATAGTTTAGTATGTTGAAAAAAAGTCCTAGTATAGAATGTTGAAAAAAGTAAAAACAAAAAAGACACAGTATAGTATTTCGAAAAAAAAAAAAAAAAAAAAGTCATAGTATAGGATGTCAAAAAAGAGTTAAAAAAAATAATACAAAAGATCATAGTACAGTATGTCGAAAATTAAAAAAAAAAAAAAAAGTCTTAGAACAGTATGTCAAAAAAAGTCATTGTCTAGTATGTTGAAAAAAGTCATTGAATAGTATGTTGAAGAAAGTAAAAAATGTCATAGTATATTATGTCGAAAATTCAAAAAAAAAAAATCTTAGTATAGTATGTCGAAAAAGTTTTAAAAATCATTATATATTATGTTGAAAAAAGTAAAAAAAAAAAAGGCATAGTATAGTATGTCGAAAAAAGTCATATGTATGTATAAAAAAAGTATAAAAAAGTCATAGTATAGTATTGCAAAAAAAGTAAAAGAAAACATCATGGTATAGTATGTCGAAAAAAGTAAAAAAAAAAGTCACATTATTGTATGTCGAAAAAGATAAAAGAAAAAAAAGGTCATAGTATAGTATGTTGAAAAAAGCAAAAAAAAGTAATTGTATAGTATGTTGAAAAGAAAAAAAAAAAGTCATAGTTTAGTATGTCGAAAAAAGTCCTAGTATAGTATTTCCAAAAAGTATAAAAAAAAATCATAGTATAGCATAATAAAAAAAAAGTTAAAAAAAAGTCATAGAATAGTATGTCAAAGAAAGTCATTAAAAAGTCATAGTATATTATGTCCAAAAAATCATAGCATAGTATGTCCAAAAAAGTCATAAAAAGTCTAAGTATAGTATGTCCAAAAAGTCTTGAAAAAAAGTCAGTCTAGTATGTCGAAAAACGTCTTAAAAAAGACATAGCATAGTATGTTAAAAAAGTCTTAAAAAAGTCATAGTATAGTATGTCAAAAGTCATTAAAAAGTTATAATTTAGTATGCCATAAAACATTTCCTACTGTAGTATGCCATAAAAAAGGTCATAAAAAGTCATAATATAGTAAGTCACAAAAAATGTCATAGTATAATATGTCATAAAACATTTCATAATATAGTACTCCACACAAAACGGTCATAAAAAGTTATAGTATAGTATGCCATAAAAAGTATTAGAAACTGTCACTAAAAAAAGTCTTATTATAATATGTCACAAAAAATATCATAAGTGACATCATTAAAAACATGATATAGTATGTCCTAAAAATTTAATAAAAAGGCACAATATAGTATGTCATTAAAACTGTCCTAAAAATGCCATAGTAAAGTATGTCATAAAAAAAGTCATAGTCAAGGATGTCACAAATAATCTCATCAAAATGTCATACTATGCCATAAAAATGTCAAAGTAATATGTCACAAATATGTCATAGAAAATGTCATAATAAAGTCATGGTATAGTAGGTCACAAAAATAGTCTTAATAAATGTCATAGTATAGTATAACATAAAAAATGTCATGATATAGTCTCCCAAATCTTTTCGTCTTTTGTAAACTGATGTGCCAGATGGTTTGTTTAAAAGATAGTTTCTGAGTGTCCTCATTCCAGGACTGCTTCAGCAAACCAGCTTCATTAGTGTGAAGGTCACACAACTTTTGAGAGATGGAGGTTGGTATTTCTCTTGACCTTGGGGTTATTACTATTCATTTCATTTTTTACTGAACCAGGCTATCTTGACAGAAGTCGCATGGGTCCCATTTTAAATCCCAGCAATTGTATGTGCTCTGCATAATGTCATCGCTGCATCTACTTGATAGGATTTTTACATACGTCTATCTCTCCTTCATACATAACTTTTACAATTTGAAATCAGATCTAAGAGTGTGTTTTTATGTGCACTAGTATCCTGGTTATGATCAAGTATTTGGAGTATTTCAGAAACCTGGATAAGACCTTGTGCTTTGAAAAACCTAGATATGTACTTCACTATAAAATGGGATACTGTGCCAAGTAAACACTTTATCTGGGCTTCTGATCATTCTCTGCTGGTACATAATTGAGACAGATGATCAGAAACCAGGAATCTGATCCAGGGATAAACAGGTTTTTCATGTTTCATGTAAATGTCTTTTCCCAGCCCGTTCTCATTCACAGGGTGTCAAATACTGACGCTTTGTCACAGCCGTCGGCGTTCGATGCCGATGCAAAAGACACCCTTTTATGGCGGTAGGAGACACTTTCCATTAACTACAATGTAAACCCATCCACCTAAGCAAGTGTTTTCGTTTAATACAAAACATTAAGCATGTGTTTACAGCGAACGAAAAGTGACACCGAGGGGTCGTTAAGCACGTGTTTACTGTGATGGGAAAAGTGACGGCGAGGGGTCTGACAAAGCGTCAGTATGTGACGAGTTGGGATGAGAACGTGTTGCTTTTCTCTGATAAGATCATAACAGGATAAGACTGAGAAGCAAGATATTAATGTGCGTGTTCCATCCCATGCATGTTAGGTGTTGCATCTGCTAATGAACTGTCTAAAATAGTGGTAATACCATCCATTATCTGCGGGGGGACTGGAGCCGATCCCAGCTGACATTGGGCGAAGGCAGGTTGCACCCTGGACAGGTCGCCAGACTATCATAGGGCTGACACATAGAGACAGACAACCATTCACACTCACATTCACACCTACGGGCAATTTAGAGTCAACAATTTACCTGGAAACTAAGGTTTCGCAAATTATTTGCTAGTATCCCTGAGTAACTAGTTAAAGTCTTAAGCCTTAAAGAAACTTTGGTGCAGGATATAAACATCTGAAATCGACAAATACTTTTACATTTTGGGAAATACACACAGTCACTTTCTTGCCAAGCATTAGATGAGAAGATTGATACCAATGACTCTCATGGGAGTGGTACCGATCTTCTCATCCAACTCTCGGTAAGAAAGCAATTAATCAGTCAGTCTCACTACCGTCTGAAGTAACGGCGAATTTTAACACAGCTTTAAACAAAGTCCACAGTTTATGATGGTAATTGGCACATTTGCTTTATTTTGAAAACAGACATTGAAACCATTTTTATTTTTTCATATTTTTTTTCTCACAAGTTTGAACTCCTTGATAAGGTTGAAACTGGACATTGCACTCACTGGAACATGGGAAAAGTATTTTTTGTTTGCTCGTTTGTTTGATTTTTCTTTTTACTTTTTTTTTGCGTAACATCAGTGCATTTTTATTTTACTCAGTATTTTTCCAATTCATATAAACTGTCATAACAACACCAAAGACATCAAAAAGAAGCCGCCACACCTCTTAAGTTTTTGTGACTGCGAAAAAGTTCCTCTCAGAGGGAGAGTTCCCATCATGCATCTGGTTCGATGGTTCATGCTACTGTTCTCACGTTTGGTTGGCAGAACACAAATCGTCATGTAAGAGCCAGTTATACCAATACTATAGCTGACTTTTAAAGTGTATTATTATATGCGTATGTCATTTAAATGGCAACAGGTCCTTTACTGTAAATGTGAGTAGACAGGGAGTTTGTAAAAGGGGTGTAAACCAAGCTTGAATGACTCAAGCAGAATAGAGAGAGAGAGAGAGTAATAGTCTTGTCCTATATGTGGTTTTTGGATTCAGGATAAAGCTGCCCAACTGGAAATGTCACACATTTAATTATACATTCTATTCTCCATCAGATGTGTCAGTACATTACCTATTTGCGGTGTTCTCAATACACTTGTAGTGCTGAAAACTAAAGTTGCATTTTAAACCAGCTTGTTTTTGTGCGTGCATTTGCAGAAGTACAGATTTTAATTGCAAAAATGTGTTTAAATAAAGTGCATTGCAATGCGAATAAAGTGTGGTGCATTCACAACGCATTTTAAACGTGTAAACATCCAGTTGGGAGCGTTCATTCCACCACTGATTCACTTACAATAGATAGTGAAGATCAAATCAAATCCTCCGCCTCCTCCTCCTCATCAAGGTAACAATCATTTTTCATAATCAACATCATCATCATCACCACTTCCTCATAGTATTAGCTTGAGCCAAAAAACTTAACGCTGGAAACTCCCCCAACATGAGAAAATCATTGCCACACAAAAAATGACAAACAAATAGAAACGGACTGCCTTCACATTGGGAAGGCAAAGAGCAACCTTTTTAGATTTTTGTTTTTGTGTAATTCTTCATACTCTTAATTCTGCTTTCTTTAAGTTAAGACTTTGCCTTAGTCATCCTTGGACTCGGTGCCCTCCGCCGCTGCATCTGCCGGGGTGGCCTCCTCTGCTTTAGACTCCTCTGCAGCATCTGGGTGGAGGGAGGGGAGGAGGGTACAGAGAGAAAGCGAGAGGAGGAAGATGAGATGTAGGGTAGATGTAGATGAAGGGTGGAGAGAAGGGGGAGGTGATAAAAGGTGGGTCGGGGAGAGGAGAGAGGAAAAATTAGCCTGCGGAGGGGAGGTTTTACATTGTGAGCTTGGAATAATAAGGCTATATCTGGGTCTTCTGACATACTGAGCATCAAAGATTTCACATATCAGCTGCTACTTTTGATGTTTAAAATATTTCACCTCAGAAGCTTCTCTGTGAAAAAAAAAAAAATGCATACGGTAATATTCAAAAACCATGAAAATGTGGCTTAAAAAATACACAGAATAAACTGTGTAATTCCGTGTTGTTCACAAGATGTCAACTCTACTAAAACTGAGAGCGTGTCAGTCAGAAGGAGCAACCTAATGTCTGAAATCCCACGTTGGCTGTGTAAATAATAAAGGAAGAGAGTGCTCCTAATGGACCCATGAAGCATTTGAACTGACATCACAACGCTAACAGCAGCATCTCGGCCTGTCACATTGAATACTAGGTGATGCCCACAGTGTACTACTCTGTAACAACATCCAGTGGCGACTTACTAAGAGGTGAATACTGTTGAATAACGATCCATGATACATCTCTGAGACATTACAAATCAAGTTTATTGAGTAATATTGCCCGGACGCATTATATTTTTGTATTTTGCTTTTTTACTCCTGTGCTAAATGCTATTTTGCTGCTAATAAATTATTATTATTGTATGTGTATAGTCTACAAAATCAAAAGTAAAAATGTGACATTTCCTGATAAGACCTTGCCATACAATATATGGGCTGCAATAATTTTAAAGACCTTTCATTTTATTGTTTCTGACCAAGCCTATTATTCAAGTGCCCTTAGAGTGGTGATCTCATACCATGATGATCTCATACTCTTTTAATAGAAAGAGGAGACATCAAAGAATGACATCATTGCATTGGAGATTGGGGTGATGGAGTGCATGTGTGTGGGTGGGTGTGTGAGGTCGAGTTAGAGAGAAAGACAGAGGAGTGGGGCGATCAAGCCCATGTTAGCGCCTGCACTAACGTGTGAGTGTGTGTGTGACTCAAGACAGCGTGATCCTCAAGGTAAGAGGTAATTAGCTTGTTAGCCAGTATGACAGACTTGAGAGTGCTTCGCTCTACAGCCACTGAACTGTGTGATGCAAATGCAATTTCACTCAATTCACAGAGCCGAAGCACATCAGTTCTGGTATTCTGACATCACCTCAGTTATCTACACCAGTGATGGTGACTAAAATGCTAATAAGGGTTGGAACAAACGCCCAAACTCTGGGCGTGATCTTTGTCTTTGTTTGTCGATTCTGCCCACTGATTTCACTGAAGTTTTCAGTAAACAATGTTAATGAGAGCATGACACATAGTGCGGAACTCTGAAATAAAGTAGAGCTGAAGTAGAAGGAAGCAACTTCAGCTCTTTGGATGCATAATCTACTTTTTCCAACTTCCATTTACGTTTGTAATTTTGTTTTTAACATAAGGCATGTCACAACATTTTTGTCTCCATATGGAGTGCCAGCAAGGCTTTACTCCAGGTCTGCTCATAGACTGTATACAAGAATTGGACGTAGTTTGTGGCCCTCCGTTTGGAAGCCTCAAGTTCAGTATTTTGGCCATCACTATCTTGGTTTTTGGGCGTCGCCCTCTTTGTTATTTGCAACCAGAAGTGACACGAGAGGTTGGAGCTAAGTACAACCGAACGCTGAATTTTTAGGCGACCAAAATGTTACAATTAACTTTCATGAACTGAAAACACCATACAGATTATTGTACCTGTCTATAAATGTATTTATGGACTTGCCCCTGATATGCAAAGATACTGTATGTCCCTGGTAGATCCCGCTGTGGTTTTGGACCCAAACTGAATCTGAAGACAGCAAAATAAATTGAGGAATTTATGTGACTGTTAAAGACACATTTTTTTCACCTTGTGAGTCAGTGTGTGAGTCACGAGGTGTTTATATTTCTATCACCAAGGTAGCGTCACAACCGTGCAAGATGCAGTCATGAAACTTTACAGGTGTGTAGTTGAGATCAAAACGAAGGACGAGTTCACAGATGGGTGTGGTCCGAGCAAGGGCATGTCGGCTATCGGCGATTGGCTGAGTACATTGCCATTTTTTTTTTTTTGCCATTTCTTGATTATGTCTGCTGCTGCTCAATCTTGGAAGATTAGAAGTTTTGAGAAGATGATGGTGGAGGTGGTTATAATCATCACTGCTGTTGTTTATGTCGTTATTATTTATCTTTTTATTTTATTTTTAATGTAATTTTTTAACAGTTGTTTAAATTGTCTGCATTTTGTTGCTGTATTTCATGTATAAAAGTGCTATATAATTAAAGTTTATTATCTTGAATATTCAGTGCTATGTCAACATGCTATGACAGTTAACAGCTTGGTCAGATGTAACTAAGTGAAGCAAATGACACAGACTATCCTAGGCGGAGAATCTGGATCATACCCTCATAAATCATTCAGTCGGATCAGAGTACCTGGCGTCCTTGTGCTCTCCGGTCTGTGCGCTGACAAACCTTAACCAAGTGACTTAGTCATAAATATTAATTTGCAGTTGGTAAAGCAGATTGTGGGCCAGCAGTGGGTTCTTAATTAGCAGTTCTTTGTCAAGTAATGTTTGTTTGCGACAGGTTTCCCCGGTGTGGATCGTGACCAGTAGGGATCATTAATCATTCATTGGAATCAGAGCACCTGTTATCCCCGCTCTGCTCCATGCAGGTGGTAACTATGACAACAGGGAGACAGTGCTGCCTAGGTGACCTAGTTTCCGTGTAGTTCTCCAGTCGGTGTGTGTGTGTGTGTGTGTGTGTGTTTCCCACCTCACACTCCCACCTACTCCAGACTGAGCATGCTCCATTAACTACCTGTCTGACCCAGTCTGAGAGTCCTTGGACCAGAAATATGAGTTCATGTCAAGACATTGTTTTATCAATGTTAGAATGTAATTTCACGGCCTTCCAGGTATACGTTTCCACTGTAATTGGGCGTCAAATGGTGGTTTGCGTTCAATTCTATTAGCTGGTGTTGGAGGTCCAGACAGCAAAGATACTATCAGATATTTTTGTGACCTGATGTGATGCGTAAAGAGGATTTAATGGGGTCATCCATTTTCACCACGACTTGTGTTTTCATTTGAATAAATGACTATAGCAGCCTGTTGGCCTTGAAATCATGAAATTGAACCCATCTGTGATGTTCATGAACCTTTACGACTCACAAAACATCATGCTTTCTCATTAAGCAAACAATACAACCGTGCTTCTTCACAATAACTCTGATCATGCCTAAGATAACACTAGCCCTTTGTACAACATCATTTCCAACCCTGCATTTCCATCCCAATCTCTGCCTCATCAGTATGGGGTTTCCATCTTACAGAGGCTGAGATACAAGGCTGTCTAATCTAATATTGAGCTCTGTCTCTGTGTTAACCAGTGAGTGGCGGAGCACTGCCAAAGATCTTTAAATCCTAAAGACTCAACAAGCAGTTATTTCCTGCAGCGCCTGCCAAGCACACTATGGAAAAGCTCACCTATTCCCCTTAATTACTTTTTTACAGGAAGTATTTGCTTCTTGATTGGTGAGTGCGTCTGGAATATAGATAGACTGTATATAAAAAGTGGATGTAGTCACTGTGACATCACCCATTGTTTTGTTGACTGCCGTTTTGAAGCCTTGAGTTCGACACTTTGCTATGTTGGTTTCTTGCAACCAACATGAGAGGGTGGAGCAAAGTACAACCAAACACTGAATAAGACATTTTTAGGGAACCTGTCAATCACAAGGTAGCCACGCCCTAAAGCATACTCTGCTTTATGGTCTATTTGACTCTAAATGGGACCATAATTTACTAAATGAACATCATGCTGTATTGAAGAAGACTTGAAACTAACGATTGAGACCATAAACTCATGTTTACAATGTTTACTGAGGTAATAAATCAAGTGAGAAGTAGGCTCATTTTCTCATAGACTTCTATTCAATCGGAGTTCTTTTTGCAACCAGAGGAGTCGCCCCCTGCTGGCTATTAGAAAGAATGCAAGTTTAAGGCACTTCAGCATTGGCTTTACTTCTCAGACCTGGAGGTAGCCCACTGGTCTGGAATCATTTTTGTCTCTGAACTCAGTGAATTTCGCCAACATGTGCTCACCTAAGTGTTTGATTAAGAGATCTTGAGACGAGAACCTTCTAGTAAATCTTATCTAAGTGGGATTATGTTATCTGGTATGTGCTTGTGTGCATGTAATGGGTTTTTAAATGAATCCTAGAGTAATGAATGGAAGTTAAACGCTTTAGTGTAATCTGCATACCTTGTTTATCTTTTGTTTGGTTAGGCTCCTCCTTCTCAGCTGTCGGGCTGACAGCAGCAGGCACATCGGCTTGTCTGGCCTCCTCCTTTTTCTCCTCGCTCTCCTCCTTCTTCTCCTCAGCTGTGGCTGTGGTGGGACTCTTGGCTGCCGCCGCTGGGGCCTCCACCTCTTTGGGCTTCTCCTCGGCTTTCTTCTCCGCCTTTGGCTCCTCTTTCTGGGGCTCGGAGGGCGCCGTGGCGGCCGTAGGAGAGGCAGCAGCCGGTGCTGCCGCTACAGGAGACGTCGCTGCGCCTACAGGAGAGGCAGCAGCAGCTGCCGGAGAGTTAGCTGGCTTATCTGCCACCGGGCTTTTGGCTTGGCTCGTCTCCTCCTCCTTCTTCTTGGCCTCCTCTCCTGCAGCTTCCTCCTCCTTTGCAGGTGCCTCTTCTCCCTCCGCTTTCTTTGCCTCTTCTCCTCCCTCTGTCGCCTCCTCTGCAGCAGCAGGACTGTCTCCCTCCTTTTCCTCATCTCCATCTTTCATCTTTTTCCGAGTTATGTGTCCACGGAAGCTGGCCTGTATTTTGGTGGCAGCCTTGTGGGCCTTGTCCTCGGGTTTGTTGGGGGTGCCATCCTGTTCAATCTTCTGGTCCGCCTCATCATTCTTCTCCACCTGGTAGCCAAGAGAAAATACAGCAAGTTAACATCTACTGCAAGCCATCAAGCAGGTCCACCGGAAACCAGCAAGGGAATGTACCGGTTGTACTGCTAAAAACAAAGGATCCCTCTACTGTGGGGTAATAGCTTGAGGATGATCATCCCAAAATATCATGCTGGCAAAGAAAGGTACAATATGGCATGAGTTGAAAGGAAAAATACTAAAGTATATGCTATGAGAGAGGGTTTAACTTGTGAATTTATTTATGTATAGCCATTACTGGAGAATTTTGGACTGGGAAAAGTTGGGTTAGGGTTTCAGGACTACTTTAGAATCGAGTAAAAGTGAAGGACTGGATGAGGAACAGGGTTAGGAATAGGACAGCACACAATGTAATATTGAAAGTGGTTCCGTGATATTACCTTCTGTAACTGGGTCCATAGCTGTCCATCAAATAGTGGGTTGTGCTATGAGTCATATAAATCTAATGAAAAGAAATCAAATCAAATAAAGGAATGAATGATGAGCACTGAAAGTGGCAAACAAAATGAATCAGTACATTCAAAATGAACAAGCAAAGAAATCAAGGTAAAACATTCTCTAACCAAAGTTCAACCAATCAAAAGCTTTAAATGTGCACCTCAAATGAACGTGAATAAGCAACATGAAGCAAACACAAACTGTCAAAGAGCATGCAGGCAGTGCAGCACCAGTTAGCCAAATGATAAAGATGTGAAAACTGCAGAATCTGTGTTTCAAGTCTTTGTCAGGATCCATTGATTAATTTGACAACAGAATGGATCTAGAGTCTTTTATCATTTCATGTGCTGGAAAGAGGAGATTTAGTGCCATTGTGAATCACGAGAATAACAGATGTGTGTGTGGGTCGATTGTCTCCTCATAATAAATTGGATACACTGGCATTTGGGGCACGACAAATGACTCTAGGCGTTTATTGCGGTTATTCAATCCAGGCATGTGGTTGATATTGTCCTCTTGATAATGCTGCTGAAATGGATTTAGTGAATAATTAAACCTAAATGTAGAACCTCCCCATCCATTACTGTCCCCTGGATTCCCCGCTAATGATTTCTTCAAAATTGTAACCAGAAAAATGCATCAAAACCGAGGCTCTTTCTCCAAAATAATGAGCCACTCTCTATTCTCTAGGTACAGTAGCGTTCTACGGCTCCAGCTCTGGCTGCTAGGGAACGAGCTGCCTGCTCGAATCTCCTCAGCATTCACTGCCATACCCCTCCCAACCATCAAAGGTTACCTTGACAACCAGAGTGCTAACTCATCACGACGCTGTCTGCTGGTTGGTGCTATGAAAGACTATATGTCACCCTGATTGGCAGTGCACCTGACCCCTCAGGGGAGCGGGCCAATAGGAACTCGTAAATCAGGCGGAGCAATCAGCATGGCTAAGGAGGGGCGATGCAGCGGCAGGGTGCGGCACGTGGCCGGTGGGGGGGCCGAAAGGGTTATATATGTATCAAAGCTGGCGGTCTGTGTCCACAAGCAGTAGCATCTTCTTTAAGGTCAGTGAATAGCTCCATCCATCAGTCTATCTCCTGATACCCACTGTCTCTAATAGTGTCATTATATTGGGTATGAGGTTTGACTTGGACAGCTGCCTGCGTGAGGAATCACATCTGCGTGACATGATTTAAGAGCCAGAGGCTCTAAACCAACATGTCTTCTTCAGGGTCAGTGTGTCAGTCCAATATTGGAGCGGAGAGGCCAAGGTGCAGCTGTGTTGGTATATTCACCTCCTCCACCTTTATTCGCATGCCATCCCCAGGGTTCAGGGTGTAAATCCTGCCCCGGGCCTTCCTGCAGTTCTTAATATACACCCTCTTCCTGAAGCAATTTTGTGCAATGCGATATTAAAAAAAAAACAGCCTGATATTGCTGGCTGTGAGAGCAGGATTTCAGCTTTACACTGCTCCTCAAATAAAAAAATGTTAACTTAACAATGAGTTATTAAGCGCGGAAATAAACTTTAGCAAGTGTCCTGCTATTAGAACAATGTGGAGACAAACCGGCACACCCTCTGCTCTTAATAATATGCAGGTCTCTGGTGACTTATTGGGCTTTTACTATGTCTGATCTCATGGGTGCTTACATTTGCCAAAAATTTGACCGGAGCACTTAACTCTAAATAGAATTACTTACTGGCGGCATACAGTGAGTCAGACAGAGAGAGGAAGAGAGAAAGCAATAGATGAGGGTGTTTGGGAATATGGGGGTATGACATCATTGTTGGAACAGAAGGTATGTCATTCACTTTAGAGATCTGGGTGTGCAAATGTAATAAAATGCCAGCAGAGTGCCAGGTGACCTCATATCAGCGCACAAAGCCCGGGAAGAAAGATCACCATCATTGTTTGACCACAAGTATAGCATCATCATTTGAATTATTGATATTTGTCTGCATGCATCACCCTCAAAAGTGCTGACTGCTGAAGCCTGTTTCCATGGGCCATAAGATTCAGTTCAGACCTGTCATATCAAATGCATTATTCTGCTGTGATATACTATGTACAAGTGGTTAATGACTTGAGATAGTGGCTACATTAAAATATCTAAACAGATTATTACAAATCCTTTAAGAATTGCTTCTTGACTGTTAACTGAACCCCGGTCACATACCCTCCTGCAGGCGCTATTCCGCTCGGTGGTGTCTGTGCCGCACACATTTTCATTCATAAATACATCAGCACCTCCCAAAGGTGCAGCACACCACAAGGTACAATCCCTTTAAGACTACACAGCCGCTTAAACTCTTAATTTGCAGTGAGGCAATATATTTGTATTATCAGGTTAATCAAATGACTTATTACAATTAGCCCGCAGTGTTTCCTCTTCCAGCGTGGTCTCTCTGGTTGCCATAGATACACTACATTAACCACTTAAAACTGTTTCTATTATCCAGCAAAAAACTGGTATCTCTGTAATTTACATAAAAGTGCTTTTCTTGCATGATTGTGGAACACATTATGCAATCCTGCAATTATAAAAGCTACAGTAGCAACATTAAAAGCTTGTTGTAGAACACTTTACTATATGTAGGTGACGGATAATGACTGCCATCTTCATGTTCTGTACAATAGCTCACAGGTTAATTTCTCTAGATACAAGATTGCCATTCACCGACGGACATAGGCGTCTGTCTTTCCTGTCGGTAAAGGTAATAAATGGTTGTGCTAAAACGTGTTCAGTGCACTGTCTGACAGCTGGATGTGTCTAGTATGGCTTCGCCTATGAGCTGCAGTCTGTGCTCGCTCCCTGTCTGTCTCTGTCCTTGGGTGGGCACCGGCTGCCGTGTGAACCACACCCGGCTTTACCGACAGATCCATAACCCCACACCCACACACACACACACACACACCATCCCCCAATGGTGACACACAGTAACAATCCGCCACCTTCCCACTGCCTCATTGCCAGTGCCATTAGGGACTTGTTTCGGGAGGAGGGGGAGGAGGAGGGGAAACGGTGGAAGACACGGTGGGGCGGTGGGGTTTATGCTGGTTGAATTACCACAGAACCACAGCTCACGCTAATGCACACCAGGCGTGCATATAATCAGGTTTTTTTTTTTTTATTCTGATCCATTGAAGCGGGAGACTCCCTTTTCACCTCGCCACTCCGCCCCAGCCTTGGATCGAAAGCCGCTAGCAAGAGGAGGAGAGAAATATTAAAGGTAATATTTGCATTTATAATAGTGGAGCTTTGCAGAGGCCCTTTTATCACAAACCCAACAGGTGCAGCTGCTGAATATATTTTATCCACTTTATTATGTACGATTTGATTATATTAAACCAGATACTTTAATTAATAAATTACATAGTGCAAAGGCTAATTTAAATCAAATTAAAAGCATTTGTCATATTAGCACAGTTCCCAAGCAGCCAGATACTATTAGCCACCCTGCTGGTGGCACACATACTTCCTGCAATGACACCTCTCTCCTGAAAATCCCAACATTATTTCAATGGCTGTCTGCTTTTTTCTGCAGGAACCATCCAGACACTAAAGAGCCAAGCTGTCTGCAACTGCCGAATATCATCCTTCTCCTTCTTTCTGTCGTCTTTCACTCTCTGTTTCTCACTGAGCGAACTGCTACCCACTCATTCTCTCACTCACACACACACACACAGAGCGGAGCACCACACCCTTTTAGCCAGCTATCTCCTGCAGATGAGGAGAGGGGGGCTCAGGTGGTGACTGCCACAGCCCCCGCTCGCCATCCCTCTCTCTCCCCTTTGACGGTGAATTGATGAGCGATGTTAAAGGATGCACTGCTTCTTTTTTTTTTACGACGGCCCGGGAAAAGATGCTCCGCAGCAACTAATAAGCGGCCATATGCCAGCGTCATTACATCCTCTGGAGCAGCCTTTAATTCAATTACACCGACTCTCTGCCTGAACAAAGGCTCCGCAATCGCCACTGATCTCATAGGGGCTGGGTCTGGGGCTGGGGAAAGGGGCAGTGGCGCTGAGGAGAGGGGCAAGTGGAAGTGGAGAGGAGCTGCTGGGGGAAAAGGGGCTGGGGCAGGGACTGGAAATGTGGGCTGTGGCTGGTGCTTTGGCTGAAGCCAGGAGCCACAGCATGAGAGGAGATAAGCATCTTTAAGGTAGCAGACTGGGTCTTGATTTTGGTCTAGGATGATGTAGGCTTAAGCTGCAAGTGAGGGCAGGACAGACAGGACAGGTATGGTCCTGATGCTAGAAGGAGGGATGAAGTTGGGGCGGAGTTGGAACACATATGGGTGGGATTTGATGTACTGGTTTTAGGGAGAAATGGCAGCTTTGGGTAAGCCTGGTGAGTTCAAGATGGACCTGGAAGAATTTGATCTAAGGAAAGGACAAGGAGCATCTTCTGTGGTGAATTTTGTTCTAAAACTGCATGCAACTAAAGATAAAGCTAGGAGCTGAGGCTACTGAGGAGACTTAAATGAAGTGCAAGTAGCCACTCCCATGGTGAAGATGTTGCAACAGCACTTAACACTCCACAATGGCAGGGCCCACAGCACCGCTGCCATGTTTAAAAGCAGCAAACCGTGCTCTCTGCTCATCCATCCATGAAGACCGCGGAGTCTGTCTGGATTAATTTATGCCTCTGCTCCTCAAAAGCAGGAGGCGGGAGGATAAGTGCTTGTAGGCCGGGAGGAAATTTTTCCCCCTTTCGTGAGACGCTCGAGGCAGCGACAGCGCTCTGTGGGAAAAAAAGCCGGTGCCTCACCCACATGGCTGCAGTGTGCAGCGCGCCGGCTTCCTTTCTTTTGATCTCGCTCACCTTTGCGCCTGCTCACCTCCTTCAACCACCACCCTTCGCTCTGTCGCCACCGGCTTTCCTGCCGGTTGTAGCCACCATCCAGTTCCCTCTTTGCTTTTCTGCTCTGCTGCATGCCTGCCTCTCCCTACCTTCCCCCATACCTTGCAACCCTCCCTATCTCAATCCTATTTCTCTTCCCACCAGGTTCCCTTTGCTCTATACCTCCTCTTGCATCTTTCCCCCCTCTCCATCTACCTCCATGTGCACCAGCTACACTCCCTGCCTGCCTGCCTGCCTGCATGTCTTACCACTGCCAAGCCTTGCTTCCTTTCTCTCTCTCTCCTCCCTGTCAGAGCTAATATGACTCATCCCGGCTAACATTTAAGAAGCAATCAAGTGGCATCGGAATCCAGTGTGTTATGAGTCCGATAAAATCACAACCAGTTTGAGATAGCAGCAGGAAACCAGCCCTGATCACACACAAAACCACCATGATAGCTGCTGAAATACAGAGTGAAGCACAGGAGGGTGCCACCTTCTTCTTCCACTGTCCAGACCCACCCCACTTCCATGCAACACCTTCTTTTTTTATTATTATCTCTGGCACTGAGACTAGCCATGGGTTATTATAAAACTACCCAACACCATCCTTTCACACCCTTTAAATGAGTGCACACTTCATCGTACCCTCAATTGACAGCATCCACTTACAAAGCTGGAGGGCTATGATAATCCATTTAGACTCATTTATTCCCATTGTATTCCCCCGAGGCCACTGACATGATGGTGCTGCTCACTCAATCCGTACCCCACCCTTTTTTTCCCTCTCTGTGGAAATTTACTTTCCTGTGTCACCCATTTCTGCTCAAGATCACAGAAGTACAAAAAGACACCTAGACCCCCTTGTTTAACGCATCAATTAAGAGCACATAGGTGGATCTAATTAATAGGAATCATCATTAACAATGGTGGATTGGAGGAGTTCAGTGGAGCTCCTGAACAATCGTTTCAGACACAATACAGAATCTATCAATAATATTTCACTTTTTTTTTCAAGTGCATGATCAATAAGAGGGGATGCCAGGCAGCCCAAGATCGAGTTACAGTCTTGTGCCTCTCTCTGCGAGTACAGTGTGAGGTCTGAGAGGCATTGTGGCAACATCCATTCATGCGGGATAATCACATTAACTAGGCGTGTCTGGGCTGTGTGGATAGACTCCTATAAAAGACAAGCAAGGCCCTCGAGTCAAAGCAAATTACACCCACATTTTTCCTCTAATCTCTCCTCAAGCATCCTGATCTGAGTAAGAGTCACAAAGTTCAGAGTTGAGAAGCATCATTTTTTTAAATAAAATATATGATAAAGCAAATGAGAGCAGTTTACCGGTTTGGTTCTTCTTATGCAGCACAGCATAGTTGTAGTTGTTGTATCCTCCCTTTTTTCTTCTCTGCTTCTTTCTTCCCTTTCACTTCTTCTCTCTCACCCTCTCTCTCTCTCTCTCGTGCGCTCTCTGTCGCTTTCGTGCACACACACACACACTCTCTCTTTCTCTCTGGCTGTATCAACAGCTAAGCCGCCCAGTGCATTTACTCATCCCAGTTTGCACACACACGCTCTTCAGTCGGTCTGCCTGGGCGCACCTCTCTCTCTCTCTCTCTCTTACTTGCTGCCTGACAATGACTACAAGCCCACCCTTTAAACCCCTCCCTTCTCCTCTCTCCCTCCATCCCTTCACACTATCCCCCTCCTCTTTCTCCTCCTCCTCTTGCTCATAGTGATGAACCCCCCCCACCTCTTTTAGATCAGCACTCCTCTCTTCTACATCTTCTCACCCTCCTCCTCCTCCTCTTCTCTTCCAGCAAAAGCTGCGGCCCCACCCTAAAAAGACTCTCTCGTAATGACTGACTGGATACCTCCAATTTTTTGCTCTGATACATCCTTTTTTTTATATTGTGCTTTATTTTTTGTGTATCCCAACACTACCACTACCCCTTAGTTTTATCTCCTCCCCTTCCACAGACACACACACACAAGGAGGTGTCTTTTTCTCCAAAAAAAGAAGAAGCTCCCTCTCTCTCAGACTGCATGTTATACACTCTCTGGATCTCTGATCAGTGATATGAGCCTGTGAGCTCTGCGTCCAAATTGCCACGGCGATGCCAAAAGCATGTTTTCTGGCACAGCCGGGAGCATCTCTTGCCAGGAGAGACGTGTGAAAGAGAGCAGTGATGATCACACACACACACATGCTCACACACACTCACACACACACTCACACACACACACACACACTGTGCTCTTAGGACACGTCACCCGCACCACCATCCCACCTCCCCTCCATACCCAGCACGCTCTGTTCTCATGGAAACACCAGCAGATAGACTAGAAGAGCAGAGGAGAGAGAGATGGAGGGAGAGAGAGAGAGAGAGAGAGAGAGGGATGAAGGTAGGAGGAGGAGGAAGCAAGAGGGCCGGGTGTGGCAGACGAGGCAGGCGAGGCAAACTGCCTCTCTTTCCCTCTCCCTCCCCATTTTTTCTCCCTCTGTGCCCACATTTGCACACGTCTGGCTTAATGAGCGGGCATGCATTATCCCCACAACTACATTTATAACCATTACAGTGAGGCTCGCAGGCGCATGCTCATGCAAACACCCACACTCTGTATTTGTCTTTCATAACTCACACACACACACACACACACACACACACATACACACTGTGGTGACAGAAAAGTCCCCACCCCCGCTCTGACACCGGTGAGCACCAGCAGATGCTACAGACACAATGAGGATGGAGGGAGGGATGGAGGATAGACAGAGGATGGAGGGAAGAAGAAGAGGAGGAGGAGGAGGAGGAGGAGGAAGAGTCCTGAGGGGTTGTGCTCTGCTATTCTTCTCTCTTACAGGATTATTCCAAATCCAGTTCACTGAGGGGAAATCATTAACCTGCACCGCTGAGCCACAGCCTTCCCGGTGGTCGCTGCTGCCACACAGGAAAACCCAGCACCATTACTTGGCTGTGCTACATCATCATCAATGTGTCATCATGTTCTATAGCAGACCGTATGACACAGACGCTGTAATCACGCAGGGTTCTGCTGAGCACGCACATGGTCTCACTCTGCACTGCCCTGCTTTACTTTCACACAGCTATGCACATTCATTCAGCAGCCAGTTGACAGTCCCCCTACTGGGTCATTTCACTGGAATAACTAGCAGATAAGTGTCTCGCTCGAGGGAACAGACTCACTTTTGACAAAAGGTGTCTGATATCTGAGGCTTCAAATTTACAAACAGGTGAAGAATTAAAGGAACAACCTGATAAATGAGCAAAGAAACACAATGAGTCTGAATATGATCTGAATAATATGCCATGGCCTTCACTAGTCACCAAATTAGATCTGAAATGATAAGTCGATTAATTGATTAGCTGAAGGAGGGAAAATGGCAACAGTTTTTATAATCAATTAGTCTTTTTTTTCAAACAAAAAAGCCAAAAGTTCACTAGTTCCTGCTTCTTAAATGTCAATATTAGCTGGTTTTATTCATCTTCTCTTATATCAAAGGAACAGTGTGAAGCGGAAATGGAATATAATATTCATAACTATGTTTTCATTAGTGTACAACTACCTGAAACTAAGAATCGTTGTGTTTTCGTTAGCTTAGAATGAGCCCTTCATATCTAGGGAGCGGGTCCTCTTCACAGAGTCTGCCATGTTTCTACAGTAGCCCAGAACGGACAAACCAAACCCTGGCTCTAGAGAGAGCCTTTCGCATTTTTACGTTACCTGAAGGCCACCGTAGTTCTCCAACACGCTTGAAACTGAAATGGAACAGCGGTAACGTGAGCCACAGAGTGTAAAACCGTGGTACAGAAAGTCGTCGTCTGACTTCCGTTGCTCCTAAAGTAGTGTCATTATGGTAAGGATGGCCTCTGAGTGAGGTGAACAGCATTACCACGGTTTTGTACTCGCCATCTCACGTTACTGCAGTCTTTGAAAGGGGGGAGTGAGCGGAGGGGTACTCAGTTGGTTGCAATATGCAACCACTATAGACGCCACCAAATCCTACACACTGTACTTTTGAATTGAATATGTTACCTGAAAATCAGAGAAAACAAGAAATTTGAACATGCCAACTTGAGTCCTGGTTTTAATTTTGGTGCATTTTTCACTATTTTCTGACAGGTTATATAGACTGAGTTTAAGAGACTTATATATATTATAATATATGCCAAGGAGCATAGGAGCTGTTCTGGTGGCCCAACACTTTACCAAGATACTTGATCACCCATCTGCATTTAATTATATATTGTGCTGTTCCATCCTGTTTATTAGAGATTGTGATCCAAAGGCATTCGCTCAATTTCAACAATTTCTATTTGCTGCACAATGATGAAAGGTTTACAGCATCAACATTTAAACATCAAGTGGCAAATCACTTCAAATGAAATCCCCACACTGGGAACAAGGAGTCCTTTAAGAGAGGAATACAGCAACGCAATCCTGTAACAAATGATTGGGGTTGTCTAAATGAAAAAAGACTCAACACTCAAATCCCCAAGAGCCAAATCAAGCTGATGCCGGGGCGACGGTAGCTAAAGAAACAGAGCGAGAGTGTGTGGGATGGTCTTTGAAAACAATCCATCTGCAATTGCAGCAGGTTGGCCAGCAGTTGACTGCAAAGTGACCCAGCCTGAAGTAGCTGCTCCTCATCTTCATATGCTAATCTAAATTTATGTCCAGCTATTTGATTCTTCTGTTAAGCAGCTGAATCTGCTGGTGTACTGACCACAGAGATCAATAATGCCACACTGTCCTGTCAGTATCGAGAAGCAGTCAAGAGGTATGTTCTGCTGATTCTTACTGTGGTTACAGAGTCATTTCTATGATTACAGTCCAGTTTATTATTAAATATGAATCCTCAAAATTGGAACACCCAGTTTACAATGCGTTATCACTTTTCCATTTCATTTCTACCCACAAGATTTTGTCACGTCATCAGCTAAAGTCAGGTTATTTGTTTCTCAGTGTATTTGAGTGTGCTTTCCTTTGGAGCAGTGTTAGTTGTCCTACTTTTTGTACACTATTTTTAAATAAGGCATACTGTACACAACTGTGACTCCTTACAGTTCGCAAAAGAACACCCTGGAAGTGGTACAGACGTGCTATATATATATATATATATATATATACGCTGACGTTCACATTTTGTTCTTCATTTCTTTAAAGCTAAACTAGGTGCTTATACAGTACACAACACAGTCTCACGGCAGTTTGTGAAATAGTCAATCAATTTTATTTATTTGATTCGTGTACATAGACACAAATTTCCTTATTTTTGTGACGCTCAGCGCAACGTATTTTTCATGCTTTTTCCTACAAATGTCCAGCAACACAGTAGGCAGGTGTCAATTTCCGCACCAGTCTTTTCAAAATAAAACTGCTTAGTTAGGTTTTGGAAAAGATGGTGGTTTGGGTTAAAATAACACTGGAAGTGGCGCAACTTAAGTACGGAAGTTACGTTACAAATAAATCAACTTGGACTTATGGTTTCACACGGGACACGAACACCGGTATCCTGGGGGACAGTCCTCCCTACGCGGCGTTCACTGCTCTCTATACTTCCCGCTTCACAATTACATGGATTACATACGAATTTATTTTGTGCTGACTATCACGAAAAAGATGTTAAATTCGTGTCTATGTACACAAATCAGTATATTAAATTTTGTGATTATTTCTTGAACTGCTGTGCGACTGGGCTGTTATACATATATGAGACAATCCTATATTTACATGTAAATTTAGCCTAGTGCACCTTTGAATACATGCTGTTGTTTGTCTCATTGTACATCAACAATGCAGTCTGTCCTTTCAGACTGACAGTGATGAAGCTCCTCATTTGCACCATGAAAGGTCACTGTATCTGTGAAAGACAATGAGATTCACATGTAACCTACCAACTGCAAATTATCTTGAAGAATTAAGGTGAAAGACAAATTTACCATAACCATTATAATCAATTAATTGCCCGTTATGAAGATGTAGAAAACTGCTGGTTAGGATTGTATAAAGATTTTAGGATATAAAGGATGTTAACACAAACGCCAGAACAAACTACATCTACAGCATCAAGCTTAAAATAAACAGAAAGCTCTGTTGTCAAAGGTATGTGATTTATTCATCCATAGACATAATAAAAAGCTTGATATGTTTGATATAATCTGTGATTCAGACTATTTTGGTGAGCAAATAATTGCAGGAGCATCAAAGATCTTCAACAGAGATCACGCTGTCCTGTATCTGACATAAATATTACCCGTAGAAGTTATCAAACCAGCTCATTAGTGCAGAGATCAAACTGAAACATCTGTAGGAGAGGTATGAAAATGTAACATAAAATACTAAGATGGTTTTGCAGCGGTAAGCACCGGTTTTGAAAATCTCAAGCTCAGAAGTCGCAGCTCTGTCTTGTGTCTAATGACTGTTACCACGAGTGACCTTTTTGCGCTAAACATTAGTATTACCAAGGTGATACGTAATGGGTGTTATTATGGCTAAACACCAATACCAGGGGGGTAGTAGAAGCTGCCAAAATGTCAAACATTCTGTAAGAAGATGATTCACTGTTCAGCAGATTTTCTTTGAGCATCATTGGAGAGGAATGAGCAACAGTTAGATTAGACCAAATGTCAAAAAGGAAGCTATTGCGAAGACATTTATGCCTGGCTGGTTAAATATGACAATGAAAGCAGTTGAGTGTAAAAGAACAGATAGACAGAGAAGAAAGGATTTGATAGCATAAATCTACACACACAAATATCTCTACCTTTAAAATGTCTCCCTACAATACAGTTACATCAAATATTTATTAATGTATTCATGCCAGTAAACCTGCTAAATATAATGCTGAAAACAGCACATTTTGTTTTTTTGCTGTTGCTAAAAGTTTTCTAAAAGGTCAAATCCCTAATGCTCACTGGCTCTACTATGTTTTTTGTTTTTTTAAAAAACAATCAGGATTTGTGTAGCGTACAGTTTCCTAAGTGACTCTATCCGAAGCCAGAAGCCACAGCATTAAATGATACTGACTATTTAACCAGGAACACAATAAAATGAGTCACTAACAGTGAAATAATCATGGATTCATTTTTGTACCTTTATTTTCTATTCTTATACATCTTTACTTATTGTGAGATGCATATTTAATATCTTAGATATAATGTATTTAGGATACAGTAGGGATGCAAAACCAAACTGTAAAAAAAAAGGAACAGTTCAATGACGTACAAACCGAACCGTGGGCTGGTTGAACTGTTGCACCATGATTAAATACAGGCCTGCTAGTTATTTGATAGAAGAGGCAATTATCTGAACATAGGCCTCCTTTTGAGTTCAAACACATTGGAAATGGTTATATTTTTCTTCTCCCTAATTTGCAAAACAAACCAAAGTGAAACTGTGACCCAAAAAAAGCAATACAAGCCAAACCGTGAGTTTGTTGAACCACTAAGATACAAACAGAAGATTCAGCACATTTATCCATTAGATTTAAGTGTCAAGTATCTTTACTTTTCCCTTCAAAACTCCCAAATGCCCCAGTTCACCAGATCAATACATCTTCACTGTATCCTCTTGTTCGTTAGTTATTGCGTGTTACACCAATGTTGAATGCTTTTGGAAAAAACAAACCAGACGGGCAATGTGAGCATCATTTGGCTTCCTGTCCTGTCTACTTAGTTCATTCTAGACTTAAAACATGCAACTAAAATTCAAAACTCATATTCACTGAGTCATCAGGTAGCAGATAAATTGTGCCAGAGCATTGTTATGATTTCAGAATGCAGCTAATATCAATCTGTAGACACAAAGGGACAAATTGCCAGATGCGTTTTATTTTTATTTTGCATTTTTTCTTTCGGGGTCACTTGTTGCACAGGCATGCAAGTGATTAATATCACACAATGTTCTCTCAAGTAAATTGCTAAGTTTGTCCACGAATACACAAAGTTTTGACCATTTACTTTAGCCACAAACTACTTTTAAAATAACTATAGTTGCTCTCCTTCATTTCCCCCCTCAGTGTGATCCCAGAAGGCAGAGGACAGTGACCCAGCAGATGGAAATCAAAGGTTTTCCTACCAGCTATAATAAAATAAAAGCGAACCAGGTGTCCTCTTCTGAGCTGGGACTCCTACATCTGACACAGCTGCTCTCACACAATGTCACACAGGTGCTTTACCGTGAACTGACTCAGGAGAAAATAGAGAGTGTCTTGCAAAGAAATTATAGTCTGCTTTTTACTCCAAACTTTCTCTCAGTATTTCTTCTTCATACCTACAGAAAGGAGGAGGATTTTAATCACTAACATTTTAAGGTTGCAACTTGCAGTACAGTGCAGTAAGAGATGCCTTGTTCTCGAGGTTGTAGAATTACATTTTGGAACTTTGTACGGTTAAGGCAGTGGAGCCCGAACCTTTTTGGCTTGAGACCCTTAAACTGAAGCAAAGTCTACCTGTGATCACTAATCACAGGTTAAAGTCTCAGTGTGGACATGGGGTGAGAACAGTTCCAGTTCCATTTTAAGGCACAGTATGTAGGATTTGATGGCATCTAGTGGTGCGGTTGCAGATCGCAACCAGGTAAGTACCATTCCGCTCACTCCTCCCTTTCCAAGAATGTGGTAACGTGAGCCGGCGAGTACAAAACCGTAGTGATGCCATTTGCTTCGCTCAGAGGCCATCCTTACCATAATAACACTACTTTAGGAGCAACGGAGGACAGACGGCGGCTGGCGGTACCACGGTTTTGCACTCTGTGGCTCACATTATCGCAGTTTCACAAGCTACGGTGGCCTTCAGGTAACATAAATAAACGTGAAAGGCTCTCTGTAGAGCCAGTGTTTGGTTTGTCCGTTCTGGGCTACTGTAGAAACATGATGGAGCAACATGGCGGACTTTGTGAAGAGGACCCGCTCCCTATGTAGATATTAAGGGCTCATTCTAAGCTAACAAAACGAGTCTTAGTTTCAGGTGATTATATACTAAGGAAAACATAGTTATGAATATTATATTCCATTTCTACCAATAGATCCCCTGAAATATTACACACTGATCCTTTAAAAGATTTTTAGAGGCCTGAAGAGGTCCAAGTAGCAAGAATTTCACAAAATAAAAAAACAAATAAATCAAATATTTTTTCATAAAATGGTTACCCCTCAGATAGATGGATCCTGGGAGCCCTCATGGGGTCCTGACCCCCAGGTTGGGAACCTTAAGGAATAAATTGATCCATCCTGGTAACCACCAATGTGAGCAAACATGCATCTTTTAAATCAAACTCGGGGACTGAATTAATGTGTGAAACCTATGGTCATTCAATCTGAATATGATGTCACTTACCTCGATATCATGCACACGTTGACATCACTAATCAGTAGACTTCCTGTGGCGGAGCTGGTTTGAGGTTCAGCCATCGATGGTGGATCTGGCTGAATCTGGATGCTCACTGTTAAGATTTGCAACATTTCCTGTACACCAACAAAATAAAATTTGGAAATAAATTTGGATAAATAAGTCAAACCTACAGCACTTCACCTAAACCCAAAGAGAGAATCTAGGTTGAGGAAACAAATATTTAACAACAATTCTGGCTTAATAGAACATTTAGAAAAAGAAATGCAGAATATATTGATAGTGAATCTATAAAAGTGACTGATACTATTTGGCAGTGATGATATTACATTCCTTTAGTCTTGGGACGAGGATATCTGAATGACCACTTCCCCAACATTTGCCCAGAAAATTAAGTCCAGGCAGTCAGCCGCACATTTAATTTCTTCAATTTTTAAAATCTTTTTTTTCCTGCCTGACATGAGTAAGCTGTTGCCATGGTAGTTCAGATGAAGCAGGAATGATAATTGTTTCACCATAGCAGTGTGTAAATTATTAAAACCTAGAGGGCATGAATGGAGCTGAATGAGAAATAGAAAAGAAATGAGACAGAATGAGGACTTATCGTTTACTGTGTGTTTCATTGGCAGGTTTTTATTAGGTCCTTTTTATGACTCTCGAGTCCCACGACTGTGTAGATGAAACAGATGCTGCCGCAATTTGTGAGTGAAGCTCCGGGACTCCAGCCCGTCCTTGGAGTTTTTAAAGGAATATTCAAGAGCATTCATGAATAGTGCAAAAGACCAAACAAAGAGAGAGCAGAGGAGGAAATGGTGGCCGCATCAGCTTTACCAACAAACGGTCTCTGTTTGCAAACGGTCATCAATTTAATGAACAAATTATTTTTATTAACTCACTGGAAGCACCTTTTTAAGAAGTCATGTTCATTCCCTCACAAAGCCAAAATAATTTGCTTATCTTAAACTATTTATTCAGGCAAAAATGTTGCAAAACAATTAATTAACAAAGCAAAGTTGCGCATCCAAAACAAAAAATCAATCCTGTTTTATCACATGAAATATCCACATCCATGAAACACCACATCCAAACTCAGACGTCCCCAAAATAAAAGGAGTAGTAAGATGACACATTTTCTGCTGATGTTGAAATAATGACATGAAAATAAAGGAAATATACTGTACAATATACTGCATAAATAGTACTAGGTGGTCATTGTTGCCATTCAAAATCAAACCATTTATTTTCTGTCCAAATATTAAAGATATAACAGAAATGTTCCACTACAACTAAACAAAAGATATCGACAGATTTCATACAGCCGCTCTGAGACAGGCAATAAATTAGACATTTATCTCCTTCACAATAAGAAAAGTGACACTTATAAATCATCAAGATATAAAAATACATGTAGTGCTCATCTGTGTGTGTGTGTGTGTGTGTGTGTGTGTGTTTGCATGTACAGGGTCAGTAGCTGCTTTCCTGTACAGGCAGAATAAACAAATAATATCTCATCAAGACTACAAGCTCTAAAATGTAGGAATGAAGACCTCTGCCTTGGTCTTGAAAATTTAGGAGCTTGTAGGCAACACGTAAATCAAATTATAGACATCATTTATCATGTAAATATAATGCTGGAGATGCAGACAAAAGTATTATTCAAAAAGGGGGTCACCACAAAGGTAAACATCACCAAAGTGAGTGGGTAAGTGGTTGACTGTGGCAAAGAAGATATGAATCCAGCATTCAGTACCTCCCACCACGTGTAAGGCACCAGTAGGTTTAGATGTTGCAGCTACACCTCCCATCCAGCAGGGCCTCTCTAGAACTGGGACTCAGCATAGCCTTCATCCACAGGGGGCATCTTTTTTTCGTCGTAATACTCATCTTCGTCCTCCGAATCCTGGAAAGACCAGAAAACGAGACAGTCAGATGAGGCTATACGCAGACAGACAGACCAACACACAGACCCAGACACAAAACAACTACATCGGAAAAATCTATATTTTATAAACCCTCATGACCTGTTGTCAGACATCGAGGGCATGTAAAATTAAACGTGAAATGGATCTGGCAGACATGTCTTATTAAGTTATTTATGGGATGGAAGTCAGCGTCGTATAATGAAACATTCTGTACTGTACCAGCATATATAGGTCACAGCAGGAGGCCCTCTTTTCTTTGGCCTCCGGTGGGTGGACGCCGTACTCCTCTCTGATGAATGCAGAATGGACAGCAAAGATGGTTAGTAATAACAATAATCACACTCATAATTGCCATGAAAGAGCCTGTCCGTTACATTTTGACACTGTACTGTATATATGTTCTAAACATAGATCCATCAGGCTACAGCTCATCATTTTTACTGATTGAGAGGCCGTTGACAAGCCCCGTTTTTTGCGCCCTCAAATCCATTGATGTCAATGTAGATAGGCAGAAGGCGTACTCATAAGCAAGAGTGACGCCGTCGCAGCGTGCAAGCGTTCCCAAGTGCCTATTTTCAGGGCGCAACAGCTGCGCCACAAAATAAAAATAGTTCAATTTTTGGAACGCTGCAGCATGCAACTCATGTCATATGACGAGGAACAACTAATCACAGCTGGCAGATAGCTTTTCTTTCTTCCGTAAATATCAGTCTACAGTAAATATATGGAGAAGTTACTCATTTTAGTGCAGGGCAGAGCTTTACAATCCGTCCCACAGATTATTTTACTTGCTTCACCCTTTCCATCTGAGACACGTCACAACATCCGGTTGAAAGGTCAGCCAAATTGACACAGACAAACTGAGCAGTAAAGCAACTGTGAGGGTTTTACGGTGCTCTATTTATCTTTGTTTGGACTGAGTTTAGTTAAGTCAGTCGGCTTTTACTGCTAAATTACCATAACTTCATCATCATCGTCACTGCAGCGCACAGGTTTTTGTTTGCTTAATGACAAGCGCGGCAGGAGCGCAACCTCCCAAGCACCTTAAATAAAAGGATGAAAGCGGCACGGCTGCTTTCCTCGCATGTGAACGGCCCGTTGCAACAAAAAAATACCTGAATTTAGTTTACTAACGATTTAAACCGATTCTCACTCAATTATTTTCATCTTCACCTTCCACTCTCAATAAGCTCACTAATTACTATGTTGCATCTAAAAATGACAATTTGTGGTTTCATGGGTTGATATGTGCCAGACTATTTCTTGTCTGTATGCTAAGCTATGCTAACCCGCTGCTGGCTCCAGCTTCATATTTACAGTATACTAGAAATGCACGGATTGTAGTGTTGTCATAATACTCTGATACAATACCTTGAAAAGTATTGAACATGGTGTCAAAATTGACACAACATTGAGGGCATACAATTTGAGATTCTTATTAAAAGATAAATAGCAGAGTGTGTGTGTGTGTGTGTGTGTGTGTGTGTGTGTGTGTGTCAACTCGCTGTCTGAGAGAAGAGAGCAGAAAGCACAGCTGGTACCTGTGTATTCATTCTGCGGAATATGAGTATTGATATTCAGTGTCGATATAATATAACTATAATTGACAGCATACACAAACATCTTTGTAACATTTCTTGGAAAATTTAAATTCAATAGTATGTTCATAATAAAACATTAACTATTAAATTACTTACACTTTCTCCGAAACTGCACCAAGATACAGGACCTTCTCTCATTCGAACAAACTACCAACTTCCACACTGACGACATGATGTGTGAGTGTGTGTGTGTGTGTGTGTGTGTCTGTGTCTGTGGCTGTACTGTTGCCACTGTGTGCGCTACGTGCATGATGTGTGTGTGTGTGTGTGTGTGGCTCTTGTGTGTGGCTGTGACGTTACTGTCTGTGCCGCTGTGTGCACAATGTAAATCCATCATGAGGCACATGCGTGTAAATTTGAAATCAGATATAATAGACTGATCGGCCGGTCACCAGTCATGGCCTATCTATCAGTGCATCTCTACTGTATACGTATACAGTAGAGATGCGTGTACACCGTAAGTGGTATCAGTCTCAAAGCAAATAAACATGTTTCCTAAATGTTCCTTTTCTCTTTTAGAAAAGTGTTTTGCTTCCTGCTGTAAGAAGACACTTCAAACAGCATCATCTCACTGAGGTTTTAGGAACTCCAAGTAAAGAGAACAATGGAAAGAAAATGAAAAAAGAGATTCTGGTAGTGCTGCAGATTAGAGTAACTCAATAAATATGCATGCAAAATGCACCAAATAAACAAGAAAAATAAATTATGTAGCTACAGAACGGTCAAAACAAATAATGATAAATAGAACTGAAGAGAACTAGAGTTGCTGCTCATTGTTTACATAATCCTGTCCATGTTATTTATGCAATCTGATAAACATGTTTTACAGAGTAGCACTGGCTTGTTTAACATTTTTTATTGCTGTATTACATAAGTCAAAAGAGCAAATACCAGCTCCTGTGTGACTGCAAACCACAGGGAGTAGCACTGCTACACTACAAACAGCTAATTGCAGACTTAATGCTGGACTCCTCACTGATCACAGCGCCTCTCTACAACAAGCAACAGAAATCAAACCTTTAACATGAATTCTTGTTTAACCTTCATCAAATTAGTAATGCAGAAGCACATTTACAACCATCAGAACCTGCAATGACTATCATTACCCCCAGGAGACCCACACCAGTGATTGGTTGAATAAATCTACTCACCCCTCTGTGACCTCTATGGGCGACCTGTAGGCCTTCGATTGGCTGCGCTGTTTCTTGGGACAGAGCATCCGTCCAATCAGAATGAGGGTGATGATGGCGGAGGGGAGGAGGATGAAAGCGAGGAGCACCGCAACATCAGAGAAGCGAATGCTGGGCGCTGGGGAGGAGAATGTGAGGTCATTAGAAGCACATTAACAAAACTCTTTATGACCACACATGACGTCATGACATACTCAATAACAGAAGCATTCATTACACAGACATATACTGCATGTACACCATATACAGCACATACAGTAAATACAGCAGTTCTACATGTGTCCCTCTCCATTTATTAGCAGTAAATAATCACTTCTTACCAATTTAGTAGTGAAAATATGACAACTAGGGCTGGGAAATATCACAATATATATCTCCATAACAATATAAAAATGTCTATCGTACATATTTCCTATATTGTTTCTGTCGCAATATAGGCTAGGCTTATATTTATGATCAGTCTGTAAAGGTCAGTAACTTAGATCTGATGAGTTACCCTCCACTACATCTCTGCCTTTAACCTTCTACAGCAGGGCTCTCCAACTAGTAGCTTTGTAAACCTGTCAAAATTACTATCCAATCAAATTCACAGACATCCCTTTCCGACACAAAATTATTATTTGCCAATCAGCTGTCAATTAAACAAGATGCGCTGCTTTAAAGTTTGGTTACATCGGTGACGACGTAACATTAGGCGATGTTAGCAGGCTGGAAAGCGCACACCAGATTTGACAATGACCGCAGAAAATAGCCAGGCCAAGAAAAGGCTAAAAGAGTATTTTCTCATTGGCGGCACGAGCGTATCAGTCGGTAAAGGACATCAAAGTCCACAGCAACTAAAGGAGCTGAAACCGACGTTTAAGAGGCAACAGTCTCTGTTTACCAAACTGACGAAGAAGCCCAACGCAGCAACAGAGGCTTCGTTTAGTGGTGCACATCTTAATGAAACACAACAAGCCCATCGCCGATGGCTGGATTGTAATAGAGGCGATGACTGCGGCGGCTGAAACGTTATTAAAGGACTATAAAAGTAAGATAGAAACAATGTCTGCTTTTGGCGATGTACAACTCGGTGCTATGGGTAGCTCTCAGACACTTTCCTTTTCTTCAAATTAGCTCTCAGAGGAAAAAAGGTTGGAGACCCCTGTTCTACAGTCTGCTGACAGCAGAAGATAATATGTTGGAGCCAACATGGCCAACATCGTGACAGGCTAACACAAACACCAAATAGATGTTTGGATTAGGCTGCTATCTAAAAAATATGTGGCTGGCAGTGGAATTTTAAACTTCCTTTCCTCAGCCCCGTCTCTGCATATACACAGTATACAAGTTATTGTGAGAAAAGACAAATCCAGACACCTGTTTCACACGGACAAGCAGTGATAAGGATTTATTATTTATCATGTCTGAGAAGACAATATGATTATACATTAAAAAATGCATCTCAATGGGAGTTCAGATTTCACTGCTGTTATATAACATGCAGTCAAGTGTGCACACCGTTGGAGGAAGTCCAAATGCTCAAGGCTTAATGCAGATAAAGAATTCTGACATTGTGTGTTTTGTGTATATGCTTACCTTTTGGTGTGACAGTGAGTACAGTGTGTGACGTCGGCGACCCGTGAACATCAGGGGGGTTTCTGACGGAGCACGTGTAGGTCCCATTATCGTTCAACGTGGCGTTGATCAGGGCGATGGAGGCTTCTCCACGCGCTGGGGTTCCCTGCCACTGGATTCGACCAGAAAACTGACCGTCGGGAGGTAGGAACGCCCGTGAGGAGAAGTGGAAGAACTGGGGAGGATGAAAAAATTATATTTTATTAGTATGAAACATATGGGTGTGGTCAAATAGAGTGTGCCGGGGGCAAGGGTGTAACATTATACCTAATTAAATCTTTAGGTGCTGGGAGGAAGGAGGAAAAACTCAAAGCGTATGGTGTATTTCTTATCCACTGTCTCCTCTCAGACATGAAGTCTCACCTGGAAAGCAACACCTGAATAAACTGTAACTCAATTATTCAGAGAGCATATAATGAGAATCATCATTACTCCTAAATCTAACTTATCATTTCTCTGCCTAAGATAAAGTATCTCGAGCAACAGGTGGTGGGACAGATGGTGGAGGGACATTTTCTTTTGGCAATATTGTTGATAGCAGAGAGAAGAAGGCTGCCTGTTCAGTCTGAGAAATATGAACACAAATCTGATCGAGCACAAGGCCAGGAAAATGCATGTGAGTGCATGAGTCTCACTTAAGAGAGAAAATCTCAACTACAGGTGTTTACAAAACTGAATTTTGTTTAACATTTATCACACAACTCCATCTCGCCGTTACTCCCACGTCAAGCTGACCCAGACCTCTCCACAACATGACATCCGGAGTATGAGTGTGTTGTGAGTGTGTGGGCGGAGAAGGGGGAATGGAAATGTGGAAGTACTACAGTATATGTTTTTCACAGAGTAAACGAAGAGTGTAGAGTTTTTAAGACACCCTGGTTAGTCATCAGTAACTGGAGGCTTAGACGAAACAAATCTGAAGGTAAAAACATATAAACAAATTGACTAGGGAGGTGCAAGGAGACGTAAGGGTTGATTCTGTATATATGTGGTTTCATCTTTCCTCTATTGGTCTTAGATACTGTTTGTGTGCTGCATTATGTCTTATGTTGTCATTTAACCCTTAGTTCACTTTCTATACATCTTATTTTAAAAGGGGCTAAATTCGATATTCAGAGCATTTCTATTGCTTTCAAAAGGTTTCTCAACATGGCAACGGCTGAGCTGGTGGTCCGCAGCAAACAGTGATAACAGCACTAACAGTGCAAACAAAGGCAAAACTAGAAGAGACAGCGCTAAGAGTGTTTACATGAGGGAGAATCAGAGGGATGGCGCTACGCTTACGCGACCCCGCCGTTATTAGGGCTGCACATCATACGTCAGTATTGTTAGGCTGAATAGCGATTCACGTTATATATACAGTATATCTTGGTATTTTCTAAATCTTCAGTTGTAAGTCAAAACCGCATGCGAGATGACACGAGCACTTTTCCTAAAACTGATATCATATCATATATCATATCATGTCAAAAAGACAAGACAAGCAAAAAAAATAACTGAAAGTGGAACTGACCCAGGGATCAGGTAGAGCTGAACACTGTGTTTAATCCATTTATATACTGGTATGAATGAATGCAAAATCTGGACTGCAGAATTTACAATCTGCCCAACACACAGTGAGAATGAAAAGATAATTTTTGCAATGGAAATTGTAGAGTTAAGTATTTTAAACTTCACCCCATCAATTGGTAAAAAAAAAAAAACTTTCAACAGGACCAGAAAAGAAACTCTTACATTAAGATAAAGAAATAGTAATGTAATCAGAGTAATTACTCTTCCAACTACAAGCTGGTTGAGTCTGATAAGAAACATGAAGACATCAAGTGGCTTTTAGATTATTTGCAGGATAAGATCAGAGCCACATGGCCTTCGTTTGTGCTCTCAAAGCACAGCGGAGGGGAGTTATCGATTTCCTCTAAAAACACTATGGATGTTTTTGCATCCAGCCAATTCATGCAGCTCCTTTCATATCAGACCTACCGTATAGAGCCCCATTTTAATCACACAAGTACAACAAACACAAACCGGTACATCTTATGTGCACAGACTGTGTGGGTGTCTGAGCACACCTGCTATTTTGGTTCATGTAGGTGCAGCAGCACAAAGTGCAAAAGGGCTGGGTGAAGTGGAACATAAATCGGAGGGTTTGGTGATTAATAAACACACTGTCAGTCAGTCGCGTCACTGGTCTCATCACTCTCAAACAGCTGTGCCAATCACAGTGACGCACAACGACAACAGCTCAACAAATTAAAAATCTCCAGGAAATCCTGTCTGGATGGTGCAAAAGGGCGACACAATGTGAACACACAGCACCACAAATCTGCAGCCAGAGGCAGACGGTATGGGGTTATTTAGCACTCAATTAGTGCACTGAAGATGCTGTGCTATTTTAATGCTATTACAGGCATAATTGTGCTGTGGAATATGCTGTAAATTGTTTCATCATATCTTAAAATGTGACACAGCAGCATTTGCTTTGAAATGCAGTTCAAGAATAAAACATGAACAGCTGATTTGTTTTCTTTTAAAGGAATGAAAAGGAGGCTGTGACGCACATAATTAATGAGCTCTAGTAATCCAAGGTCTCTTGCATAAATGGGTAGAGTTATAATGCACCAGTCTGCTCTGTGTAGAGGTGTGTGAGGTTATTGTGTAGCAGCCTGGTGCCATTTGCACAGTGGACGCAGTGCATTATGGCACTGCGCTCATGGCGCGGCGTGGATTTATCAACATATGAGTTCTGCTGCCTTCAGATGCTGCAGGGATTTAATGAACTGAAGGAGAAGCTTTTCATACAGTATAAATCATCTGTGGACAACAGAATCACTCATTAACTTACAGACGTCGCTGCTTTATCCACATTAAAGGTTGTTTTTTTTATGCAGATTTAGTATTTGATTAAAAGTATTTATTTACATTTTAATTATTGCCTTATTTCTGTGCATCGCTCCAAGTGTTTAGTTTGTTATTGACAAAATCACCAAAATGGCAGCTGAGTGACGTTGCGCCAGAAACAGACGTGGTTCCGAGACGCTGATCCTCAACATCAAGACCTATTTTCCACCAAAATACCAACAACTCTCTTTGCGCCGCCTCAATTGAATGAACCTCCCACCAGTTTGTTCCTCTCCTCCCACCTGTGCAACATGCACTCTGCGCTGGGCATCAAAATACCACACAGACGGGCAGAGCAAATTTCAAGGTCAGGTAAGTACTAGGGGCGGGAATCACCAGAGGCCCCACGATAGGATATTATCACGATACTATCTTATTGTGATTTTAAACATTTTGCGATATGCTAAGTATTGTGATAAGATACATTGTGATTTATTACCTTTTTCAACTGCAAATTATGCAGTTTGTCAACATCTGTTTTTTCTCAGAGTTTTCATTCACATATCTTAAGGTGAGAGGTCAAGGGACCCCTTTGAAAAATGGCCATGACAAAATTTTGCATAACTTCTTCCAGACAAACGCCCGCTACAACCTCTGAAAGATGCCGGCAGGTCGTTGGATTGTTAAGAGATTAATGGTTTATATAATAAAAGCTCGATACAAAAATATAAAAATATAATGCGGAAAGACTGAAATGTTTCAATAACAGTTTACTACATAACGGTGCAGCCTAAATCAAGATCATACAAAACTGTTTGGCTAGTGTGAAGAGAGTAGATTTACTGCCTCAAACGTTTAAACACTAGGAACAATGTCAACATGGATAACGGTGAGTGGCCGTTCAATAAACTGAGGCATAAAAAAGCAAAAGCAAACACAGAATCCCCTGAACAATCACAGACACTGATACAGTTTTATGGCTTAACAAGAGTGCGTCTATCAGCTGCATTTTTCTGAGAGACTGATTGTATTCCTGGCTGATCATTTGAGAACTTGGCAGCCTACATGAGAGCAGCTTGAAGTCACTGACTACGTAAGAGTCTGGAAACAAACATTAGCCCCGATGATCCTTTTAAACTCATGAGAAATGCAGCAGCACGGCCGAGGACATTGGATTGTTTTCAACTATTCCACAAATCTATAAGGTGATTTAGACAGAAGCTTCCACTGGCTTGACATATTTAAAAAAAAAAAAAAATGCCTAACTGACGTTTTAGATCATCTTAATAGATTTATTATTAGCCTTAATCAGCAGAATTCAATTGGCAACAATTACCACCAGCTTTCACTGATATTTGACTGAACATTCAGCCTCTCTTCTCCAATCTGCAAAATGAATTCTCATCAGGACCGAGGTAATTATGCAAGTCACTGAAGCACTGCAGCAATTCAGATTGACACTAAAGCTTTGGCTGCAAAATTATATTTTCTGATGGAGCTTTTCACATGCTTATTCATAGTCTTTCCCGGTGTGATATACGACTGGGGACACGCAGGCCAATCAACCAGCCAACAGTGCTAATGAAATTGGATGGAAAGTAAATGAAGGCTTGGAAATAGAAAAAACAAATCCAGACTTGGTTCCATCTACGGACCGCATCAAGAAACTGCCATACGTTATTTATCTGTGATAAAGAGAACAAACTAGTTGGGCTGGGTTGAAGGAAATGCGGGCACTGGCTGGCACACCTTTTCACTAATACCTGTGTTGTTCCATGAGGTAATACACACGTTATCTGCTAACTAACACATGTGCGAACACATTCTCTCATTGTGTACCAAGTCTTCTCCACCCTCTACATACTTTTAGACAACTTCATCTTAATGACTAAACCAACAGCACTCCACATCTGCGGAGCCACAAAACATTAGCCTCCACTCAGCTCTGAGTGCTCCTATAGGAAATGATGGCATATAGGGTTGCAGCTACCACACTATGGATTCCCATGGTCCAAATGCAATTACACAGAACCACACTTGATGGGTATCTTCAAGTACAAATGGAACTGCTTAAATTATGTGGTGGATTTTTAGTGGATTTGCCACTGAAACTGAACCCGGAGTGTGCAGCGTTAGAGGACTGAGTGCAGTTATGGGTTGAGACGGATGCATCTGAACGCATTTCGAACAAGACCACGAGGCCGCCGCATAGGAAGGGGTATATTGGTATCTGACCAGTCGGGGTTTCCTGGGGAGGCCTCCGGAAGACACAAAGAGATGTGAATGGGTAAAACCTGGACATTACCTGCACAGTGATGCTGATAAATCAAACTTAGTGGTACAAACAGTATCTACACTGAAACCGAGACTGACCTGAGTTTGCTTCATCGTGCAGGTGTACAGAAATCTAGAGTCAAGCTGGTCAAGAATGCAAATAGAGCAGCCAGGTATTCAAACAAGTCATGTTTGTACAGAGTGAACAATGGAACATGCCTGTACAATGAACATGGTCTGTGTGTTGTCTTAAAAATTAAATTAAATACCTTAGTGACGCCTAACGGTCCATTAAACACATTATATCATTTAAAACTGATTAGGGCTGCAACTAATGATTGTTGAACAATCTGCAGGCTCTTATCTTGATTAATGGACTCATCATTTAGTCTATAAAATGTCAAAAAATAGTTGTTTACTGTCACACATTTTAACTTTTAATACCAGGTTTAATTTTTTACAATATAAATGGTTAATGAGAACCTACATTACTCCATATAAGTTACATCGACGTCTTCAAATTACTTGACCAAGAGTCAAAAATCTAAAAATATTCAGTGTACTTTCATAGTGGGCAAAGAAAACCAGCAAATACTCACATTTTACAGGCTGGATGCAGTGATTTTTTTGTAATGTTTGCTTTAAAAAATTACTGAAAGAATAGCTCGACTAATAAATGAATCCACTAATCGTTTCAGCTCTTTTCTGATACAGTAGTGTCATCAGATTAATTTCTTTCACAGTTATTCTGATAAATGTACACTCACCGTCAGTGGCGGCCCTCCACTCTGGGGCCTATAAGACCAGTCGACTGTCATCTTACTGGTCGGCGTACTGGTGGAAGTGAAAGTGCAGGACAATGTGATGGTATCCCCTTTAAATGCATGGAGCTCTGCTGGGGTGTTCACTGTGATGGAGGAGACTAAGGAAGGGGCTGGAGGTGGAATAAAAAAAGGAAAAAGATGATGTTAAGAGTGGCACAGGGGACAGGGATGAAAAAGAAAAATGTGATATGAGCAGCCTGTTTAGGTGTTCAACAAGAATGAGAAACGGGGAGTGGAGGAGGACACATTGTGAGTGACATTTTACTCACTCACTGTAAGCTAAATAGTGCATAAACAACCTGATAGCATCTACAAATACGCCTGCATTGTGGTGAAAGTGTCAGCACAGCAAATTCCTTCTGATAGACACTGAACTGTGAGTCCTTCTCATGCAAGTTTCTCACATAACTCTCTTGTTGTATCTGACTACACATCTGTCTCCACATGCATATAAATTAGGTCTGTCAAAGGTGACGTGATAATAATGTGCAAATTTGTTTTAATGGCACTATTTTCTTTAATGCATTACCGCAATTGATCTTCCAGAGGTCGTACCGGGCTCAGTTTTAAAGCTACTGTGAAGATACTGACATCATATGAAACTAGAAAACCTAGGGAATCAATCAGTACAAACCATGTCATACTAGGGAAGGAGGTTAAATAACGCTCCGAACTTGAAATGTTGGTGAGGAAACCTCTGACATCAAGATATGTGAATGAAAATGGGTTCTATGGGTCCGCACGAATCTTCCATTTACAGACATGCCCACTTTATGATAATCACATGCAGTTTGGGGCAAGTCACAGTCAAGTCAGGACACTGACACACTGACAGCTGTTGTTGCCTGTTGGGCTGCAGTTCGCCATGTTATGATTTGAGCATATTTGTTATGCTAAATGCAGTACCTGTGAGGGTTTCTGGACAATATTTATCATTGTTTTGTGTTGTTAATTGATTTCCAATAATAAATATATACATACATTTGCATAAAGCAACATATTGCCCAATCCCATGTTGACAAGAGTATTAAATACTTGACAAATCTCCCTTTAAGGTATGTTTTGAACAGATAAAAAATGTGTGATTAATTTACATGGACTTATCTTATATTTGCATGTCAACACCCCATTAGTGACATTAATACAGTTGTTTTTCGGGCATAAATGAAACAGTTCTCCATTTCAAAGAAAAGGCTTCAAACCGCCTTTTCTCCGAGGATGAAGCGACTAGCCGATCTTAGACTGACACCATTCTTTCCGTCTGAGACCACACGATAAGGACAAAGTTTATCTTACACTAAAGAGTGTACAAGATATCATGTGATTCATCTACAAAGACCCCGGGGTGAGAGCGAGTCGACAACACGAACAAAGCCATTTCTTCATAAAAGTGGAAAATCAAGCAGAGGAGCCTTGAAAGCCGAACCGCTCTTGAACTTGAATTGCGTCAATCTAGTAATTAGTGATAGTTTCTACAAGACGTCTTGATATTTAATAGAGAAAAAGCAAAAAGTCAGAAGGAAGACATCATATTGTGATCGTTTCCTAGCTCAGTGGTTCCCAAACTTTCTCACATCGAGGACCCCTAAACTGACACAAATTAGACCACGGACCCCCATTTGATTTCATCCCAGGGTCCCCCATCTGATCAAGTTTTTGCTTTTAGGTGTTTTGTTTAGAGCTGTCAATTGATTAAAATATTTAATCGTGATTAATCGCATGATTGTCTATATTTAATCGCACACTTTCATCTGTTCAAAATGTACCTTAAAGGGAGATTTATCAAGTATTTATTACTCTTATCAACATGGGAGTGGGCAAATATGCTGCTTTATGCAAATATATGCATATATTTATTATTGGATATCAATTAACAACATAAAACAATGATAAATATTGTCCAGAAACACTCACAGGTACTGCTTTTAGCATAAAATATATGCTCAAATCATAACATGGCAAACTGCAGCCCAACAGGCAACAACAGTGTGTCAGTGTGTCAGTGTACTGACATGACTTTGACTTGCCCCAAACTGCATGTGATTATCATAAAGTGGCCATGCCAGTTTTTCCTCGCCAATTCCTGAGGTTCTCTAGTTTCATATGATACCAGTAGCTTCACTCTAGCTTTAAAACTGAGCCCTCTTCAACCTCATAAATATCGATTGCGTCAATGTGTTAAAGAAGTTAGTGGCGTTAAAACGAATTTGCGTTAATGCATTATTATCGTGTTAACTTTGACAGCCCTAGTTTTATTACATAAAGTGTATGAAACCCATGACCAAAAATGTTCATACAATCTGACATTGTGTTACTTATATGAATGTTAGTGAAAATAAATTGCTAGGGACCCCTTGGAACCCCCTCAAGGACCCCTGGAGGTCCCCGGACTCCACTTTGGGACCCACTAGCTGTCCTGATGTGACCCTGGCAGGAAGAACTAGCTACATCCTGGCAGACACTGTGCTCTGGGCACAAATGCAGCCTAAAATATAAGTGTAATCAAATAATCAAATAAAGACAAAACTATAATGACACTAATCTGCTGCAACATTTCTCATGCTGCCTCTTTAAAGACACACAGTAGCCATTTACTGCACATAGCTGTCATTTTTACTCCTTCAAAAAACAGGTCAGATGATTTCAGAGTTAGGCAAACAACAGTGCAAAGCCATGTTTGTAATGTAATTGGCAAAAACAAAGCTGTTCTTAACTCACTGCATACCAGTTGTCACAACCTCACTGAGCCTGGCTTCTTACACTAACCTGTCCTCCTGTATCCACAGTGGCAGATAGCTTTAAATGTAACATTCAAATAAGCTATTTTGACTCATTCCCACAAAATTAAATGATGATTTGACAAACATGTATGACTTTAAATGTGTCTGGTAGAGTTCACTTCATGATAATGTATATTCTCACAGGAAGTCTATATCTGCTGTATATATATATACATATATATATATATATACATGTGTGTATATATGTGTGTATATATATACTGTATATACATATATATATATATATATATATATATGTGTATATATATGTGTGTATATATATATGTGTGTATATATATATATAAATATATATATATATATACACATGTGTGTATATATATATGTGTGTATATATATACTGTATATACATATATATACACATACATATATACATATATATACATACATATATATACATATATACATATATATACATATACATACATACAGTATATATATATACACACACATGTATATATATATGTGTATATATATACATGCATATATACATATATATATATACACACATATATATATACACATATATACACACATATATATATATACACACATATATATACACACATATATATATACACATACATATATATATATATATATATATATACACACATATATATACACACATATATATACACACACATATATATATACACATACATATATATATATATATATATATACACACATATATATATACACACATATATACACACACATATATATACACATATATATATATATATATATATATATACACATACTGTATGTGTCCATGTTAAATGCACAGTTCGCATGAAGCTGCTACCTGTCTCAGGTGTTGCGTAAAGCAGCTTAAAATACAACATGGGCTGTTCTCATCATGGCGTATCATTGATAGTGTTTACAGAGCTGTAAAGTTACATCTGTTCCCACGTAGGCCTCGAAATGAACTTATTAAAAGTGAGTTAACGTTACATAAAGTCAACACGTTGACATCATTGTTATGTATAAACAGCAGACTGCTACTAGAACAGACATGAAGCTCCAGCAGCAGGTAGAGTTTCTGTCTCTCTGAAACAACACGCAGCTCCTCTGGACTTGTTTACTCACCTAAAGAACCGAACAAATACAGCAACAAAACCACGTTCAGAGCGATGTTCCCTTCACGAGGTCGACGCATTTTAAGTTGTGGAAACGGGTTCCCTCTCATGTGGATAAGAAGAAGTCAAAGTTTGGGTAGAGCGCCGTCCATGATCTATGTTTCCATGACTCAGTGCTTCCGCTGCGCTGCAGACTCCTACCTGACAAACAGGTGGATCAGGAAGTGACCTGCTGGATCAATGGGAGTCAAACTAACATCTGACTTTTAAGTTCAAAGGAAGGGAGGATAAAAGTTATAAAGCTATAAAAGCTTCGTAGTGACTGAGCAGTGTGTTTATCAATCTACTTTAATATCCCAGTAGCTATAAGTGAGATCCATACAATAAAAAGACTCTTAAAGTTGCCAAATTTGTAAAAGGGACTGGAGTGTATTAAAAGAAAATAACGTTTTTATTGAATATGTGAATCATTTTTGTAGCTATAAGCCAATTCCATTTTTGCATATTGTTTTCAGGTAATTTATCTGCTAATTTTAACTGGGGTGATTTTGTTAGGTAATATTTTAAAGGGTACTATTAAGGAGACTCATTTGTGTCATTTGACGTTTTTGTTTTTTTTTCAATTTAAAGGAAAAATAGTATTTGTACTAGGGCTGTCAATCGATTCAAATATTTAATCACAATTAATCGCATGATTATTCATAGTTAATCACAATTAATCACAAATTAATCACAGTATCTGTGTACCTTAAAGGGAGATTTGTCAAGTATTTAATACTCTTATCAACATGGGAGTGGGCAAATATGCTGCTTTATGTAAATATATGTATATATTTATTATTGGAAATCAATTAACAACACAAAACAATGACAGATATTGTCCAGAAACCCTCACAGGTACTGCATTCAGCATAAAAAATATGCTCAAATCATAACATGGCAAACTGCAGCCAAACAGGCAACAACAGCTGTCAGTGTGTCAGTGTGCTGACTTGACTATGACTTGCCCCAAACTGCATGTGATTATCATAAAGTGGGCATGTCTGTAAAGGGGAGACTCGTGGGTACCCAGAGAACCCATTTTCATTCACATATCTGGAGGTCAGAGGTCAAGGAACACCTTTGAAAATGGCCATGACAGATTTTCTTCACCAAAATGTTGCGTAAGTTTGGAGCGTTATGTAGCCTCCTTCACGACAAGCTAGTATGACATGGTTGGTACCAATGGATTCCTTAGGAATCTAGTTTCATATGAGGCCAGTATCTTCAGTCTAGCTTTAAAACTAAGTCCGCTACAACCTAAAAATCGCAAGTTGCGTTAAAGAAACTAATTTATTACCTTTTTGGTTGCCTAAAAATGTTTTATTCAGTGTTCAGTTATACTTGACTACGTCCACTTCCTATATACAGTCTATGGTTGTAGGGTATTATAAGTTGCGCCCAAATCAGATAAACCTTTGAGGTAGCTACCACAGGAAACCAAACACCCCATCGTTACTGCAGCTTGGGCATTATATTGAGTTTAGGGGTGCTACAGTCTTAAGGAGCTATAATAATAATCATAATAATCATAATATAGTTAATTTAAGAATAAATAGACAAGGATTTTTTGTATGGAGGTATTTAATTATTGCTGAAGATAGTGTTAGTGTGTGAGGCAGTTTAACTCCTTCCCTTATCTCCCCAGCCAGCTTCTGTATAAAACCACAGATGCTCTAGTCTAGTGGGACTCCCCTGCTATTTCTAGGCATATTACTCCACTATCCCTGTCCCCAATCTCCTGTCTTTACTGGTGTAATTATCTCTAATGGGAGAAGGTATTTGTTTTTCTAGCCTCTGCTGGTTCACTCTGGTGTAATGCTTTATCTCTCCACTTCATGTTTATACAGAGTGCTTTTGAAGTGTATTTATGCCTCTATTTGGTCTGGATTGTCACTTACATCTTTATGTCCATCTGGTCTGCCAGGAGCGTTTCCTCCATCCTGACAACAGAGATGCTGCAGTCGTGTTGCATAACCCTGTTTCATTTCACGACACATCACAGGAGAGCAGTGTCCTCAGCTACTCTGGGTCCCTCGAATACACAGATGTGCCATAATCTGATTCAGTGTTTGACATAATTACAACCTATATAGCTGGATTTATTGGAGTATAACAGCATGGCGCCACAAGAAAAAACATTGTCGAAACCAATCATCCTGTGTATTAACTAATCGTAAAGCAAAACTAATTTAATGTGGAGTTAATGAGTTTGAGGAAAATGCTTATTCCTCATGTTTTGCACCCTAACTTGATTAAAACGAAAAAGCAGCCGTGCCTAGAGGCTCTCTAATAAGGGACCGTGAAAAAGGATTGTCATACAATAAATATAAATTTGTCTGTGTGAATTATTGCTGCATAACTAACTTCTAATTTACTGCAGACCATGTGGGAATAATTCCTGTGAGAAAGGGCCAGGACAGTGAGATTCAGGCATGATAAAGATGAAATTTGGTACTCTGAAATCAATGTTTTATCACTTTTGACAGACAGCCAGCAATTTCTTCATGTGCACAACATTTTTGCTTCATCCTCTTACCTCGCTGGACATTGTGTTTATGTTCTGCTCATTGTAAAATCATTGCAAATCTCTGTGGATGTAGAGAGAGTTAGGCACATGCAGGCTCGCTCCTCCCTGCATCCATTCATAAGCACAGTGTTTGTATTGTATGTTAACAATATTATGTAAAAGTTCCCACACTGAGGCAGGGATTCCTTTATTTGAATAGATGCTGAGTTAAAAGACTTGCCTTTACCTGGGAGCGTTCACAACTCCTGCGTTCCACAGTGTTGCATTGTGTGCAACTATATTATACAGTACAATCTGCTTGAGTTTGATAGAGACTCCCATGCATCCTCTGTTGGAAGATAAAGTCTAATGCCACTTACCTGGGTGCTTTCACACACACACCATTGCATTGTGTTGTGTATTGTGTGTGTGAATACAGGGGCTCTCTGTTTGGTTACAGTAGAGGGGTCTCAGTTTCAGCTGAAATCTTCTCAGGCTCTCCCCCACTTAACTGGCGACTCTGGTCAACAAGAGACCTGTTCTTCTGTTGTCAACGCTGGAGGGGACTAATAAAGGTGAGTTAAATTGTTGGGGCCAGACGGTGTATGTAACCATTATCCTTCAGCAGCCAACAAACGTGAGAGTCCTGCTGTCTTTTTCATCAGTTTATATGCACTGAATAGTTGATGAATCCGCTACACTCCAATTCACTCAGTGTATTTTAAAGGTTTCACATACAGATACACTTTTTCTCACGGCTGTCACAAACAAGTCTGACAGCATTACTCATTAACCACTATAAGTGGCCCTACTATATACCAGCCCGTTCTCATTCCCAAGGCGTTAAATACTGATGCTTTGTCACGGCTGTAAGCAGGGCCGGCTTTAGGCATAGGCCATATAGGGCGGTCGCCTAGGGCGCCACCTTCTGGGGAGCGCTAGTCACCCTCTAAAAACAAAATAATAAAAATTTAAATAAAAAAAAATGCAAGTGGGCGTCATGTACAAATGAACAAATGAACAAATAAAGAAAGAAATAAAGAAAAAGAAATACACTTTTCACCTCCGTAAATCTCATTATAGTGAAACTGACTGAACACTTTCAAGCCAATAATATCAGGGATCAATTGTTTATTTGAATTATAATAAATACAGTTATTTATGAAAATAAAAATCTGAATTTTTGTCTTAAAACCATTGTGATGTCTGTTGCGGCTTTCATCCAGGAGACCACTGTTCGTGTCCTGTGCGTTACGTTTCACTTCACAATCAGCTGTTTGTTCGTGTCCTGTGTTCACAACGTCAAGTCACATTTTCACTTTTTCCTAAACTTAACTAAGTGTTTTTGTTGACTAAACCTAAGCAAGTGTTTTGTTTAATTCACAACGTTAAGCACGTGTTTACTGCGAGCGAAAAGTGAAGCCGAGGGGTCTGAACAAGTGTCAGTATGTGACAAATTGAGATGGTTGCCTATACAGTACACTGAGGCAAACAGAGTTGACTCCACCTTTAGAGTGAATGGATTGGTATCTGTAGTGTTTGAATGCATAGAGGTGTGTATGTTTGAGGACAAGTGGAGAACTAACAGACGCCAATACATGTCACAGTGCGACATTCAGTCGTACATACCAGCGAGGTGATTTGTTTTCGCTTTCCGCAAAACCTGTCGTGCCAAGCCCAAGTGAGTGTGTGTTAAAGCATGTGTGAAGGAATTTAGTGCTTTTCCACGTTACTGTGCCAGGTACAACCCATCCTAAGGTGTGGAATGCAGCAGGCTGAAAAGAGAGAGAGAGATGAAGCAAGACAGAAACCGAAGTAGTAGAGAGACGGTAAGAAAGACAGACCTAATTTCGTCATTGCACACATTGTGTCCCTTCCTTCGTTTTATCAAACAAACCCCACATTAGTCTGAAACAATTCACATCACGTGTGTTGCAGTAATGAATGTATTGTGGTAGAAAATGGCTTATTAAATGAGTCATGATCAAGGAATGGTTGAGAACACCTCTCCCAGAAGTTCGCGTCTATCATCCTGTAGACGCAGATCAAAAATCAGTCTGGACTCGTACAGGACATTCCTCAATCAGTGATTCAACATGTTTTTTGTTATTTGGTTAGAGGTGTTGGGAACAACAGCTCATATCTTCCTGGTGTTCCGGCTGATTGCTCAGCGGCATCAAATGTTTCATTTATATCTTTTTCTTTCCATACTCTTTGTCTTTTGGCATCCACCAGAGACCTTGCAGCATGCCGTGGTTCTGTTTGTCTGGGGGGAGGGACGATGATAGCCAGTGGTGGAAAGTAGCCTAACTAAGTACATTTACTCATGTACTGTACTTAAGTAATATTGTGATGTACTTTATTTGAGCATTTCCATTTGATGCTATTTTCTACTTCTACTCCACTACATCTCACATTAATGCATTGATAATTATAATACATTGTTAGAATAGATATTATTCTACATAATAAGTACTTTTACTGCTTTAATTATATTTTGATGCTAATACTTTTGTACTTATACTGAAGTCAAATTTGAATGGAGGACTTTTACTTGTATTTTTACACTGTGGTATTACTACTTTTACTTAAGTAAAAGATCTGAGTACTTCTTCCACCACTGACGATAGCATAGTAGCAATCTTATTCTTCACTCAAAATGTAAAGTGGTCTGTGTTTTGCATTGTATTCTGGTCTGTTCACGATGACGTCACTGGAGATAGCTGCTTTTTCTACAATGGATGTTTTTTTTGAGCATGCAAAAATCGGATGTTTAAGATAGAAAAATGTTCTGATATCAAATTAATTTCTAGGCTGTCCTAGAAAAAACTTTACGTCTACAAAATGTTAATTTACCATACATGACTGTCATATAGTTTCTGAGCAGAACAAACTCTAATTATCTCTTATAAAATACCATGTTTATTTCCACCCCCACATGATTACTGAAGTGGCAGAATTATTTGGAGGCCAATATCTACGCTCCACAAGAGTAATTAACAGACGCTTTGGTGATACAAACAAGATTATCTAGAGACCTCACTGTTGTTTTATCAGTTCAGCACTAGTGGCCTTTCTCTGCAACTAAATGTAATTATTTAGCTTGGATAAACAGACTCTGTCTCCTCCACACTCACACACACAGTTTGGGTCTGTCAGTCAGTAACTATGTTACACCCACAGGAATAGACTTTGATCAATGCACACGATGAGGCCCACACACACACACACGCAAAGATATAAGTAACATATTCACAGTCATGAACATCTCATCCAACAAACAAGCGACTGCAGTTACGAAGGCAGGCATATTGGCCCTGCAACAAATTAAACAATGAATCACTGCAGTAATGCTTACAGGTAAACAAGTGAAGAGCTCTGCAGACAGACACACCATAAGCACACGGCTGGAGGTAGTGCATTAAAGATAATGATGCATAATAAATGACGGATAACAAGATTCCTCTCTTACATAATACATGAGCTCCTCTCAAATCTTTCCAAGTTATGTGTGATTATTTTGTTTCATAGGCCAGCTGAGTGTCTGAGTCGATCACCTTTGCGTGGTGAAGTTTTACGTGACGCAATGGGGTAAACATTTAAAGGCATTTTTATTAGAAAATCTTTTTTTAATATATATATATATATATAAAAGCTCTATAACAAACATTTTAAACAACGTGATCAAAATACTTCTGGCATTATCTAAAAAAAAAAAAAAGAAAAATAGAAAAAAAAAAATCTATAAACATATTGCTCAGTATTACATCACAGGTACAAAATTCTGTCATAAAAAAAGAAGAAAGACAGGTGTTACAATCATTTGTTAGTAGACATGATGCATTCACAGATGCATAAAACAGGCTCTCAAGGACGTGTTGCAATCAAAGGGTTTTCAGATCTGACTGTGCGCTCCCACACAACACTCAGGACGGGTGCCTGGATGTGGTTGCTAACTGAAGTATTTGGCGTTCAGACTTAAAGAACCTAACAATTAGGGGGATCTATTGGCAAAAATGGAATATAATATTATAAGTATGTTTTCTTTAGTGAATACTCACCTGATAATAACAGTCATTGTGTTTTGTTATCTTAAAATGAGCCGTTTATATCTACATAGGGAGCGGGTCCTCTTCTACAGTAGCCCAGTAGTAACTCGCTGCCATTGCTGCTGCTCTCTCTCTCCAGCTTCACCACTCACTCTAATCACTGGCTCAGTGCCCAAAACCACGATCTTTTCCTAAACCTAAGTAGTTTTTGTCACTTCCGTACTTAAGTTACGCCTCTTCCGGTGCGGTGTAACTTAACCACGACCTTTTCCTAAACCTATGTGGTTTTGTTGCCTAAACCTAACCAAGGATTATTATACTCTAAAGAAAACATACTTATTAATATTATATTCCATTTCTGCCAGTAGATCCCCTAAATGTTACACACTGGTCCTTTGAGTCAATCAGAGAATGGTTGCAAAAGTTAAGCACCCTCAAAAATGTAATGGTCTTTATGGCTCATCATGGCAGAAAACAACTTCCTCATTGGGACTATTTTCAGTTGCATGTTGCAGCTGATTTTGACTTCTCTCAGAGCCTTGATCTTCATCGCTCCAATCTCTTTGTTCTCGTTCGGAAACTTTTAAACAGAACTTTTCTGTTCCCTCCAATTCTTGGACAATGTGCTGGTTTTCCACACAGCAGCAGCAGCGCTCTCTTCATCTAGTCTCCACTCGGCAGAACCGTGGAACGTAAACCATAGGTGCCATCTGGGCATCCCTCCAGAGAGCTTCCTGGCTGGCTTCAGTGTTTCTGTCTTTCTGTCTGTCCCCACATCCTCAGTCGGAGTCGTCATCGCCGTCGTCGTCGTCTGAGCTCGGGCCCTCCTCCTCCGAGGAGCTCGGGTCTTTGGTGCTGGCTTCTGAGATCATGCCGTCTGAACTGTCAATCTCAAAGGACGACTCTGATAGGTAGAGGTGGATGGCCCTCGATGGGTGGCTGGGACACACACACACACACATACAGAAGGGAGAGGGAGACATGCACCAGGGGGAGTAACATAACACACACACACACACACACACACACACATGGAGGGGGAAATGAATTCATGCATGACACGTTCATGAATTATTTACGTTCATGCATGTGCATAAGTCACTTACAATGGGGACAGGACAAAGACGAGCAGACAACACAGACACAGCAGCAGGGACAAAGGGTTAGTGTCACACAGGGTTAAGTTGTCCCAAGTTGAGAGCGAAGGTTGGATCAAAATCTCTGTTTACGTCTGATTGGAGTAAAAAATACTTCCTTCCTCCGCCAAGTCTTTCATTGATTCGGTTTGAAGTCTCAATAAATCAACCAAGATGGCAGCCAAGTTGTCAACTTTTCCTGGAGGTGCTTGGCTTTTAAAGTTTGGTGAGTGACAGTATTGCAACACAGTTATGGCGCCTATTACAGAGAGATCTGAAAACCCAAGAGAGAAACAAAGAAGTCCAACGTGCCCAGAAAAAAAAAGATGTTTTTGACAAAACAGCTCGTTGTTCAAAACAGACATTCGGCCATAAGACATTTTTCATTTTGTCAATGAAATTTAGAATTGATACTGCACTTAACTTTGTGCTAATAATTTTTTTTTTACAAAAGTACTGTATGAAATGTCTGTTTCCAACAAGTGCTCTCCATCACCTTTTGATTATTTGATAGCACCTTGATCATTTCTGCAAGAATCTCAACATCAGGCTTATAACACCACAGAAAAATACAGCGATATAACTTCAGTAGTGAAACAAAACAGAAATGTACACCAGCATCCTCCTGTGGATTCAGAAGAACCATCAGACAGCTGATATATACAACCGTTGAAATGTGGGTTGATAGCTATGAATCACAGATATGTATGGGGTTTCATAATGCGTCCCATCATCTGGTGATTAGGACAGAATTTCAATAGAATGTGTTCAGTCATTGTTCCACAGTTTCTATTGTTTGTTGAAACAATATATCAAACATGCATCGGTATGTTGGGGTTTGAAATGATATTAGTAGGGAAGTAAACAGCAGGAATACACCATTGTTCGACCTCTACATCATCAAAACATTAACTCTAAACAGGAAATGTGTTTGGAAGCCCATTTAGCTGGAAACAGGAAAAGATGAACTGATAAAATAGTTGTTTCTCTCCAGAAATGAAAGGCACATGGTGATATCATTAAAGCTACACAGCAGTCTGGCCTAAAGTTCTGTATCTACAGCTTCCTATACAAAGGCACATTCTCGATTTATCTCTGCTTAATGACCCATCAACTATAGTCCAGGTTTGGGATCCAAAGACTGCGCTTGGAGAGGAAGGAGGAAGTGAAACGTCCAGTAAGGAAAGAGCCCCAGGCCCAAAGAAGGAGCGCCACATGCCCAGATACCCAGAGTTAGACGGAGAGCGAGAGAGGAAGTGTGTGATTCTTCTGTTCCTCTCTCTATCCCCCTCTTCCTCTCCCTCTGTCTCTCTCCTGGTCTTACCACACAGTGGGGTCTTTTCTCTCTTTGCAGGGAGCCTCCTCGTTCCCTTCCCGCTGTCTCTGACTCTTCTTCTTGCACCGCCTGCAGGAGAGTATGATGATGAGGAGGATGACCACGGCGGCGATACCGCCCCCGATTGCCAACGCCAGAAGGAGAAGTTCGGAGAAAGAGGCTGTGGGTGAGAAGGAAACACAGGAACGCAGACTGATTGTGCTTGCTTGATGAGGCATTGTGCAATTAGATAGATAGATAGATAGGTCATAGACTCTTATGTTGTTGCCTGTATCAATATTTATACGTAAGAAAACAATACATAAAATGGGCCGCTCTGGTCAATATTTCTGTTCTTCAACACGGCTTTGTTGAATACTCGATTCTGATTGGTCAATCACAGCGTTCTATGGACTGTTATTTCTTTCTGGCAGACCGTTGTTATGGACGCAGTTCTGATCTCAGACTCTGGAGGACCATTTTTGTGTCAAATTATTGATTTTTTAAGTAAGTAGCCGTGTAATAAGCGGGATAATGTACAGCGAGCGGGTCATTGTTGTGAAATAAATCCCGAGAGGGCGATGCAGGAACCCTGACGACCCGCTTACCTGTCTGGGTCACACAGAAAGCCAGAGTAAAATACCTAATTAAAACATCTAATAATCAGTTATTAATACGATAACCGTATGTCACAGCACAGGCTTTATTTGTACTGCAGCAAACTCTTTTTTCAACTACTGTTCAAAGACTATTATACTAATTTGAAAATGACTTATTAATTGTTATTGATTTTATTATTCAATATGTCTGGAACACTTGCAGTCTTTTTAATTAAAATGTGCCAATGCTATCATAATAAATTCACACAAAACAACATCCATTCTACAAATAATGTGCTTCATTTGAGTAGTTTCTCTGAAATTTAAACATGTTTTTTATTTAGCATCATTTACTTGTGCTGTCCTCTCTTGTTTCGCTTTTCAGCAAGAGTTCAAATGTTTTCAAAGACACAGATAAAACACTGATATATTCACGGTATATACAACGAAATATGCCAAAAATCAAAAGTGCTGACCTGTGGTGACGACACGGAGTCGAATCTCTCCGACCGAGCCGTGGACATCCGGCGGGTTCTTGACCTGGCAGATGTAGCTGCCGTTGTAGGTGAACTTGACCTGTGTAATTATGATGGAGGCGTCACGGCCCATGACGTCGCCGGCCCATTGGATACGCTTCCTGAAAATGCCCTCTGGAGGAAGATATGCTTTCTGCTGGTAGTGGAACACCTAAAAATGGGAGCAATAATGGGTTTGATTGGTTGGAGATAGAAAGTCATACCAAACTGAGTCTGGAGAAGGAAGGTGTTTTATTCTCACAGAGAAAGGAAGACATAAACCCGGACCTGCTGCATCTTTTTCTCTCTATTCTCAATATGCACACACACAGACACACACAGGCTGCTTGGACGCTCCACAGGTTGCTGGATGACTCACCGACTCCTCTCTCAGTTGGCTGAGGGGGTGGATGCTCCCTGACACAATGAGGGAGGATTTGAGGTTCACTTTCTCGCAAACACACACACACACACACACACACACACACACTCACCGTCTCCTCTTTGCCTGGTTTGAGGGGTCTGAAGCTCCAGGTGATGGAGATGGAGCTGGGGTTGATGCTGGAGGAACTGTGGAACGTGCACTTAAGACGAACATCTGTCCCATTGACCGCCTCCACATCCCCAGATGTGTATATACGCATCCCGCTGACCTGCAGCACGCCTGCAACATGCAAACACATGGCAGAGTTTACCTCAGATGCAGAATGCAGCACATACAGAGCAAAATCAATACATACAACGAAACAGACGCGGTATGAATTCACCCTCATCAGTAAATTCCTGCCTAGTGAGTACAGGCAGTGTACCCAGTGACCCTGCCTCTGCCTACGCAGTGCTGCTGCAAGAAAAAATCACTAACTCTAAGTTGTCACTATAACTGTATTAGATACATGAAATCCCACAGATTGGTCCAAAAGTACGAGATTAGATCTGCGACTGAGTCAGTAAGTGTACTCCTTTCAAACATCTGCTTCATTACTTCCTAAAAGTCCAAACTGATTTCAGATCAGTAGACCAAATCTGTGACACTTAATGAATAATAGCCACTTTAGCTAGACTACTGCTGCAGCTGGGACAGGGCTGAAATTGAGAGTCTGCTGTATATTATATGGATATGGACTATATCAATCTTTACAGTACGTGGTGGACCTATTAGATGGAAAATGAATGGACTGGAAGAGCGGAGAGGGATATTGGCAACGATTTGGCGCTTCCACATAATGATGGATGGAGCTCCCCAGAATGGAGTTAGTGCTGACACACACTCACTGCACCGACACACACATGCATGCACTCTCTCAGACATGCTTAATGCTGAGTTTCTGTCTGGCAACCGGTCAACGTCACATCCAGCCGATCACATTTTCCTCTCCCCGAGATTGTCCTGTTTATCGAAGTAGATCCAACCTTATTCTAAAGCTGCACAGCAAGTGTGTATATGAGTCTCTGTGGAAGTATATGTGCAGGCTGTGTAGTCCAAAATCACCTGGTCTATTTATAGAGAGCTCTATATTCCCTAGTAATATCAGGAGCCGTGTCTAGCCTTATTAAAGTCAATGCCCACGCACACAGCAGACCATCCGTCTGCAGCCACTGTGAACAAGACTTGTCCTAACGTCATTAGTCACTCCATATGAGGACCCTGCAGAACGAGCCAAACACTTGATGAGAGCTCTGACTAGCAGAGACACTTCAATCTGACAGAGGAGCTGTCTGTGCAGCTCCTCTGTGCTCGATGCATCAGTTTCACATATGAGATAATTAGTTTTTGTTGATGCAATCAGCTATAGCATCAGTATTATACTGTAGTCTGGCGTCCAATGGATGAGATGTAACCTCCGGCTGTCGATTATTAAAATTGCTCAAAACTTGCAGCTGTTTCATAGTGCTGAATATGATTTAATTATATCATTTTAAACCCTAAATAGATGGATTATTCTACAACTTAAAATGTGGGTTAAGTGACTCGAGGTGGGTTCGCACTATAAAGGCTCCAGGCATAGAAATAAGAAAAGTCCAAGGAAGGCAAATTGAACCGTATCGGTACCCCCTGCATTCTAATCACAGGGAGTGTTCAGGCAAGAGCTTGCTGGGAAAATGTCAGCGGGGGCTAGGCTCCTCGGACGGCGTGTTCTGTTCCTTATCAGGCTGGAGAGAGTTTCCTGTGGGCTGGGATGAGAGAGCGGGGCGACCAGACGGCCTCCACACAGCATTAAAAACAGACAGGCTTCTCTCTCATCGCCAAGCTCTGACAGCGCTCTAACAGCCTAATGTGTTTTAAATGAGCCCGATGAAACCTGGGAGGAGTGAGCAATATACAGGCAGAGTACACACTGCAAGAAATGTCCATCTTTGTAAATCGTCTGGTCCTTTCTTTCAGACGTAAAATTATATTTTTATTGAATGAAAACACAGATTACAGTATATCCTTTTGTGTTTTGTTTTTCTGCATCAGTATCTTGGAAATGAGGCAGGTACGTCAACTTGCATCAATAAATAACACTTTTTATATGACAGGATAATGCTTTGATGGACGGACTACAAAGGGAACAAGCCTGCTCTGCAACCTTTCCCTCGTTTCCTCCCCTACCTGGCGGACTGCATGAAAACAGTGAAGTTAGTGGATTAAACTGCCTGTGTTTAGGATATTCATTAGACAGATAACATCAGCGCTGGCTGCATCAGTTCAGCCAGTAATAACTCCCTCCCCGGCTCCACTGTCAGTGTGTGTGTGTGTCAAAACAAAGCAGAAGAGTCCGAGCCAGCAGGTAAAGGTCTCGTATTCCATATTTCATGCAAAGGTCGACAAAGAGAAAGAGGGGGAATGGAGGACTGGATACTTTGTTCCAGGCTGAAATATGTCAACATATATTCCCATGAAAGTTTGTACAGACATTCAGGGTCCCCAGAAGATCAATCCTGACTTTTCATCCAGCACCACAATGAGGTTGACATATTTGGTTTTGAGTGAAATGTCTCAACAACTACTGGCTGGATGGCCACAAAATGTGTTTCAGGCATACATGTTACCCTCAAGATGAATTGTAATCAGTACCGTGATCCCTAAACTTCATCTAGCGCCATCATCAGGTCAAAGTTTTAATCTGTCCAATACTTAGGTTTATGACCATAGACTGTCTATAAGAAGTGGACGTAGTCACCTTGACGTCACCCATTGGTTTGTGGACTGCCGTTTTGAAGCCTTGAGTTCAGCATTTTGGCTGTCACCATCTTGATTTTTGGCCGTCACCAGCTTAGTTATTTGCAACCAGAAGTGACACGAGAGGGTGGAGCTAAGTACAACCAAACGTTGAATAAGATCTTTTTGGGCAACCGAAATGTTACAATTAACTTTCATGAACTGAAAACACACTGTGGAAGGGTTAAAGTTGTAAGCCGAAAACACAGACTAGTCCCAGACTGGACAACGCCATGGTAGCAACCTGTCAATCACAACGTAGCCACACCCTAAAGCATACCCTGCTTTATGGTCTATTTGACTCTAAATGGGACCATCATTAACTAAATGAACATCATGCTGTATTGAAGAAGATTTTAAACTAGAGATTGAGACCATAAACTCATGTTACTGAGGTAATAAATCAAGTGAGAAGTAGTGTCATTTTCTCATAGACTTCTATACAATCAGACTTCTTTTTGCAGCCAGAGGAGTCGCCCCCTGCTGGCTGTAAGAAAGAATGCAAGTTTAAGGCACTTCCACGTTGGCTTCACTTTTCAGGACCGGAGATAGCCCACTGGTTATGACCAAATACCTCCAAAACTATGCTAAATAAATACACGGAACATGGTCAATATTATAAAACTCAAAACATCAACATGTTAACATTGTCACTGTGAGCATTTAGCCCATTGCACCGCTGTAGAACAGCCTCACAGCTACTAGCATAGCTGTGTAGACTCTCCGTCTGGTTTATACATAGAAGAGATTCTCTGTAATAACATTCATGACTCATCAAACCACTATACACAGACGAAGTATAGAAGAAGAAGATTAGCAAAAATAGCGCAATGCCTATCCTCCTCTACCAAATTGTTTAAAAGCTGATGCTGAAATGACTCATCATGCTTCATATAGCACTCCTTCAGGCCATAACACCTCATTTCCAAATTTCTTCCCTTAACCAATCTATTTATGAATTTAAATAAGCGTCGCTAATCTCCTTTCTGCGACAAAACAGTAAAACGCTTTCAACTACGCCGTCCTTTGACGCAAGCTGAGCTGATTAAGAATTAAGGTTAATTAGGCCTTTTTGAAAGCAGAGCAGATATTAGCAAAATGACAGAACAGTTGGGGCTACGTACAGTGTCTCAATTACTGTACTAATTTGTCCCCGCGGCTAAAAGTACATGATCGCTATTTAATCGGTCATTAGCAGGCACTAATTGCTGAGGAGGATGCATGCCATTACATGAGTGAAGTGCCGAATTTGACTCATTTAGAGAAAGAGATAAACAAGCAGAAACGAGAGAGTGAGCTTAAATGATGAAAGAGCAGTGTGATTGAGTAGATGAAGGAGTGAGTGCTGAATGGAGGGAGCTAGAGGATAACAAGATGATGGGAAATGTATTTTTCTGTACATAATTGCAGCCTGTAAGAAGGAGATAAGATAATAGTGTTTGTTTGCTTGTTTGTCTGTCCATTCTTCTGCTGTCTGTCCAGTCCAAGTCGTTCACTTGTTTATGTCTGAACATCCTGCCGACCACACCCAGCATCCAGACACAGAGAGAGAGAGCTTTCACGGCTTATTAAGATAGAGCTATGTACCCTACAGAGGAGGGAAGGGCCAGACAAATATATACATTTATCCTAATTAGGTTTCAAATTTTGCAGACAGTGTCTGGCATGCTGTAGTTTTTGTGCAGAATAGTTGCAGAGTAATGTAAGACAAGGCCAATATAGGTTTAAATCCATAATTCTTGCAAGCTCATATCTTTCATAATCAATCAGTCAAGTTGGCACAAAGGTGCTGCTGAGTCAGAACAAGAAAATCAACAAAAATATCACATTTCAGATCAGATAAAGCATAAAAAAACTAATCTCAGTCTTCATTCACACTTTCTCTCTACTCCACGTTCCTCTCATTTAAGTTATTAAATGCTGTGAAACATGTGAAGGAGATCAATTAAACTCTTCGCTTGTAATTAACAGGACAAAATTAGAGCTTTTGTGTGAAGTGTGCTGACAATTTGCTGAGTGATTGCTTGAACGTAAAACTATTATAGCGACAATTAAAGATTTTCACACGTGTGGGATTTCACCTCAGGTCAGCATCTTATCTAACACAAACTTCTGGAGAAAGTGTGTGTGTGTGTGTTTTTGTCAATGTAAACTCCAGATGTTTCTATTTCTGAACATCATAGCATCAGGACTAACTGGAATAGGTCGTAAAAATGTAGCTTCCATTGTTGTACTTGTGTGTATCGTGTGTGTCGGAGTTGACATCTCTCAGCCGGCTCACTGTTGGCACAAGTCCACACACACAAATACTCCATTAGATATGGTGTTGGCATTAGTCCATAACATCTGTCAATATGTACAATATATCACAATAAAGTGAACTTGCTGAACCTTTAATGCACTTGATTCCGTCAACACTACTTGGTACAATCTGCGCCGGTCCACCGGCCCGTCTGAAGCCAAAGAGGGCAAATACTTTCATCTAGTGTAAAATAATCAAACCAAGCCCACTCCAGTGTGATTAGGTTTGCTTGACTTGGCAGTCATCCCAAGAGATTGTATAAAAGCCTCCCAAAGAGGCCCAAAAAATATAAAGTAGTGTTTGACCTGCCTATATAATATTTCATCCAATGTCAAAGAGTGTAGGCAGGTTTATAACTGCATAACCTCAACCATGTTTTATTATGTCTTTAGTCGTTGCCAGATCTATGCATGCGCTGTGTCAGTGCAGAAGAAACGGCTGGTAGAAGTCGTTTTTATTCTGCTGTAGATGAAAACAAATTAGGGGGGCGGTGTTGTACTAATCAGAATTAAATCCTAACTAAGCCTCAACTCCCTTAGTTACTGTTGCTATGCCTATATGCATAGCAAACAACCATAGACTGTATATAAAAATGGACAACATGACATCTCCCCAAAAGTGAAGCCAAAACCCGATCGCCCCCTAGTGGCTGGCTGCAGTATGATGGTTTCTGTCATTTAAGGTAGTTGTTATCATGCTGATGTATGTTGAAGTGTTCATTATTCTGATAGTTTTAATTAGTTATTTGATGCTATAAAAAGGGGGTGAGACATCACGATTGACAGCTGTGATTGACAGCTGCTCTGAGTGAAGTGGACACAGCCGGAGGCTCGGGAATTGTACCAGAGAGGAGATATAACTTTAACTTTCCATAACCATAATGAGTCAATGTATAATAGAACGTGTCAATTTGATCATAAATGTAGTTATAGAGATATTATGGTTAGCTGTTCAGTCTTTCTAGCCAAACCGCTACCGTGGTGCTAACGTATCAGCTAGGTGGCTCACGCTAACAAGCTGAGGCCGTGCTCGGCTCGTGATCGGTTGGGCGGATATTTTGGCTTCACTTTTGTACAATGGGTGGAAGTGGAGATGCATCGTCCATCTATATATACAGTCTATAATAATAACGATGGCAGATTCATCACATTAAATTTGTTGTAGTTTTTGAAACAGTGGGTCCTTGATATCAGACAAAGGTGGACAAAAGCATAATTCTCATTTCTATCTGACAACTGTGGATTTCGCTTAAATGACAACTGTCACAGGCAAATAGGATCAACTGTAGCGGGATGAAAACACTGCCAGCTATTTTTTATATATTTATATATATATTGCAAACCTTGTTTTAAAACAAGAACCCTGTAACCTGCAAAGGTCTTAATCATGCACTTGATAGCTGCAGACATGATATTGTGCAAAGACTTACGCTAAAACTAACAGGCCCCAGGGAGCAAAGTTGTTAGACATGGTGATATAGCAATGTGTTTTAGAGCTAGTTAGACAAGTATTATATGTATGATAAGGAAAGAGTGCTTAACTTATATGCTTGTAGAGGCAAAACAGAGTTTAGATCGATGTTTAATTGTTCATATTTCCAAACAGTACATTTTTGCTATCTCAGATAATGAATGAGTTTGGCTGGGGTTGTTGGAGTATAAACTTCCCCATATCCAAAAAAGAGCAGGGAAGAGCTGTTAATTATATTATATGCTAATTAAAACTAATAACATCTGTGACCAGCTTCCACACAGTGGGAAAATTACATCATCACATCTCCTTGGCCTTAGAAGTAACGCTCTGTTACATCTGTATATAGTCTAAACTAGTTAGCCGAATAACGCTATCAGCTCACGTTAGAGCAGATAAACACACTGTTTGATCCATTACTCTTTTGCATTTCTGTTTTTGGTTTGGGTAAAGAAGAAAAGACACCCTCCAAGCACCTTCCAATCCTATAGCGTATGTTCAGCATAAAAAAATAATCAATTCTTCCTTGGACCATGACCTACCTTTAACCCACTTCTCTAAAATCTCTCAACCTTTTGAGATATCCTGTTATCTAACAGACAAACAGAACTGTCTCATTAGATTGAATCATTCTGGCCTACTTAGTTACCTAAACCGTAGCATTTTCAGGTCAGTCTGGGTGTGTTTCACACTGCAGAGAGGCATGCTCGGTATATTGAACTCTTGTCATAACTGCTCAGCAAACATTCTCTGGTATTCTAAATATTTTTCTTTGAATGTCTTGAAAACAATCCACAGAATGAACGAACCACGCTCGCCTTATTGCAAATCTTTGTCAATGTTTTTGTCGTCTTATAGCTGCAGGGCTTATTGATGCAGTTGCTCATAAATATGCAGATGTATAAACAGCAAAGGGAAAGCAGAGGAAACAGAGCTGTTTTTAGTCAAACGTATATTAATATCCATGACTGGACGGTACATCATGATATCCGGATACCATGGGGATACCACACAGTTACCAATCAGTGTTTTCCTTTATGGTATAGACTAGACCTGGTTTCCATTGGCCAAGAGGATGTTAAGTCTAAAGAGAAGGGAGGAAACACTGCAGGAGAAATCAAGCAGCTGGCACGACTCTCTGAATCAGGAAATTGGTTTCATTACATGATTTCCTAGACGGTGTGTGTTTGTGCCTTTCCTCTCTTCATTATGGCTCAGAAACAAAGGGACCACCGGAGGAAACCCGATTCTCTGTCGCACCGGTTTTGGAGGAAACACTTAGGACAGGACCAAACCCACATAAGAGCTCAGTGGGTTACAAAGAGCCTCTTCTCTCCTTTGTGAGAGGTTTCACAAGCCCAGGTTAGTTTTCTTTTTTTATCAACAAGGCCTGTCTTTCATGCGGGGCTGGACTGCGGGCTGGGAATAACAGGTTCAGGTAACAGTGTGTTCGCAGACAGAGTTGAGGGAGAGTGTAAGTGTTGAGTGGTGTAATGGGAGGGAACCCCTGAGATGGACACAACTTATCGCACTGCACATTTTATCTACGCATTCATTCCACTCAGTCATGAACATGCAGTTGTGCCAAGACAAGCAAATACAATGTACGGCCAAAGGTATGTTTTCACATATACTTTTTTGTACTTTAACTCTGAGGTTGTTTTCATGGTTTGGGCCCATTAGTTCCAGTTAAATGAAACATTTATGATAGAGCTTAACATGATATTTGTACAATAGTGTGTCAACAGTTTGGGGAAGGTCTTTTCTTGTTTCAACCAAAGACTGTATATAAGATGTGGACGTAGTCACTTTTTTGAAGCCTGAAGTTTAGCATTTTGGCCGTCGCCATCTTGGTATTTTGCAACCAGAAGTACAACCAATGGCTGAATAAGACATTTTTAGGCAACCAAAATGTTATAATTAACTTTCATGAACTGAAAACATACAGTGAAAGGGTTCAAGTTGTAAGACGAAAACACGTACAACTTCTAGACCAGACAACACCGTGGTAACGACCTGTCAATCACAAGGTAGCCACGCCCTAAAGCATCCCCTGCTTTATGGTCTATTTGACTCTAAATGGGACCATAATTTACTAAATGAACATCATGCTGTATTGAAGAAGACTTGAAACTAGCGATTGAGACCATAAACTCATGTTTACAATGTTTACTGATGTAATAAATCAAGTGACAAGTAGGCTCATTTTCTCATAGACTTCTATACAATCTGATCCAGCCCCCTGCTGGATATTAGGGAGAATGCAGGTTTAAGGCACTTCTGCATTGGCTTCACATTACAGACACAGAGGTTGCCTACTGGTTGCAACATGATGATGCATTAGTGCACAAAGCCATGCAGGTTCATAAAGAAATGGTTTCCCCAAGACGAACCTGACTGGCCTTTACAGAGCCTGGACCTCAACCCCATCCGACCCCTGTGGGATGAACTGGAAAACAGACTGGGCCTTATTGCCAAACATCAATGGCTGTTAAAGCAGTAGATTTATGCACACAGGTTTTGGAATGACATGTGCAACTATCACATATAGGTGTAACATTCAGGCATCCACATACTTGTGGTCATGTAATGTATGACAAAAGCAAACATGTGCACATACCAGAGCACAAGTACTATCTCTGTTTCTCCTCTCTCAACACTACAGCCTTTTCAGTCCTTCCTTATCAGGCGGCAACCTCTGGGTGTGAAAAGTGAAGCCAATGCAGAAGTGCCTTAAACTTACATTCTTTTCTAATAGCCAGCAGGGGGCGACTCCTCTGGTTGCAAAAAGAAGTCTGATTGTATAGAAGTCTATGAGAAAATGAGCCTACTTCTCACTTGATTTATTACCTCAGTAAACATTGTAAACATGAGTTTATGGTCTCAGTCGCTAGTCTTCTTCAATACAGCATGATGTTCATTTAGTAAATTATGGTCCCATTTAGAGTCAAATAGACCATAAAGCAGGGGATGCTTTAGGGCGTAGCTACCTTGTGATTGACAGGTCACTACCACGGCGTTGTCCGGTCTGGGAGTTGTCCGTGTTTTCGTCTTACATACTTTAACCCTTTCACAGTGTGTTTTCAGTTTATGAAATTTAATTGTACCATTTTGGTCACCTAAAAATGTCTTATTCAGCGTTCGGTTGTGCTTAGCTCCACCCTCTCACTTCTAGTTGCAAAAAAAGATGGCAAAGGCCAGAATGCCAAACATGAGGCTTCAAAACGTCAGTCCACAAACCAATGGGTGACGTCACAGTGACTACATCCACTTCTTATGTATACAGTCTATAGTCCTTATCTGTAAAATTGCTCCTTTTTTATTTTATGATTTTTTAATTTTTGGTTTTAAGCTCTCAGCTTCTGCACTCCACACAGAGATCACTTGTCAATCAGACATTCCTTGGATATCCTGTTGAGTTTGACCTTCTGCAGGTGGTGCTGTTTTCTGTCATCCATGGTGACTATCCTCGCTCATGTGTGAAATGTATCACTACCAGAGAGATGTACCAGACACCGGGTGTTTGGAACAGCAAATCTAGAAGCTGTCATTATATTGATTTATGGGGAATCACTCTATGTTCATAAAGACAAAAAAATCAGACATTTCTTTGTATGAAAATGTCACAAATTGCAATTTTGATACTGCTTTTACTATTCTTATTCCGCTTTTAACCCTACAGACGTATGAGCTGTACCAAACTTTAGAAAACTACAAAAAAGTGTTGAATACACTCTAAAGGTCAGTCCAAACACAGACCAAGCATCAATCTCTTTTTCTAACTCTTTCTTCCTCTCCCTCTTTTTCTCCCCTCCTGCTTCCTCCAGGCCAATTGTAATTCATCAGGCGGCGACGGCCAGAGGAAACGTGTAGTGGGTGAGTGAGGATAAGAGTTTAATCCATCAAACCTCTTCCACTCCCGCCTTACAGCTGACTCAACAACTTCACCCTGGGATTACAAACTCCTAAGGGGGGGTCCAACGCGTACGTTTCGATTCAACACACCCACAGGCTTCTGCTGGAAGGACCGTCCAACCCTCAAAAGACTTCACAGATTTACTACGAAGCTAGTCTAGCCGTATGATTAGTGTCCTGCAGTGGTATGAGTCAGACTGAATCCAGTCTCACTGTGACTTCCACCTCTGCTCCGGAGCAGATGAATAAATTAACAAATGACAATATACTGTATACACAGATCAAGAGGAGGTGCAGGCCTCTGCTCTTTGCTTTCCACCTCATCCGCCAATTTCATGAATAAAGATCAGTTTACTTGTCACAAAAACACTGCATGTAAAATAAATAAAATATCGTCTCTGGCTCTGAAGGAAGCTTTTTTAAAGGTACAGTGTGTAGGATTTGGCGGCATCTAGTGGTGTGGTTGCAGATTGCAACCAACTGAGTAACTGGCTAGTATTTCACTTGTGCAAGGCCTATACGCATGTGAACACAATCTGAAGCATCTTATTACTGTTAAAGTCAATTTTCTTCTTTTTTTACACATGTAACTAGTTATAGTGTGTTGGGCTCTGAGCACTGCCAAAATGTGTGTGACCTACACTCAATACTGTGCCTGAAAGCATCTTGTGTAGACACAGACTACACACTGACTTTGTGACATTTCTCCACTTGTGCTACTTTTACACAGAATTCACACCTGGCCGTGGTGAAGTGCCAAAATAAATAATTTTTTTTTTGTAACATAGGTCAACATGCCACAGGAGCCACAGGATCTGTTTACTGATTGGCTGCGGGAATTCTCTGCCCGCAAATTCAGCCGCTAAAAGTTCAACGTTCGTGGCCGCAGTGGCAGCTGTTCAGCAAAAGTTAAGCTAAGTCTCGCTTTAAAGTATTAGAAAATACCTCTGATAACATCTCAAATTTGGCCTGTGTTACAAACTGGGAAATGAAGTTTGAAAGATGTGGGTATTTACCAGGCTGGGAGGATCTAATGAAAGACATAAGTTGCATTTTGGAGGATCCAGTGTTTTAAAGGCTTTAGCCATACTAGGGACTAAAAGTCAGGATATCTTGAGCTCTGCTGCATTCATTTGGACATTCGTTTGTGTTTCTTGTGAGTCACCAAATTTCATGACTGCATTTCTGAATTATGGGAGAGACACTTTAATTCACAGTGAGGCCAAAATTAGAAAACTATGGACTAAAAGAATGCTACCAGTGGCTAATGCCACTTGTAGTACCTTACACCTTTGTATTCCATGTAGCTACTGTACAGTATATAAGCAAAGAGATTTTAACGAATGTACCAGAGCTAGCCTGAACTCACACGGAAACCTGAAGCACTCTTGTATATGTCAGTCACGCGTTTTTCAATAGAAATGTATGAGAGGTGGAGGGAACGTTCAGGTATGCAAGTGTGACCAAACCCTTGCATGCTGTCCTTCACCTGCCCCACCCTTTCTCTCGTCTATTTACACTCTCATTCATGTTAATTGCCGCGTACAGTGTCAGATAATTAGTGAGCAAAACCAAATAAGCGCTGCCTCTGCTACTCTTTCAATTAGAGTCCATTTTTATTAGTCAGTGTATTGCATAACTATAACTGGACATACCAGAATACATTACGACAGTCAGATACTAAACAAGGAAAAGGAAACTATGGCTGAGTAACTTCCCATTCTTGGAAACTCTATCATCATGACCGCTATGCAATTAATCACAAATTATTTTAAAGGATGATGGCAAATGATTCTGACATTCCCCTTGGCTTTCTGCAGATAACATTCCTCAGAAAGTACTGCTGATATTCTGTAGAAGCTGTTGATTTATCCCATCTGCTGTATAAACCTAGTGAAGGTGTTGCTTTAACTGGAACATCTTCTTGTTTACCGTAACTCTAAACAGTCTTGAAGACGAGAGTGCGTAAGAATGTGACAACACAAGCAGAAACTTCATGCTCACAAATTCAGAGCAACATTAAACAATGAACATGTGTGTGTGTGCGTTACTCAAAACCTCGGATGAACCTGCACTTTCAATTCTGGGAGAAATGTATTTCAAATTCCTGTTTACACTTGGAGCGGAGCACAGTCTTGTGGTTTAAACATTACACAGGGAGGGTCCTGCCCTCACACTCAAACACTTCACAGATGCTCCCTAAAGCGCGCTTTGTCGGGGATATTTGCATACATGTGTCATTGTCAACTCAACACACCCCGAGGTGATCCCGTCATATCAACACAAAGGCCACACGTCTTCCTAAGGTGTGTCAACACAGTACTGCACGTCAAGAGCCACAGCCTTGCTTTGTTACACTGGCCTCTTTTTGTGGCGAGATTAGAGACACCGTAGCGGAGAGATAACTGTTATATCCCAGTAAACACATACAAGAGGCTGCTTGTCTACTGCAAACCTGACAGAGTTTAACTGAGGCCTGAACAACCAGTGTGAGCGTCTGGTGAGTGTGTGCTAAACCTGTAAGTCAGGACAGGTTGGCACACGTCAGCCTGTGAGCATTTCTGACTTCTAGTTGAAGACGGAAATGTTAGAGGGAGACAAAAGGAATTAAAGTAAAACAAAGAAGACAGATTTATCATGAACAGCAAGGGGATCAAAAAATGTTAAGAAAAGATGTTAAGCCTCCTGTCTGTGTTTGATGGAGAAATGAGAGTAAGCTGGTCTAAGTTGTTAAGACTAATCTAGTGTTTATTACAGTGTTTTCTTTTCTAATTAGCCAGCCACAGTGTGCGGCTGAGTTGTTATTTTGCCAGTTTCGAATCCAAAGTTTTATTGTAAGCTGCTGCCAAATGACATTATCTTCTATCATACTTTCATTTTACATCAGATGTATGAACAGAAGATAAGCAGATGCAAATTCTGTCTATTGAATGTGGCGTTTTCTTTAACTTCAAAATCGAGATTTTGCCAAAGGAAGTCTAGCTATTGACGGCTTCTGCTTACAGTTCAAACATCACTTTTTCCTTTTAAATATTTCAAAACAAGAGAACAACATGAGGATGTGGGGAAAACAGACCAAATCACAGAACTGTCAGGACAACTGTGTCAGGATTCATCAATTGATTGATTTTGAAACTGCAGCCATGTTGAGATCAGTTGAGGAAATACCAAGCACCGCCCACCAGCCAGAGCACAGCCAATAGGAACGCTCAATAGGAACGCTCTCTCTATCTGAAATGACATGTGATTGGCCAAAGTCTCCCATCACTGGCTAGATGTTTTAAAGCCTGAAAACAGAGCCAAGAGGAGGTGCAGGAGTCTAGTTTTCTCTCAGCACACTTGAAATGACAATATGTTTATTTACAAAATCATCTAAAGTGGGTCCTACATTATTATTTTTTTCATCTTTTGGATCTGTCTTGCAAAAGGGTCCTTTTTCAAAAATCTAGTTTTAAGACCCTTATTTACTGCTGTACTTGATATCAGCTTGGAGCTGAAATGTCACATACACAAAGCTCAAACCAATGTTTGCCTTGGGGCCACACAACAGTTGTAACGGCCGGGGTGTCAATCATTTTAAAAAGCTTGTTAATAATTTTAAAGGAACATGTGACAAAAAACTTTTCCTGAAAACTATGCAGAAATCATGTGGTAGTACATGTTTTTGTTCTACTTGTATGTGGTGGTCGACTGTGCTGCTGAGCCTCCACCTCCATGAGACTCATGAGACATTTTCACTGATCCTGTTTTGTCTGACATTTGCATCTGGCACGCTTCACAAACTTAAAAAGTCCAAATCTGGTAATAATCACATCTGCTTTAGAAAAGAAATTACATTCTTTTGCTCCCAAAAGTATCTTGACACACATCATGATTCATAGTTGGGTTTTTTAAATCCTGCCGAACACACTTTAGAAAATACACAAAGGAGTAGTGTGTTTATCTTTGGGAGCCATGAAGGATTTTAACCACTGCAACACATGCTGTGATTATATTCAGAGCAGCAGAAGGAGGAGAGGGAGATTATTCTGTTTGGTCCATATCATATCTACTTAGAAAAATAGGCAGCAAGTCTGCAAATGAACGCTAACTGTCTTTGATCAGGGCAATGCATGTCAAAACAGAGGCGGGCTGACAAGTAAATATGTTAATGTCACGGTGTATCTGTGTACCTGAAGGAAGGAGGAAGGAGTTATTTTGCGCACATAATTGCAATTTCACACCGTAGCCTACATGCCTCATGAAAATGAGATGAGTCTGCTGGCTTGTCTCATCATGCCGCGCCGTTTTGCCAACACAATAAAGCCAAAGGCAATAGAAGTGATTGCACCACAACAGATGAGAACTGAGATGCTGCTGAGCTGTAATCAGGTCCAACATGCTTTCCCCACATGCTATTATTTGATTATCTATCCCTCTATATTATCCACTCGGTATATTCAGTCATCCTTCTCTGCCTGTGTCAGCCTGCGACTACACTATGTTATGACTGATCTGCAGGCACATGCTTCTTGTAAACATAAGCAGCTTGCTACTATAGTGAATCCCTGCATGGTGCTTTGGCAGTGGATGGACATGTTCAATCAATATAATCCACTTAACTGGGATGGACACAGCAGATTACTTCAAGGTTAAACAGCCTGGCGTCTGCTGAATGAATTACCACTGATATGCCAATTTGTGATATTAAAACATGATCCATTAGCTTTTAAAGCATTTAGATGTGAGCAGCTATAACAATCGGATATCTATTAGTGTGTATTTCCATGGAGAGTTTTTGTGATTCAAACTGACATATCCTGGACCCCCTTTGCACGGGAAGCAGGTGGATTTATCTGCGTCCAGCGGGCCACTACAATCCCTTTAAGCGTAAGCACATTAATGGGCAGGAAATGAGGGAGCTGTTCTATAAAACCAAAACACAATGAGGCCAGGATTTGGTGCCAGTAAATAGGCCTACTGTAAAGCCATTATGTCGCAAGAAGTGGTCCCACTGCTTAAGGCTGTTTTATAGCTTTTACAGGAAGTCTTCAGCGACCCACACATGGTGCCACTGTGCCAAGTTCTCCATTGTCCAATGACGCACGACGGGCGCTCAGAGATAGAGGCTGGGGGTTCCTGTGGAGCTTTCACTTAATGGACAGACAATCAGGATTTACTTGGAAACTCGATTGTCAGGAGTGTCTTTAAACGGCCATCCTGTTACGTCTTAAGACCACTCTTGGGATGTGGGGGAAAAAAGTCAAGTCAAATTTATTTTTATAGCACATTTAAAACAACATGAGCTGACCAATGTACATTCAAAAGATGAAGAAAAGAGGTGGGTCTTGAGCTGTGCTTTGAAAGACTCTGTAGAGGGAGCAGATCTGATGTGGAGACGCAGTTTTCTGGCAGTTTACCAGAAAAGAAACTGGTATTATTTGTTTATTTACAGATCTAGATCTGGGAGCAGATCTGATGTGGAGAGGCAGTTTGTTCCACAGACAGAAAGAAAACTGGTATTGTAAACTTTTGGAAAAAACCCAGATACAAGCTTTATAGCTACTGTGTATAAATATAGATTTCATTGTTTTTAAGAATGTATTTAGACTACTGTATCCAAGAAGGAACAATCAAAACAATGTGCAACTTTGTTTACATTTTATTACATCTACTAGACCTATGTTACAAGTGCAATTACCTCTGTTTACATTACATCTATTTTTTATATTTTATTCCTCTAGTGTAACTCTTCTGTTTATATATCTACTTTACCTGTTTTATTTGATTTATAACTGTGTGTTTTTTACCTGTTATATGTTTTATCTGCCTCGTTTAGTCTTGTCAAGTATTTGTTTTAAAGCACTGAGAAGAAGGGGTTACTGTGAATCACGTTGCATTTAATACAATGACAATAAAGCTTTCTATTCTATTCTATTGGTCGACTTTAAAATTCAAAATATCACACTAGACTGATGTCCAATACAAATAAAGTGTTTAACAAAGGCCAATTAGTCATCACAATTTAAGTACATTCAAAAGCCAAAGAAAAGAGGTGGGTCTTGAGCTGTGCTTTGAAAGACTCTGTCTTTGATCTAGTTTATTTACTTTATTTAATGCTATTAATATTTTTGTTTTTTTAGTATTAGTTATTTTTATTAGTATACTGTTTAATGGTTTATCAATATTATTATGTCTTCACTCCATTCGGATAATATCAACATGCATATATATTTTTTTATTTTTATTTAGATTTTTTCTCTTAATATTATTATTATTATTATTATTATTATTATTATTATTATTATTATTATTATAATGGATTAATTGGTTGCTGTTTTATTAGTTAATTAATTGATTTATTTGGTTATTTACAGATCTAGATCTGGGAGCAGATCTGATGTGGAGAGGCAGTTTGTTCCACAGACAGAAAAAAACTGGTTTGTAAACTTTTGGAAATAAAAACAGATACAAGCAGATCGTTTATAGCTACTGTGTATAAAAATAGATTTAATTGTCTAAATGTATTTAGACTACTGTATCCAGGAAGGAACAAGCAAAACAATATGTTGACTTTAAAAAACATAAAATTCAAAATATCACACTAGACTGATGCACAACACACAAACACCCCACATCAAGTAGAAATACCTCAGTTCATCCACTCACACCAAACCAGGGTCTCACCTGAAGCTGCGAGTCCAGACAGGACGGTGAGGAGATAGAGCCCCTTTACGCACATTGGATGGACTGCAGGTTGTCCGATGACCAAGAGACCAAGAGACTCAACTAAACTCCTCCACCGACTCACAGAGACTGACTGGAAACCTGTCCGATGACACGTCAGTGGATCTCCTTCAGAGAGGTGATAAAAAACACCAAGTTATAAGCAGTTGTCCTCTCCTCCAACCTTGTCTGCCTCTCCAAAGGACGCGTCCCAACTCGCAGCTGAACCTCATGAATACATTTCATCACAGCACCCTCCCACAGCATATTCGGGCGGAGTAACAAAGTCATCCAGTCTCCGAGCTGCCTTCTTATCTCTCTCTCTCACACACACACACACACACACACACACTTCAACCCAAAGATGCTCACCCAACCTGTTCTGCTGCTGCGTAAAAACACATTTATGTGGTTCCAGGCTGTTGCGCAAACACATCCACATCTATTGTATAGAGAGTGCAGGCAGCATGCATGATCTAATTATGATCTAATGTGTTTTATGATGCAATATAACATCATAATATATATATGTATATATAATTAGCCATGCTGTGCACTATAACATGGGAAAGTGAGACATTTAAAGGGACTGTTTGTAAAAATCAGAAATGCTTGTTAACAGCGACCCCTGTGGCCGTTAAGTCAACAAAAGTCAGCGTCGGGCTCGTGCTTGTGCTCGCTCTACATAGACATGAACGAGCATCTCAAAACAGTGAGGCGACACACGTCAGCTAAAACCACAATATCACTCTGTATTTCACCTGCTTGGCAGTAATGTTAGCTGACCAGACGGAGGTCTCTCCATGAATCAATGCTGATCCTAGTGTTGGCTTTTCCTGCTTCAGCCTCCCAACCGCGGCCGGAGGAAACAGGGGAGACACCGGCACCCGGTCGGAGACGATAACGTTTCTCGCTGCGGAGCCTCGTCACTTCACAAGACACCGTAAACCTCTGTTGGTCTGGAGGAGCTGCAGCAGTTATTTCTGCACAAACGTCCACTGTACATTTGCTAGATATTCAACAAGCTAAACTAACTCTTCTGCAGTGTGTAGTGTGCGCGCATGCACTTAAGAGTGGAGCGGCAAAACGCGCGCGGTGTGAGTGAAGGCAAGCAGGCAGAGGAGCAGGGACTCCGGCCCTGGAGACCAAAGCTACGGTCTCCCCTGTGTCTTCTGGCCGTGGTCGGGGAGCTGGAGCAGCATCCCATGCGCATATGCGAGCGCGCATGGGACACCGACCCGGTAGATTTATACGTGTAAAAAGTTACAAACAGTCCCTTTAAGGCACTTAACGCCAGGATATGGCCTGGTTTTGACATGTTATCACTGTGAGACCTCCTGGATAAAACTATATTCACTTGAATGTGTTTTCTTTAATCATCAAATTAAATTAAGTCAGTTAATTTAATAAAATTGGCTATTCAGAGATATAACATTCATGTTTAAAGGGAAATTCCACATTACCAGTTAAAATATATATATAATAATAACCCAGTGAGCTGGCTGGTTACCAGTTTGAACCACTTGGGGGCAGAGCTGCACTTTGATGTCCACTATCTGTGTGAGTCTAGACTGAAGCCTGTCAGAGAGAACAAAGAGGCTAGTATTCAGCTCTCAGCTTTTATGGCTGACTTGTCAACATGTTTTATTTAAGTTGGGAGTTACATCTTGCTGTGTGTGACAGTGAAATGACAAGTACATTCACTGTTATGTTAACTTCATAAAGGTATAAGTCTATATAAATACTCAATAGTCAACCTAAAACATTTTTATAACCTATAGGGTAATCGTGGCCTGTATTGATGTTTGACACTGCTAAATATGAGCTTGTAAACATATACATTCATGAGCTGTGTCATAAAAATGATGAACTGAAAAAACAAACAAGCAGTAAAATGACCAATCAGCTTACCACATTGAAAAACAGCCTCCATAAACGGTTTATATAGTCATATTAATTGTGCTACATAAGAGATTGGGAACATTTCTAATTGCCTCTCAATGGCTCTCAACATGGTGACAACAAGCTGGTGTTGTGTGGAATACTGTTTCCTGATGATATGTGTTTCCCACCTAACTACCGAGGGGGGTGGGGGGGCGCTATCATTTTAAAGGGACTGTTTGTAAGAATCAGAAATGCTTGTTAACAGCGCCACCTGTGGCCGTTAAGTCAACGAAAGTCAGTGTCGGGCTCGCTCTACATAGACATGAACGATCATCGGTCAAAACAGTGAGGCGACACACGTCAGCTAAAACCACAATATCACTCTATATTTCACCTGCTTGGCAGTAATGTTAGCTGACCAGACGGAGGTCTCTCCATGAACATGATTTAGTTCTGATCCTAGTGTTGGCTTTTCCTGCTTCAGCCTCCCGACTGCACCCGGTCGGAGACGATAACGTTTCTCGCAGCGGAGCCCCGTCACTTCACAAGACACCGTAAACCTCTGTTGGTCTGGAGGAGCTGCAGCATTTATTTCTGCACAAACGTCCACTGTACATTCACTAGATATTCTCAGAGCTACGAAGTCTTCTGCAGTGTGTAGTGTGCGTGCATGCACGGGAGAGTGGAGCGCGAGATTGCGCGCATTATGTGAGTGAAGGCAAGCAGGCAGAAGGGCAGAGACTCCGGTCCTGGAGACCAACGCTACGGTCTCCCCTGTGTCTTCTGGCCTCGGTTGGGCAAGACCGGCTTCATTAGATATAACTTTGCGGTTTTGGTGCTTCTGTGTAGTTTGTGTTGGAGTCTTGTCTGAACAGCGTAGCCACGCAGGAACGCGCATATGCAAGCACGCATGGGACACCGACAGATTTATACGTGTAAAAAGTTACAAACAGTCCCTTGAGGGAAACACTATTGGACAGGGGAACAGACTTCAACATAACACCGTCGGCTCACAACTAACAGTGCTAACAGCGCCAACAGTACAAACTAAAAGTGCTAGCAGTGCTAACTAATGATGCTAACAGCGCTAACAGTGACAGCGATAACAGTGTTTGCCTGAGGGGGAACCGGAGGGTGGGTGCTAGCACGCTTCTGCAAAGATGCCATCGGTCGGGGTGGCGTTATCAGCTGTAACCTCGGTATGAGAGCAGTGCAGAGCAGCGGCTGTGAGCTAGCCAGCCGGGCACGCTCACATGCACGACCATGCACTAAAAGGCACAGGCAGCCAGCCCGGATATGTCAACAAAGCAAGGAGAAGCTCAGATTACAACACACAGAGGGAGAGTGACTTCATTCTCTGCTCAGGTAGACATTACTCCTCTATATCTTTACATAGACAATAGTTGTTTGCTGCTACATTAATGCTATGGATATGGAATTAAGAGAGACAGAGAGCATGTATATATGATGGTGAGTTTTACTACAATAAATCAGCATTAACATTAATATGTATTACTGTAGCCAGTATGATGTATTCAGTATCTCATTCAAAGTGTTTTGTTGTAGCTGTTGTAGTTTATTTGAATTCTGTTTTTATTCTATTTTATTATTGTTCAATTGGTTTTATCTTCCATTTTATATAACGCATTATGCATTCTACGTTTTCTGGTTTTATTTTCCATCTTAATGTTTTTTAATGTGTGTTTATGTTAATTTTCATGTGAAGCACTCTAATGTCTTTAATGTTAAGACATTTGAGCTGTATTTCTTGTATGAAAGGTGCTATACTATTATTATTATTATTATTATTATTATTATCATAACCTTTATTTAATCAGATATGTCCTATTGAAATCTCATTTTCAAGTGAGACCTGAGTACATATAAGATACTGTAATTTGCATCTGAATGAAAAAACATGACGCAAAACAGAACATAAAATACAACCATGAATAAATGTATATATATATATGTAAATCACGCAGTGCAGCTTCTCTTTTTGAGTTTCTGATCAAGAGTCAATCAGGAATCAAATTCCAAATCAACAGGAATGAATATAGGAGGATTTCTATGCACCATACTCTTTCAGTTTGACTTCATTTTGAGGTTCAACTGTGAATTCATCTTGAAAAAAAACCACTTCCTGTGGGGTGCAGTGTGTGTGTGTGTGTGTGTGTGTGTATGTGTGTGTGCGTGTGCGTGTGTGTGTGTGTGTGTGTGTGTTAGAGAGTGAGAGAGAGAGTCAGAGGGAGAACCACTAGGTCTACTTCTTTAAAACTGTTTGTCTTATTGATCAGGCAGCTTGATGCTTTTTATATCTTATAAATTTACAAATTTGATCTCTAGAGTAGAAAACAAACACAGGACAAAAAAGCAGAGTTCGTCTTCAGAAAGTGAGCAGCATGGGTGTCCGGGCCACGCTCGCTGTCCTCCTTCTGTTCATAGCTACTGTCGAGGCTGGTGAAGGTAAATATCATTTTATTGTATTTTATTTTACTTAATATTTCAAGTTTCAATATATTGGTTACTGGATTTAAAACAACACACATTCTGATAAAGTATGTGACATTTAAAGATCAACTTCTCCAATTTCCTGTATTGCATTTCTGCGCCTTAACTGCTCGAACACTGCTGTGTTGAAAAGTTACTTTTCTGTATGTTTCACCTCACTGTACTATGTACTTCTTTCATTTGCCTGATTTTCAATTGGTCATTGGTTGTATTTTTGTTCTCTTATTGTGGGCTCTTATTTGAGACAACTCAATCTCTGTGTATATTAGACATTAGCAGTTACACAGACAAAATCTCTACATAAGATGAGTTGAGTCCCACCTCAGCTCTCTGATTGTCCTCCTTTCTCCCTGAAAAGTAATGAGGAAGAAGGGTCCTGATGAAATGACGAACTAAAGCAAGTACAATGAAGTTAACTTAATATACGTCTATGTGTTTTAAGGAGGAGTAGAATTCTGGAAGCTAGATTTCACGATGATCTGTCCAGAAAAAGGGAATTGGTCCAAGAAAACAGAAGCTACAGAACATACACTAAAGGAAAAGTATAAACTCCAGTATGATGGCAAAACCAAAGGCTCATACTACTGTGAATGGAAGGATACCAATAATCATCCCGTAAAATATTATTTCTACGTGAAAGGAAAGGGTGAGTAAAACAACATCTGTTAGTTGTCCTTACTGAGCTTTCACTCTGCTAACCTGCTGTACTTTGTCTCCTCTAGTGTGTAAAGATTGTTTTGAGCTGGACGCTTCTCTGTTTGGGTTGGTCATTGCTGTGGACGTGCTGGCGACAGCAATTGTGATGATGGTTATCTTCAAGTGCACCAAGAAGAAAAGCTCAGCTGGACTCTCACAGGCCTCCAAAGGTAAGAATGTTACTCTACTTTACTTATCTGTGTTGGACTGAAGCACTTATCATGCATCTGACAGTGTTGATACACAATGATTTTTCTGATCTGTTGAGAAATGGGATTGTACATGCAGCTGATTGTTCTTGTTAAGTGTTAAACTGCCTTGCCTGGGTGTGGACTCACTTTACTCGCATAATTTATCTGTATGCATGCACAATCAACCACAAAGCATTCCTTTTAAGTATGTACTCTTAAAAGAGTCTGATAGCACAAGTGAAAGGAAATATCACACATATTTCTGTCCTTATCTTGTAGCACCTGCTCGTTCAGGAGGCCGGGCTCAAGCTGCCCAATCTCCTACCTATGAGGTAGGTATTGTGTGTGCACTCCATTTTCAGATGCATTTTTACTTTTGCATTTGTTGCATTCAACAGATTGTCTTCTCCATGCTGATTTAAAATGAGCGCAGCGGTAACCTTCAATCATGTTTCAGCAAAAAAAATTAAATAGTCAAACATACGATCAAAAATGTCCTCGCAAAAGAATCTTAAAAATTCAAATTTGAGCTAAGATTAGAGAGGGTCATATTTATCTATTCATTTTTAAAAACTTAAAGGAATAGTTAGACAAGTTACATGAGATATCGGTACCACAGCTATGCTACGAATGGTTAGCGTAGCTCATACTTGCCAACCTTGAGACCTCAAAAATAGGGAAGATTTCAAAACCAGAGCGGGTGGTTTGGGTATCCTCCCCCAGAAATAATGTTGCTTCGTCGAGCAAAGCCCAACTTTGGGCGCTGCACGCTGTGATGTGCGATGAGCGCAGCTCAAATCATGTTGTGTCGCGAGCATCTCTTCCACCGGGAAACGACAATTGGTGTCGTCCAGGTGGGGAAAAGGGGGAAAAAAGGGGGGAAATTAATCATAAATCGGGGAAAATATGGCAGAATTATGACCCCGGGAGTAAACCGGCAGAGGGCAATGAAAAATGGGAGTCTCCCGGGAAAATCAGGAGGGTTGGCAAGTATGGCGTAGCTTTGCATAAAGAGTGATAGCATAGCTTTATGTATCATTTGTTTAATCCTTAAAATTTACTTAAAAAACAAAGTGTAAAAACAACGCATTGTGCTTTTTAAGAGTCCAGGAAGTCACTGTGCCCGACCAAGTAATAGTCCAGCACGTAACCTATAGAAAAAAAGAAAAGAAAAATCTTGTCATTTCACTCTCAGAAAATGAAGCAAATTTCTCAAAATGTCAAACTGTTCCTTTAAGTAACACGGAACAATTTCAATTTCTAAGTGAATATAACGAACATAATTGAAAATCAGGAATTATATGACTTTGTGAGTGACCTAATGCTGTTTATGTTGTGTTTTGGCAGCCGCTGAGTCCTCACACTCGCGCCCAGGATCCTTACTCCGTCGTGAACAGGATGGGATAGAGACAAGTCACCTGACTGCGCCTGGCGGTCACTGGTTTAACGACTGCACAGACGACATTCACAAAAGACATACATGCACACCAATCATGCTCCCAGCATGCAAACATTTGGCTTTTGTTCTCTTGGATTTGAAGGGTCACTTAACCTAACTGTATGGCAAAAACAAAAACTTATTTTCTCACTCACTCCCAGTATTACGTATAAGGTAATGTAGCTGAGGTCTCTTTGTCCAGGTGTGCTGCAACCACCGCGGTACATTAGACGTAGGGCTGGGTATCTAGGTACTTTTGAACGGGAAAATGTTATTCAGTGAAAATTGTCTATAAAAGACGCCATCTAAAGTACATTTTAAACTATATTTGATGATTTATTCTGGTAGATCATGACATTACATTAGTAGAAGACAATCAGATCTGATCGTATCGGTGTGGAGACAGAAAAATCAAAACTATCTGCATGCTTAGCTACCATGAGAGGTAAATGAGAATACATGTTTTTTTTTTGTAAATATACATAATGTATTATAATCTTCAGTTTTTTGACTGGTTCTAATACAATTATATGATTTAGCATTGAGGTCATAGTGGTGGTGTTTCACTGGACTACATTATATTCGGAGGTGTTTTAATCTGCCCCCGCTCATGAATGAATAATGTGACGGACAAAAAATTAGAAACACCTTTTACCATGACCTCAGTAATAAACATATAGTTGAATTTACACATTTTCAACAATGTCACCAAAGATGTATTATTATCAGCTTCGTAAAGGTAGAATTTATGGCAGAGCTGCTGTATTGCATTACAGTAGATTGCACAGGTGTACCTAATAAAGTGGACGCTGAGTGTATATATGTTTTTTTTATAGTGTATTGACCCTTTAATATAAAACGTTGGCAGAGAGTCTAATTTACAATAGTGTTATAAATAAAAAATCATATTGTCATTCCAAATACCTGTTTTCTGTGCATTTAATGTTTATGTCATTATAAGTTCTGAATAATGTCATTAAAGGTCTTATTGATAACATTTTTATGTAGATGAATACTTAAAAAAAAATAATAATAATACATCCACAGAGCTTTTAGAATGGTGCCAAACCAATGTATAGCTTTTCCTAAAAAAAAATAATTGTGAATTAATCATTTTAAAGATTTTGGCGGTTGTTTATCACTGTGGAAGATATCTGACATTTGGTTCCCACTTCTAACAAGATGTGACATATAGAGGCTGAATGTTATCAATAGCACCTTTAAAAATGATACTGCACAAACTCATTTTGCTCGTCACATCAGCTCGCTTCTTGTGTTTTCTTATCTGCTTTTTCATTCTAATCCTCTGCGTTAACCTTCGTGTTACTGAAATGAACGCACATGTGTCACCAATAAATAAAAAAAACAGAGTCAACAATGTTCTCATCGTCTCCTTTGCTCATGGTCGGAAACGATACTGAGATGCTTGTACAGATATAACTATTCACGAAGCGGCCTCAAAGCCGCAGCTTATATCCGTTGCAGACCCCACAATCACCATCAATATGTCTTCATCGCTGCTGTAGCGAGCCTCTCTTGTGAGAGCGACATGCTGTCTTTGGAAACATCTCTGAAACATGTCTCAATGCATAAACATGTAGTTTATACCCGTAGTACGCACAATGGAAATGTTGTGTCATGTTTTGCCCATCTGTTCCCAGCAGTGACTGAGCACAGCTGTACCGATGGAAATCAAACTGAGAAACACGACGATTTGTTTTTCTTCACGCAGGCTGCTGATGATTGATACGTATATTATAATACATGCAGCTCTGTAGCATTTAGTGGAAACACTCCCACACGTTACTGCTGCAGTTATCTTCATCTAACATCAGCTGGATGTTTGTGTGAGAGAGAAACAAAGAGGTAGAAGAGGGGAAGAGAGGGGGGAGGGTTTTATACGATGTGCTCCTCTGCTCTTGTGTGAGTACACATTTGTGTTGTGCATGAAAGTGTGTGCACATGCATTGAATCGCAAGTTGGTTGAGTGTGTTTGTGGGGGTCGATCAGAGTTGTTTTGTCTGAGCCGAGCTGTCTAAGCTTCGTTGTTTGATCTCTATTCTCTTCCTCAGGTAGAAAACTGCAGTTTGTCACAAAAGCATCAAGAAGAAGGCGAAAGACTCGGAGCACTGATCAAAGAATTTAAACTATAAGATTATATGACAGGGGGGGTGCTTCCGCTTCCTCTACTCCTCTTCTCTGTTACTATTTTAATCTTTTTTTACCTTCCGCTCTGCTCTTCTCGTTACCCTTATTGTGTTTTTCTTTCTATCGCTCTATGTCTCTCTATACTATACACCTATTCTGGTGCAACAGACTGTAATAGACCTGAAACACTTACAATATGGTGATGGAATACTGCACCAATAGCAAGTGGTGGAGGAAGTATTCAGTAAAAATACCAATAGAACAATGTAAAGGTACTCCATTGTAAGTAAGATCTACGGTGGCCCTGAGAGCTCAACGCACTGCAAATTTAAAAAAAGCACATGCAAATAGACAGACCACGAGCAAATGAAGAAACATCTTCAACAATTTGATGACACATGCGTTTAGACAAACACAAATACAGAAACACACTGCAAGAACTCTCACGCGGCTGGGAAACGCAGCGCTTGTTATTGCCATTTGTGGCTTGAAGTTATTGAAGTCTGCGATTCGTCAGTGGTGTTGGAAAAACCCCTACAATATATTTTTGTTTGTCTTATTACCAGCCGCGACACTGGTGTTGTTTTTAACTTGTGAGTCTGTGTGTGACGAAAAGCATAGCAATCGTGCAAGATGCAGTCACGAAACTTTACAGGTGTGTAGTCGAGATCAAAATGAATGCCGAGCAAGGAGGCCCAGATGTAGGACGTGTGTTTGCCAGAGAGCTTATTTTCTGCAATAATCCAAAACCAAATGGAAAAATCCTGTTGGCTTTTTGTTGAGGGAACCAGGGCGATGCTAACTTCCTGGTTGGCCTACAAAAATAGGAGGACTCTAAAAACTGGAGCACTCTATTTGGCGTTGCGGCTGGTGTGATCCCATCGCAAGATGGTCTCTAGTTTTATCATTGTGATGGCATGATTCAGATATTATTACAGATATCTGCTGTTAACCTAACATTAGCTTTTTACTTATTATTATAGTACTTGAATCATGCGATCATAATGACAGATACCCGACTTCAATAACTGTATTATCCACAAACGGCAACAACAGCCACATGCATCCCTTTTTATTGTCCCCTGGAAACACTTAAATGCTGCACATGTGTCGTCAAGTTTGTTGTTGGAAGATGTTTCTTCATTTGTTTGTGTTGTCTATTTACATGTTTTCCTAATTTGCAGTGTGTTGAGCTCTCAGGGCCATCATAAGGATCCCTGAATTAAAACTCCTGCTTAAAAAAAAGTACAGTATTATCATTAAAATATACTTAAAGTTATATTCCTTAAGATTTTTGATTTGCCGACACCTATGGTGAGTGATACTACAGGTAAGTTAATGCAGCTTTGATACGGATGTAGGTGAGTGAACAATAGACAGTGAGGCTGATATCAATGAGATAATGTTACAAACAGTAACACTGGATTACATGTACGCCAGAATCCTGTGTAGAAATGGCGGACTCTGCCATTAAAAACAAAAAGGACTATATATAAAGAAGTAATTACAGAATATAAATACATAGAATGGCTTTTAGCGATCATAAATGGTCTAAAAAAAATAGGATTTGATTTCATGGAAATCTTGAGGAATGTTACTTTAAGGTATCAAAAATAAAAATGGTCATCATGCAGAAAAATGGCCTCTGCGACTGATTTATTATTATATATTACATGATAAGATGAATACTGATGCGTCAATGTGTAAGCAGCATTTTACTGTTCTAGCAGGTCGAGATGGAGATAGTTTTAACTACTTATACCCACGCGGCATCTGGACCCGATCTGGGCCAGCATAAAAATTAACTGTGGCCCAGATTCGGGCAAGTTCTGGTTTATTTGGTTCATTCATGGTTGACATGCAGTTTTGCTATGGCTCGCTTGTGGCCCAGATCTGGTAAACAGGTCCGGACCGAGTTCCATCATTTATCGCGTTATGTGGGCCGAATGAAGGTGTCGGGTGTGGCCCGGATCTGGGCCACAGCAATTTTGCTATCTGGGTATGCAGTTATGTAGTTTAGTAAGTTTAGTAGTTTTGTCCATTTTTTAAACAATATTTTTTACAAATGTTCTCTAATCTTGATAAATTGGATAATTAAAACTCTCTTGACACCTGTAACATGACAAGGCGCCCCGAGTAGACTCTGATTTCTTTATAAGGGGTCACAAACCAAACATGGTGGGAGCCATTTGGTTTAATCTTAAACAGTGCATTACTTTTTACAAGTTTTAAGTTTTTAAGTAAAATCTTAATCTGAAAAGCACCTAGTAATCATAGTTGTCAAATAAATACTATAATATAGTAAGTACC